>NC_086326.1:17293142-17893142 GCF_036172605.1 Pelobates fuscus
TAACAGGGGTTTCCAAAGATGGGCAGCAGGGGTTTTGGTTGAGGGGACTGGAGGGAGACTACCGTTTCCAGGTCCTCCTCCCATCAGTCCCTGCTGTAACATACAGTAATGAAAACCACGAGGACATAAACCGTTACCTTTCTACTTCAAAATATACAACTTAGTCAGTTTTAATAGCAATGCTAACGAATGGGGAGGATTCGAACAGATATACACAGTACAGCATAAATTAAACATAGCCGGAGACGCCACACTATACCGGCGCGCAGTACACAACAGAAAATAGGCACAACCATTCTATCTTAGGCAGTCCCAAGTGGCTAGGTTTGCCACAATGCTCCCCCAGAACCAAGCCGGCATACACAGTCTGATCCCAACGGATCGGCTTGGGGATGTCCGGGGGAGTGCTCACAGATCATTTCTCAAGTTCTGTCTGTCTGGACAAGTCATCGGGGTTACCATTCTGTTTTCCAGGGCGATAATGGATCGTGAAATCAAACGGCTGCAGCGCCAAACTCCAGCGCAACAGCCGGGCATTGTCTCCTGACACCCTGTGTAGCCACACCAACGGGTTGTGATCTGTGAGCAAGGAGAATGGTTGTCCATACAAATAAGGTTGTAACTTTTTGAGGGCCCACACCACGGCCAGGCATTCCTTCTCGATGGCGGCGTAGCTTACTTCCCTTGGTAGTAATTTTCTGCTTAAGTAAGCTACGGGATGTTCTCCGCCATCAGCTCCCACTTGGCTCAGTACTGCCCCCAATCCAAACATGGAAGCGTCTGTGTGAACAAGAAATCGTTTAGTTGGATCAGGGGCAGTTAACACAGGAGCCTTAGTTAATGCAGTTTTTAGTTCATGGAATGCCTGTTCACACTCTGGGGCCCAGTTGACCTGTCGTGGCAAGTTTTTCTTGGTCAAGTCCGTCAGGGGTTTGGCCAGGGCGCTGTAATTGGGCACAAATTTTCTGTAGTAACCAGCGGTACCAAGGAACGCCAATACTTGTGTCTTTGTCCTGGGGGTAGGCCACTTAGCTACTGCCTCTATCTTGGCCGGTTCGGGCCTCTGCTGTCCGCATCCTACCCTGTGTCCCAGGCACTGCACCTCTGCCATCCCTATTTGACACTTGCTAGGTTTTAGGGTCAGCCCTGCCTCTCCAATACGGTCAATGACCACACTAATATGTTTCAAATGATCTGACCAGGTCTGGCTATAAATGGTTATATCATCTAAGTACGCACAGGCGTACTCTTGGAACCCATCCAGTAGCCGATCTACCATCCTCTGAAAGGTAGCCGGAGTGTTTTTCATCCCGAAAGGCATGACCCGAAATTGATACAGGCCAAACGGGGTGACAAACGCCGACTTGGGGATGGCCTCCTTGGCTAGTGGAATCTGCCAGTATCCCTTACACAGATCAATGGTAGTGAGATACTGGCCTCTTGCCATCCTATCTAGCAGCTCGTCTATACGGGGCATCGGGTAGGCGTCAGACACTGTTTTGTCATTGAGCCTCCGGTAGTCTACACAAAACCGCGTGGTGCCTTCCTTCTTGGGTACTAGCACTACCGGTGATGCCCAGGGGCTATCTGAATGTTCGATAACCCCTAACTGCAACATTTCCTCAATTTCTTTCCTCATGTGCTCCCTTACTGCTTCAGGGATACGATACGGAGTCTGTCTCATAGGGAGCTGTCCTGGGGTCTCTACTCGGTGGGTAGCTAACAGAGTGTACCCTGGTAAATTGGAGAAGGTAGCACCTTTTGCCGCAATCAACTCCTGTACCTGGGCACGCTCCTGGGGACTTAGCCGCTCCCCCAGCTGCACACCTGTAGCGTTTTCTGCAGAATCTTCCTTTTCTAACATGTCTGGTAAGGGCAGATTCTCATAATCCTCAGTGGCTGGGGCACAGATGGCTGCTACCTCCTCTATTCTCTGGTGATAGGGTTTGAGCATGTTCACATGGAGCATGCGTCGTTTCCCTACCCCAGAGCACGGGCCGATCACATAAGTGGTGTCACATCTCTGTTCTACCACTTGGTATGGGCCCTGCCAGGTGGCCTGTAGCTTGTCTGTGCGGACAGGTTTCAAAATTAGAACTTTCTGTCCCACCTGAAAGCTACGGTCTCTGGCTCCCCTATCGTACCACCGGCGCTGTCGCAGCTGAGCCGCCCGGAGGTTCTCCCGTACGGTTTGGGTCAGAGCCTCCAAGCGGTCCCGGAACTCCAGCACGAATGCACAATGGGGGCTCCATCTGCACTGCTCCCCCCTCCCAATGCTCTCTAATTAAGTCTAGGGGTCCTCTCACCCTTCTCCCAAACAATAACTCAAACGGAGAGAAGCCGGTAGATTCCTGTGGCACTTCTCGGTACGCAAAAAGCAGATGGGGTAAAAACCTCTCCCAGTCCTTATGGGACTCCCCAAATGTCCTGAGCATCTGCTTCAAGGTACCGTTAAAGCGCTCACATAACCCATTGGACTGCGGGTGATAGGCAGAATTTACAATTGGCTTAATGCCACATAACTTCCATAGCTGGTGGGTCACTTCGGCTGTAAATTGGGTCCCCCTATCCGAAATGATCTCTTGGGGAAATCCCATCCTGGAAAATATCTTCATCATAGCTTCGGCTACCGTTTCTGCTTGTATATTGGAAAGGGCTATAGCCTCCGGGTACCGGGTGGCATAATCTACAATGGTCAGAATATACCGCTTGCCGGAAGGGCTAGGCTTGGACAGTGGTCCTACTATATCCACTGCTACTCTGCTAAAGGGTTCTTCAATAATGGGAAGGGGGCACAATTTCGCTTTGTGGCGGTCACCCCTTTTTCCCACTCTCTGACAAATGTCACATGTCTGACAATACTGTCTCACATCTCTAGATATACCTGGCCAGAAAAATGCATGTGTCAATCTGTACCTCGTTCTTGTCATCCCTAAATGCCCAGACAGCGGAATATCGTGGGCAATTCTAAGCAGTTCCTGCCGGTATTTCTGGGGCACTATAAGCTGCTTATTAGTCACATGTACAGACCCCCCTACCACCCGCTCAGCAACACGATACAACAGATTTTTCTCCCATACATACTGTTCTCCCTCTAAACCTGTCTGACTAGCTGTCGCCTTATCCTTATATATTTGCAACGTGGGATCGTTTTTAACCTCTGCCTCAAAGTCAGTCGGGGTATCCCAGGATACACGGGTTACACGGGGTACATTGTCTCTTACCTGAGCCTCAGAGTGTGTGGAAGATGAAGCTGTGGTGCGAGCCTGCTGACGGGTGGTCACTGGATATGCCTCATGGCGAGGACTTTGGGGCACAAAAGCGGAAGTCATTTGCCCCAGGTCATTCCACAAAACAACATCAGCTGGTAACTTGTGCATCAGCCCCACCTCCACCATACCTTCCCCCGCACCCCAATTCAGATGTACCTTGGCAGTTGGTAGCCGGTACATGGCACCCCCTGCTACCCGGACTGCTACCGATCCCCCGGTATGTGCTGATCCTGACACCAAATGCGGGGCAACCAAAGTTAAGGTAGCGCCGGAATCACGTAGCCCCTGTACCTCTTTCCCTTCCAGAGTCACGGTCTGGCGATGTGGTTGTCGGTTGTCAGTAGCATGGATGGACATTACATCGTGCAAAACGCCCAGGGGTTCATCAGCCAACTCAAGCGGCACTCCTGGCAAAGTTGGCTCTGTATGATAATAATGGGCAGCTGCCCGCGGGGCCATATTCTGCCGGAGTAGCAACATCTGGCGTAACTCCTCCATGGTGGTAGCTCTGCTGGCTTGTATCCAGCCTTGTGAGGCTTGGTCAAGCTTGTGTGCCCACTCCGCATGTGAGTCTTTGTCCCCTTTTTTCAATTCTCGGAACTTGCGCCGGTATGCCTCTGGGGTAATGGCATACCTTTCTAATAGCGCCTGCTTTACCTTGTCATAATTCTTGCTGTCCTCTCTGGGTACAGCCCGGAAGGCGTCTGCTGCACGCCCAGACAGTTTGCCTGCCAACAAGGGTACCCACATAGCTTGCTCTACATCATGCAAGTCACACAATCTTTCAAAATCTTGCAAGAATCCATCTATTTCGTCTTTATCCTCGCAAAAAGTTTTAAATGCATGATGTGGTATTTTTGGCCTTCCCTGGCCCACAGTTGAAACAGCAGCGGTTTCTGCTTGAGGTGAGAAGGCTTGATTCCTTTGCGCCATCACGTACTCCTGTGCATCCGCCGAAATTATGGTCATAATTTCTGGAGATACTGGAGCGGGCCAAAATGCCAATCTTGTCCTCATTTCTCGTTCAAATGGGGTCTCCTCCAAGTTTGCTGGGGGTGTAGCACTACGAGCTCGGTCTCCTTCCATTAGCTCGGCAATAAGTCTTGCTTTAGGCTTATTGCTGGCTATCTTACCCCTGGCTTCCAACAGCTCCTTTAACGTTTGCCGTTTCAATATGGTGTAGTCCGTCCCCATTCACTTCTGCATCTGTATCAATTGCCTTCTGCTTTCCAGTATGTCAATTCCAATTGTATAAACAGCGTTTTTCCTGCTGTACGGTTGGATCCCGCCGCTTGCCACCAATTGTTGCGGAGCTGCAATATTATAATCCCAGGATCTCCGCTGGTAGAACACAATAATCCAAGTACAAAGCTGGAAGCAGGCAATATTCCCAAATCCTCCCAAGAACCAGACGAAACACAGTCTGAGGGTCAACTGACACTTTATTCAAAAAGACTGATATTTAAAGCAGGTCACTCAACTGTCACTTTATTAAAAAAAAAACTGATATTTATAGCAGGTCACTTAACAGGGGTTTCCAAAGATGGGCAGCAGGGGTTTTGGTTGAGGGGACTGGAGGGAGACTACCGTTTCCAGGTCCTCCTCCCATCAGCCCCTGCTGTAACATACAGTAATGAAAACCACGAGGACATAAACCGTTACCTTTCTACTTCAAAATATACAACTTAGTCAGTTTTAATAGCAATGCTAACGAATGGGAAGGATTCGAACAGATATACACAGTACAGCATAAATTAAACATAGCCGGAGACGCCACACTATACCGGCACGCAGTACACAACAGAAAATAGGCACAACCATTCTATCTTAGGCAGTCCCAAGTGGCTAGGTTTGCCACACTGGTATTTTAAGTCACAGCCAGTATTTGAGGCTTCCTGGCCAGGCAGGTATTGCAGTAATACCAGCAATACAAATGCAAATATTTTTCTCAGTATAAACAGAGATTACTTTGCAATACCAGCAACGGTCAGTAGGGGTCACTGTGTATGGAGAGAGGCAAGGATAGGAAGTTATATCATATCCCTCCCTGCCTCTCTCTACTCACTGATCTGCAGGGGAGCAGCTACACAGCACATAGAGTCCAGACAGCAGCTCCCAGCCTGCAGAGACAGAATACAGCTCAGGGAAGCAAAGGAGGGGGGAAAGGCAGCAGGGAGACATGGGTACACTGAGACACTAGGAGACATGGGGACACTGAGAAACGTGGGGACACTGGGAAACATGGGGACATTGGGACACTAGGGGACACTGTGAGACATGGGGACACTGAGACATAGGTAGACACATTAGGACATGGAGACACTAGGGACACAGTGTATCCATGTCTCCCAGTGTCCCCATGTCTCCCAGCCAGTGTCCCTAGTGTCTCAGTGTCCCCTAGTCTCCCAGTGTCCCTTAGTCTCCCAGTGTCTGTGTCCCCATGTCTCCCAGTGTCCCCAAATTGCTGTGTCCCCATGTCTCCCAGTCTCCACATGTCTCCCAGCCAGTGTCTCAGTGTCCCCATGTCTCCCAGTATCCCCATGTCTCCCAGTGTCCCCAAATGTCTCAGTGTTCCCATGTCTCCCAGTGTTCCCATGTCTATGTCCACAAGTGCCCCCATGTCTCCAAGTGTCCCCAAGTGTATGTGTCCCCATGCCTCCCAGCCAGTGTCTCTATTGTCTCGGTGGCTCCATGTCTCCCAGTGTCTGTGTTCCCATGTCTCTCAGTGTCCCTAGTGTCTTAGTTTCCCCAAATGTCTGTGTCCCCATGTCTCTGTGTCCCTAGTGTCTGTGACCCCATTTCTCCCAGTGTCCCCAAATGTATGTGTCCACATGTCTCCCAGTGTCCCCATGTCTCCCAGTGTCCCTGAGTGTCTCAGTGCCCCCATGTCTCCCAGTGTCCCCAAGTGTCTCAGTGTCCCCGGGTCTCTCAGTCTTCCCATGTCTCACTGTGTCCCCATGTCTCTCAGTGTCCCCTAGTAACCTAGTGACATGGGACACACTGAGACATGGGGACACTGGGAGAAATTGGGACACAGACACTGGGAGACTAGGGGACTGGGTGACATGGGGACACTGACACTGTGATACATAGGAACACTGATGCCAGGCTGGCCTTCCAATTCTTTGGACAGACATGCCCCCTTTTTGGGCATGTTCGCCCCTTTTGGCAGTTCTGGTCACGTGATTCGCATCAGTGGCTCACTCTTTTACCCCGCTCATTCATTGACTTCCTGCTTCACCGGACACTGCTGTTAGGGGGTATGGATTTACTTGAAAGATGAAAGCATAAATTAGATAAAGAGATTAGCATAGAGTATGTGTTTTCTTATAGCTGCATCCTATGAGTTTCCCTCCAGCAGATACAGATACAGATACATGACGCTTAGGAGGTACGACTGTTTTAGTGTTTTTGGTCGATAAGATTCTGTAATTAGGCCTCATCATAATTGTCAGCACCAGGCCCACCGTGCTCTTAATCTGGCCCTGGCACTGCCGAATAAAAATTGTCAAATTCAAAATAGAAGCTCTTCTGCAATGTACAGGGATAAGGCATCCAGGATAGTGACTAAGTGCTATTATTGGAGTATTTCTCTTTGATAAAAAGGAATGCTTTATACCAAGTCAAAAAACTGTCTAATGAGATTCTATTTTAGTGAAAAAAGCAACAAGTAGGCTGAAATAATGAAGAAAACAATCAAAACTACCCTTTACCCATAATATAACCAATATTGCAATTTTAGTAAAAAAATAAACCATCTCTATCTCTTGTGGTTTGGCTCATCATTGAAGAAATTATTCTGTATTCTTGCCCTTTGTTTAGGTAAGATAACAGGTGTGGGTGTACACCCCGGAATCATAATAACCTACAAGCAGATAATGTGTTATGTTTATCACTATTTAATTTAAATATCTTTCTTCAACATGACCAGCTTCGGAAGCTGCAAGGGATACGAAATCAAGGAGTAACAATGAATCCCTCTGCCATCCCATCTCCAGTTCTACAGCAGTTTAAAGATATTTTACAGTGAGAACGCACAGAACATTATATTACGCACACATGCTCACAATCTCTAGATATCGCTAGAATTTAACGAGAATTATCTGTTAAATCAAAGTGTTACTCTAAATACTGGTAGTATTTAGGGTCTATTTATGCGTGGGAGGCAGAAGTGCTAATTTCAGTTTTCGCACATGGCTCCACTTAGCCTGAAGCTGCCCCTGTCAACATATTGTCTCCAACAATGCACAATTTTCTATTTTTTTTCTTTCGGGCCAGTGATAAGTTCTATATATTTTCAGATGTAACTGCTCCTGTTACACTAAGGTAACTTTCCTTTTTTCAATTAAAATATATATTGCTTCTACATGACCGATTTTTGCCTCTCTGATTTTATGTTGCAGCAAAAAAAGTTAAATGACTCCAACAAGCTTTTCCATTTCCGTAAGTGAAGTAAAAATAAAGTACGCAACCCATATCTAAGCTCTCATAAGTCATTATACAGGGGGAAAGAATGAGAATGTATCGAGTTACTTTGTCCATCATGTAATGCCCATATACAGTCCCCAGCAATATACAGCTGTCTGATTATTGCTTTTTGAGTGCAAGCACTACATTTAGTGTTGTTTCTAAAAGCAAAGGCACTGCGGATGTTTACATGATGTACGTGGGAAAGAAAGAAATGAGAATTATGGGAATAAAATAATGCTATCAAAGGGTCCCGTAGACATTATAGTAGACCACGAGACTGTAGTGGCTCAGGGGACATTATTTAGATTTAGGGCTGCACTGAGACACAATTAAAATTACAATTATTTATATAGCAACAACACATTCTGCAGCGCTGTATAATATACATTGCAGTGCTGCCCAAGCTTAGACGGAACCACACTGCCCGTTGGTATGTGCCGCTGTTTATTAAACTCAGGAGAGAGTTCTAAGTTAGAATGGTTACAGCTGCTGGTTGGAGGTGTAACCTCCGCTAATCTCAGGCAGACTTGGACAAGTATTGTGCATAGTGACAAACTATGGAATATTCCCTGATCTACAGAAAGAATAATTGCACAGATCAATTCGCCATTGTTATATTAAAGGAACACTATTGTCACCTAAATTACTTTAGCTAAATAAAGCAGTTTTAGTGTATAGATCATTCCCCTGCAATTTCACTGCTCAATTCACTGTCATTTAGGAGTTAAATCGCTTTGTTTCTGTTTATGCAGCCCTAGCCACACCTCCCCTGGCTATGATTGACAGAGCCTGCATGAAAAAAAAAACTGGTTTCACTTTCAAACAGATGTAATTTACCTTAAATAATTGTATCTCAATTTCTAAATTGAACTTTAATCACATACAGGAGGCTCTTACAGGGTCTAGCAAGCTATTAACATAGCAGGGGATAAGAAAATCTTAATTAAACAGAACTTGCAATAAAGAAAGCCTAAATAGGGCTCTCTTTACAGGAAGTGTTTATGGAAGGCTGTGCAAGTCACATGCAGGGAGGTGTGACTAGGGTTCATAAAAAAAGGGATTTAACTCCTAAATGGCAGAGGATTGAGCAATGAGGCTGCAGAGGCACGTTCTATACACCAAAACTGCTTCATTAAGCTAAAGTTGTTCAGGTGACCATAGTGTCCCTTTGAGGCAGATAATGCTCCTGGAAGCATCTATCCTCGTAGAGGAATCAGTAGAAACTATAGGCACCCAGACCACATCATCTCATTGAAGTAGTCTGGGTGCAGTGTCCCTGTCCCCTTAGAGAAAATGCAATGTTTACCTTGCAGGGTTAAGACTGCCTCTACCAGACAGCCACCTGAGGTGCCTACTACATTTACATTAAAGATTGACTCAGTAAAACTACGCTGGATGTCCTCACGCTTTGGCAAGCATTGATTCAGTGCTTTCCCATGGGGAAGGCCTAATGCCTGTGCGGTGCTGTTCGCGCATGTGTATTAAATTCCTGGATCGGCGTGATGTCACGCAGGAGGAGCCTGATCCAGTGCCCATTGTGTTCCTTTAAGGGAAATCAAGCATGATCTGTCCACTGATATAATATATAGGTACACACACAGTTGTAATTATTTGGCTTGTTCAGTTTATTGGTAAAAAAAAGTTGAGTTTAACTGAGCCATGTGTGTGCTCTGTCTCTGCGATACCAGTTGAATTACCAATAAAAATTTCATAGACAGCAAGAACTAATAACCGTTTTTATATTGCGCTGCAGCGTTAAATTCGAAACAAGTATTTTACAATTACAGTCGTGACAAGATTATTAAACGCTCCTTTCATCTATGTTTGGAATTTTCCATAAATGGCAATTACACGCATTTATTTTCTTATACTAAATTATTTTACAGTGCATTAACATAATACCATTAATCAGAAAAGGGGATATTTATTGGGATTCTTTTAAAATTAAAGATCCATTTAAAAATCTTACATTGCTTTTTATGTGTTTTTTTTCAGCCAAGCATATAATACAGCTATATTTAGATACAATTGAACATTGCAAGTAGAAATGGGTGTTGATTGTTGAACACGGAATAATATTTTTTTTAAGACTCCTGATACAATTTTGTGACCTTCAGTTTACATACAAATGCAGTAAGATATAAGGGAAAAATTCAACAAAGAAAAATAAATGGTGCTCACAATATACGTATAGAAATATTTTTTTCAGGAAAGCATTTCTGTATATTGCAATAAAAGCTTGACATAGGAGGTTGGCGGTGTATAGTAAATTGAATCTTATTACACGTAATCAAATTATCTTTTGCCTATTATTCTGTATTCCTCTAGATCTTCGTTACTTACACCCACTGAATTAATATTAATTAGTACACTACAACACCTAGAGAGTAGAGTCCAGAAATTAATTAGTTATAGACGCTGAACAAATGTGAACACAGGCGATACGGGTGGGTTTTTCACGTTATTAAGAAATATCCCAAACTTTGGTAGTTTGAAGTGGTTATGGTTCTTGTAGTCTGTTAGTTGGTGTAACGGACTGTTTTGCTCACCAGAGGTTAAAAACCGTTTAGGCGATAATCCCCTTCCAGATAGACATGCAGCTACTGTAAGCACCAATCTCCCGACCTGAAAACACATGAACCCTGGAAATATCTGAACAGGAAAACCATATGAAAGGGTTACACTCCTGGCAGTCAGCATACAATCCAGTTCCCCCAATAACGAGACGACACTTCGTTTTGAGGGTTAAGCAGAATCTGACTGTCCTGGCACATACAGTCTCTTTTATTCCCAATCCACAACCACAGTACAGCCCACAGGGTATTACAGAACAACCAATCAATCCGTACAATACACACAGACACTCCCACACAAAATCCTCCCCTCTGCCTGTGATATGATTACTGAACACAATGGGTAATCTCATTATCACAGGCAGAGGAATACAGTTTTTACACAATATTCATAACTTTGAGAGTATGCATCACATTCACATAAAACTTACATTTTCCGAATCATACTCCAAATACAAACATATGTCAAAATCATCCAAATTGGTCCATTGGTTCAAAAGATAGATCGAAGTCCTTTGTGACCAAATGAAGCATGGCTTTTCTGCCCAAAACCAGTTCCACAGGGTCTTCTATCCTGGAGATAATTGAGAAGTAACCCAATTATCTCCAAGGACAGAGGCAAAACTCCATTAAGCACATGGCAGTAAAAAGACAGTAAAATACAATAAATACACAAGGTTACATTTATTACATAAAATACAGACATTCTACCTATCCCCAGATAGCTTAGATCTGAGCGCACATTATTACCGGATTGCGCTCACATCACATACATACAGTTAAATCGCCATGGAGCCAATGTCTTTCATACAGTCTTTCAGTATACGGCTGGGCTCCATGGCATAGCTATCTGGGGTAGCATGGCTTTAACTGTCCGCAGAAATGCACAAACCAGCCTTTCTGCAGGGAAAAAGAACAGGGGCCATAGTCTAAAGGCAAGAGGCGGGCAAGCAGCCCCTTCCAAGGACACGTGGCGAGGTCGGTTTCGCCACAGTTGGCATTTCAGTTAGATTGCTGTCTGAAGTTTCACGCCACCTCCAGCAGCATCAGTTAGTTCATAGATAAGTTAATGAATTACATAAGTGGGAACCTAATTGGTGCCTATTCAGCTCATATAATAATTTATTTCTTAGTTCTTATTTATTGCACAAATTTGTAAACTGTATGTAAGAAAGAGTCCCCTCAAGGTCCCATTAGAAACTACAATGGAGACTGATGGGTCCTGTTGAGAGGTTTCTCTAACACCCTGGCCCCCATTCACAATAGTAATATAACATAGCTCTCCGATACCCAGCCCAAGTTGACTCTTCTCACTTTAATTAATGTTGCTGACAGGCTGCTGTGGCTGGCTGCTATGGCTAGCTGTTGTGGCCACTAGCAGGCAGGCTGGCTGCTGTGGCAGGCTAGCTGCTGTGCCTGTTTTCCAGGCATCTTACTTCTCCCAGCCCCTGTGCATCTGTTTCTCCCCCCAGTCCCCTCCAGCCCTTTGTCCCCCCTCAGCCCCCTGTATGTCTATTTGTGTTTTTCCGGCCTTCTGTGTGTATCTGTTTGTCCTCCCAAACCCTCTGTGAGTCTCTTTGTGCACCCCGGCTCCTCTGTGTGTCTCTTTGTGCCCCTCAATGTATCAAATTCCCCACTCCAGCCCTCCTGTGTCCCATTCCCCTAGCTCCTCCATGTGTCTCATTTACCCCCACCAGTCCCGCCATGTGTCTCATCCCCCCAATGCCTTCACGTGTCCCATTCCCCCCAGTCCCTCCATGTGTCTCATTCACCCCCCAGTCCCTGCATGTGTCTCATTTACACCCTAGTCCCTCCATGTTTCTCATTCACTCCACCATGCTCCTCCATGTGTTTCATTCGCCCACTTCAGCCCCTCTATGTGTTTCAATAATCCCCATTCCCCCCATGTGTCTCATTCCCCCAGCTCCCCCTCCATATGTATTGTTTATCCCCCCAGCTCTCCATGTCTTTCATTAACCCCCCCCCCCAGCCTCTTCATGTGTCACATTCCCCCACCCCATCCATGTGTCTCATTTCCCCCTCCACATAAAGCATTTAGGTAAGCTAAAGCAGGGCTCCACAAACCCAAGGCAGCAGGTCGCCATTGCGACTAAAAAATTTTGCCCTGGCGCCTGGGATTTGAAACCCTTTAGCTAAAGGCAGCACGGGGGAACAAAGGAGCCGGCCGGTCGCGCTGATGAGCGTGGACTGCTGTCTCAGAGAGTCTGCAGGCGGCCTGCCCGGGGGAGCGTACAGGCAGCTGCCCTGGGGATCGTGGAGGCGGCCGCCCTGGGGAGCATCGCTGTGGTCGGCTGGGGCAGCACCCAAGGAAGCAGTGATCTACCGGCCCGGCATCACTACAGGGAGCAGAGAGGAGCCGCTTGAAGATCACTGCTCCCTCACACGCAGGATGAGTAAGCAGCCCCACTGGACCCCAGGGAAAGTCCACTCAGCTCTCCCAAAGGTATAGAGGTTGGGTGGATTCAAATTAAAATGGAAAATATTTGAATTGCCTTAAAAAATACTCACATTGCAAATACCGGCATTTAAGGTGGAAAATCTGAAGGCACATTCAGACGTAGACAGATACTCCTCATCCGAGTAGATTTTCAGTTCCTCCATAAAGAGTCTGTATATATTAACTTGATGTCAGATCAATATTTGATCATTTTATCACATCACGTAGACCACACTTGGTTTGGTGACTGCAGTTCTGCAGAATGCCTGATTCTCAAAATCGTCATTAACGACGTCTGTGGGATCTGACGAAACAAAATCTGACGTAAAAAAACAAAAACCGGAGAAGCTTTGCCTCTTTTTAATGTTTGTCAAGGTTTCATTTTGCCTACTTTGCTTTATAATATCTTTAAACTGTGTTGGAATGTCGGTGAGATTCCAATGAAGCTTTTATGAGCATTCCATGAAGAGTTTATCTTTATGAAATGCTCATGACTATTTTTTTGTTGACAGAGTTACTTTAGATTCACTGACAGGATGTGCTCTCACAGCCTTTTTATTATTTCAACTGATTATTATTATTTATTTATTTATATTATTATAAATATGTTTATCCTATTCCTATACAAAAGTATCCAGACTTCCAATCCAGACTTTAAATTGACATCAGATCCAGAAATGCATGAGGGGCCAATACAAACCATTGTCTGAAAATCTATTTTCAAACAGGACTGTACGTAGGACACAAGATCCCATGTTTAGAGTGGAAGAAAGGAGATTTAGTCTAAGGTAAAGGAAATGGTATCAGTATCCGGCTGCTTTACCCTGTGTACACTGTGTGTAATTAGGAGTCTATCGGTATCCGGCTGCTTTACCCTGTGTACACTGTGTGTAATAAGGAGTCTATCGGTATCCGGCTGCTTTACCCTGTGTACACTGTGTGTAATAAGGAGTCTATCGGTATCCGGCTGCTTTACCCTGTGTACACTGTGTGTAATAAGGAGTCTATCGGTATCCGGCTGCTTTACCCTGTGTACACTGTGTGTAATAAGGAGTCTATCAATTGTTAAAAGTAAAGACAAATAAGTCAATAGGACCTGATGGAATACACCCAAAGTTATTAAAAGAGCTTAGTGGTTTACTAGCAAAACCATTAACAGATTTATTTAACCAATCATTGTTAACAGGAGCAGTCCCAGACGATTGGAAGTTAGCGAATGTTGTGCCCATTCACAAGAAAGGTAATAGGGAGGAGTCGGGCATCTATAGGCCAGTAAGTCTTACTTCAGTAGTGGGGAAAGTAATGGAAAAGATGTTAAAGGATCGGATTGTTGAACATCTAAAAACACATGGATTTCAAGATCAGAGACAACATGGGTTTACTTCAGGGAGATCATGCCAAACTAATCTTATTGATTTTTTTAATTGGGTAACTAAAATAATAGATCAGGGTGGTGCAGTAGACATTGCTCACCTGGATTTCAGTAAGGCTTTTGACACTGTTGCACATAGAAGGCTTATCAATAAATTGCAATCTTTAAGTTTGGATTCCAATATTGTTGAATGGGTAAGGCAGTGGCTGAGTGACAGGCAACAGAGGGTTGTAGTCAATGGAGTATATTCAAAGCTTGGGCTTGTCACCAGTGGGGTACCTCAGGGATCTGTACTTGGACCCATTCTCTTTAATGTTTTTATTAGTGATATTGCAGAAGGTCTTGATGGTAGGGTATGTATTTTTGCTGATGATACTAAGATATGTAACAGGGTTGATGTTCCAGGAGGGATAAGCCAAATGGCAAATGATTTAGGTAAACTAGAAAAATGGTCAGAGTTGTGGCAGCTGACATTTAATGTGGATAAGTGCAAGATAATGCATCTTGGACGTAAAAACCCAAGGGCAGAGTACAGAATATTTGATAGAGTCCTAACCTCAACATCTGAGGAAATGGATTTAGGGGTAATTATTTCTGATAACTTGAAGGTAGGCAGACAATGTAATAGAGCAGCAGGAAATGCTAGCAGAATGCTTGGTTGTATAGGGAGAGGTATTAGCAGTAGAAAGAGGGAAGTGCTCATGCCATTATACAGAACACTGGTGAGACCTCACTTGGAGTATTGTACGCAGTACTGGAGACCGTATCTCCAGAAGGATATTGATACCTTAGAGAGAGTTCAGAGAAAGGCTACTAAACTGGTTCATGGATTGCAGGATAGAACTTATCAGGAAAGGTTAAAGGAACTTAACATGTGTAGCTTGGAGGAAAGACGAGACGGGGGAGATATGATAGAAACATTTAAATACATAAAGGGAATCAACACAGTAAAAGAGGAGACTATTTTTAAAAGAAGAAAATCTACCACAACAAGAGGACATTGTCTTAAATTACAAGGGTAAAGGTTTAACCCTTTAAGGACCAAACTTCTGGAATAAAAGGGAATCATAACATGTCACACATGTCATGTGTCCTTAAAAGGTTAGACATAATATCAGGAAGTATTACTTTACAGAGAGGGTAGTGGATGCATGGAATAGTATTCTAGCTGAAGTGGTAGAGGTTAACACAGTGAAGGAGTTTAAGCATGCATGGGATAGGCATAAGGCTATCCTAACTATAAGATAAGGCCAGGGACTAATGAAAGTATTTAGAAAATTGGGCAGACTAGATGGGCCGAATGGTTCTTATCTGCCGTCACATTCTATGTTTCTATCAGTATCCTGCCGCTTTAACCCTGTGCTCACTGTGTGTAATAAGGAGTCTATTAGTATCCTGCTACTTTAACCCTGTGTGCACTGTGTGCTGAGAGCTAATAGTGAGCCAGGAGTAGCTGACATGGTTGGAGTCTATCAGTACTTCATACTAATGGAGTCCCTGACATGTTCCATAACAGCAGCAATATTAAATAGAAAGCTATAGAAATAAAAAGCTAAAATTATCAAAGGAGGATCACTACTGAAGATAGACATCATGCAGCTAAGAGAGGGCTAGGAAGATATAGAGAGAGTTGGGGCATTATACAGAGACATGTACTGTGTGGGGATCTCTGTATTGCAGCTCTGTGTAATCCATCACAGTGATCCTGGCCATAGGCGTGCGCACGGGGTGTGCCGGGTGTGCCTGGGCACACCCTAATCCCCGTGGCACGCCTATGGATTGAGTCCTGCAGGAACGGAGTTCTTGCACTTTTTTTGAGCAGGAACGCCGTTCCTGCAGGCACTCAGCGCCCCAAATGCCCCCCTTCCTCCCCCTGTCATGGAGGGGAGGGGGGCAAGAGGTGATGGACCCCAACACCCCCCCGGTCTGGCGGCTCTCTCCATATCAGCCGCGGCGAGGGAGCTGTGTGCTCTCTGCTCCCTCTCGCCGCTCAGGCTGTCTGCTGTAGCTGGGAGCCGGAATATGACGTCATATTCCGGCTCCCAGCTACAGCAGACAGCCCGCGCGGCGAGAGGGAGCAGAGAGCACACAGCTCCCTCGCCGCGGCTGATATGGAGAGAGCCGCCCGACCCACTGGACCCCAGGGACAAGTCCACGCCGGCACTCCAGGTAGGGAGGCTGGGTGGACATTTTTTAATTAAAAAAAATAATAATGTGTGTGTGTGTGTGTGTGTGAATGTGTATGTGTGTGTGTCTGTGACTGTGTTTGTGAATGTGTGTCTGTGAATGTGTGTGTGTGTGTGTGTGTGTGTGTGTCTGTGACTGTGTTTGTGTATGTGAATGTGTGTGTGTCTGTGAATGTGTGTGTGTCTGTGAATGTGTGTGTGTGTGTCTGTGAATGTGCCTGTGACTGTGTGTGAGGGTATCTGTGTATGTGTGTCTGTGAATGTGTATGTGTGTCAGTGTATGTGAATGTGTGTGTGTCTATGAATGTATGAGTGTGCGTGTGTCTGTGAGTGTATGTGTGTGTGTTTGAGTATGCGTGTCAGTGTGTGTGTGTGTGTGTGTGTGTGTGTATATAATATATATATATATATACACACACACACACACATATACATACACACACTGGAGTGTATAGTATTTTTTTGGGGGGGTGGGAATCTTGGTTATTATTATTATTATTATTATTATTATTATTATTGCCATTTATATAGCGCCAACAGATTCCGTAGCGCTTTACAATATTTTGAGAGGGGGGGATGTAACAATAAATAAGACAATTACAAGAAAACTTACAGGAATAATAGGTTGAAGAGGACCCTGCTCAAATGAGCTTACAGTCTATAGGAGGTGGGGTATTAGAAACATTAGGATAGGAAATATCAAGTAGGAGTGAAGCAGAGCTGGAGGAGAGAGCAAAGCACTATCCCATAGGAGAGCAAGAGACAGGTATGTAAGGGAGAGATTACTCTGGGAGGCCATACGCTTTCCTGAAGAGATGGGATTTAAGGCCCTTCTTAAATGATTGAAGACTAGGGGAGAGTCTGATGGCAGTAGGCAAGTTATTCCATAGGAGAGGAGCCGCCCGTGAGAGGTCCTGCAAGCGTGAGTTGGCCGTACGGGTGTGAGCAGCGGTCAGGAGGTTGTCGCGGGCAGAGCGGAGGGTACGAGGAGGGGCATACCTCTGGATCAGTGAAGAGATATAAGAGGGGCTGGAATTGTTCAGTGCTTTAAATGTATGGGTTAGCACTTTGAATTGACTCCTATAGGATACAGGGAGCCAATGTAAGGACTGGCAGAGGGGTGAGGTGTGAGAGGACCGACTGGATAGGAAAATCAGTCTAGCTGCAGCATTCATTACAGACTGTAGCGGGGCAGTACGGCTTTTGGGGAGACCAATCAGGAGAGGGTTACAGTAATCCATGCGGGAAATTACTAGAGCATGGACAAGCTCCTTGGTAGCATCTTGCGTAAGAAAGGGGCGGATGCGGGCTATGTTTTTGAGTTGGAACCTACAGGACTTGGCAACAAACTGGATGTGAGACTCAAAGGTGAGACCAGAGTCAAGTATGACGCCAAGACAGCGCGCTTGTAGGGATGGACTCATGTGGATATCACTGACTTGAAGGGAGAGTGAGAGAGGAGGATCAGTATTAGGAGGAGGAAAGACAAGGAGTTCAGTTTTAGAGAGGTTAAGTTTGAGAAAGCGTGACGACATCCAGTCAGAGATGGAAGAGAGGCAAGCAGTGACACGTTGCAGGACGGCTGGGGAGAGGTCCGGTGAGGAGAGGTATATCTGAGTGTCATCAGCGTACAGGTGGTAGTTGAATCCAAAAGAGGCAATAAGTTTTCCAAGAGAGGCAGTATAAAGAGAAAATAGAAGGAGACCAAGGACAGAGCCTTGGGGAACTCCAACCGAGACAGGGCGAGGGGAGGAGGTATCCTTGGAAAAGGAGACACTAAATGAGCGTTGGGAGAGATAGGAGGAAAACCAAGAGAGGACAGAGTCACAGAGACCGAGTGATTGAAGAGTTTGAAGGAGGAGAGCATGATCAACTGTGTCAAAGGCAGCAGAGAGGTCAAGGAGAATTAATATGGAGTAGTGACCTTTGGATTTAGCGGAGATTAGGTCATTAGTCACTTTGATAAGAGCGGTCTCAGTAGAGTGGAGAGGGCGGAAGCCAGACTGAAGAGGGTCAAGGAGAGAGTTGGAATTAAGGAAGTGAGACACACGGGTAAAGACAAGTCTTTCCAAAAGCTTTGATGAGTAAGGGAGCAGGGATATGGGACGATAGTTAGAGGGGGAGGACGGGTCAAGAGATGGTTTTTTCAGGATAGGTATTACAGTTCCCACACTTTATTCCCCAGGACTTTATTCTCCCCTGTCGGCTCACGCAGAACCGGCGCTGAGTGTCGGCTCTGCTCTAAGCCTCCATGGGCCGGCGGGGAGATCAAAGATCTACCTCACCGGCCCACAGCAGCATGAAGGGAGGCAGGAGAGGACCCGGGGAGCTCTAGACAGCAGCTCCGCCAGGTTCCTCTCGCGAGATCTGAGCATTGCCGCGGCAACGCTCAGATCTCACGAGAGTTAAGTCTAGCCCCGCAGGCTAGAGTTCACTTTCCACTGGACCACCAGGGATGGCACATGGCGGCAAGGATCCCCCCTCCCTACATAAGGTAAGAAGGGAGGGGGGGTATTTACTAATCTGCCCCCACCTCCACAATCTGTCCAAACATACAGCACACACACACACATACAGCACCCACACACAAAAAGCACCTACAGACATACAGCACTCTCACACAAAAAGCACAAACACAGCACCCTCACACACACAGCACCAAAACAGCACCCACACACATACAGTAACCATACAGCACCCTCAGACACACAGTACACTAACCACACCCTCACAAACACACACAGCACCTTTACAAACACACAACACCCTCACACACAGCACACTAACAACACCCTCAGAAATACACGACACCCACACACATCACACAAACAGCACCCTCACACACACAGCACCATCACACACACATCACACAAACAGCACCCTCACACACACAGCACACTAACAGGACCCTAACAAACACACACACAAACACCCTCACACACAAACAGCATCCTCACAAACACACACACAAACACCCTCACCCACATAGCACACTACCAGCACCCTCACACATACACACACACAGCAGCACCCTTACACACACCACCCTCACACAGCACACTAACAGCACACACACACACACACAGCAGTGTATGTGTGTGTGTATGTATATATATATATATATATATATATATATATTATATATATACATGCGGCGTGTGTTTGTGCTTTAGGGTGCACACCCTAATGCAATAGGCTGCGCACGCCTACGATCCTGGCTGTGTAGGATAGTTATGTTATCTCCTCATTGTGTCCATCTCTGTGTGTTATACCTCTCTATTTTACTAAGCTTTACCTATTGCATGGGCATCTCTGTAGTCTATCCAGCTCTGTGTATTGCATAGGTATCTGTATTGTGCCCTGCTCTGTGTATTGTATAGGTATCTCTGTATTGTGCCCAGCTCTGTGTATTGTATAGGTATCGTTGTAATGAGTCCTTCTCTGTGTATTGTATAGGGATCTCTGTATTGTGCCCAGCTCTGTGTATTGTATAGGTATCTGTATTGTGCCCAGCTCTGTGTATTGTATAGGTATCTGTATTGTGCCCAGCTCTGTGTATTGTATAGGTATCTCTGTATTTTGCCATCTATGTGTATTGTATAAGTACCTCTGTATTGTATCCAGCTCTGTGTATTGTATAGGTACCTCTGTATTTTGCCCTGCTCTGTGTATTGTATAGCTACCTCTGTATTGTACCCAGCTCTGTGTATTGTATAGGTATCTCTGTATTGTACCCAGCTCTGTGTATTGTATAGGTACCTCTGTATTTTGCCCTGCTCTGTGTATTGTATAGGTATCTCTGTATTGTACCCAGCTCTGTGTATTGTATAGGTATCTCTGTATTGTACCCAGCTCTGTGTATTGTATAGGTACCTCTGTATTTTGCCCTGCTCTGTGTATTATATAGGTATCTCTGTATTGTACCCAGCTCTGTGTATTGTATAGGTATCTCTGTATTGTACCCAGCTCTGTGTATTGTATAGGTATCTCTGTATTGTACCCAGCTCTGTGTATTGTATAGGTACCTCTGTATTTTGCCCTGCTCTGTGTATTATATAGGTATCTCTGTATTGTACCCAGCTCTGTGTATTGTTATATTGAGTCCTGCTCTGTGTATTGTATAGGTATTGTTATATTGTGCCCACCTATGTGTATTGTATAGGTATCTCTGTATTGTACCCAGCTTTGTGTATTGTATAGGTACCTCTGTATTTTGCCCTGCTCTGTGTATTGTATAGGTATCTCTGTATTGTACCCAGCTCTGTGTATTGTATAGGTATCTCTGTATTGTACCCAGCTCTGTGTATTGTTATATTGAGTCCTGCTCTGTGTATTGTATAGGTATTGTTATATTGTGCCCACCTATGTGTATTGTATAGGTATCTCTGTATTGTACCCAGCTCTGTGTATTGTATAGGTATCTCTGTATTGTACCCAGCTCTGTGTATTGTATAGGTACATCTGTATTTTGCCCTGCTCTGTGTATTGTATAGGTATCTCTGTATTGTACCCAGCTCTGTGTATTGTATAGGTACATCTGTATTTTGCCCTGCTCTGTGTATTGTATAGGTATCTCTGTATTGTACCCAGCTCTGTGTATTGTATAGGTATCTCTGTATTGTACCCAGCTCTGTGTATTGTATAGGTATCTCTGTATTGTACCCAGCTCTGTGTATTGTATAGGTACCTCTGTATTGTACCCAGCTCTGTGTATTGTATAGGTACCTCTGTATTGTGCCCAGCTCTGTGTATTGTATAGGTACCTCTGTATTGTACCCAGCTCTGTGTATTGTATAGGTACCTCTGTATTGTGCCCAGCTCTGTGTATTGTATAGGTACCTCTGTATTGTGCCCAGCTCTGTGTATTGTATAGGTACCTCTGTATTGTGCCCAGCTCTGTGTATTGTATAGGTATCTTTGTATTTTGCCATCTATGTGTATTGTATTGCCATCTATGTGTATTGTATCTCTATTTCTCAGTTCTGTGTATAGGTATCTTTATATTGTGCCCAGCTTGTTACTAGGAAATGGCAAAGTCGGAAGCAACAAAACAGACAGGTAATCCCGGTAGCATAGACAGACCATCCAAATGGTCAATCATCTATGAAGAAAAGGATCAATAATGGAAAGTCAGAGTCTAATTCTAGAAAGTATTCAAATTAGGAACTCACGTGTTCAGTACAACAAAGATCAACTGAGATTGTTTAAAGAATCCACCTTCATGACAATGCCCCGTTGCCGGCTTCCTCGGATTTCTGGCTAATGTTGTCCGGGATAGGGAGGTTGACTGGCAACTAAGCCCCTGAACCCGGTGAGCCTCTGACATGTCATTTGGGTGAGTCCAAGACTCCGCATCGTCCTGCAGCTTCCCACCGCACAAGTTCAGCCGGAAGAGAAATCGGAGGGAGAGCCTGACTTTGTTAATCATCATCATAACATTAGCTCAGTTTACTTTAATTTCTGCCTTTGTTAATCAAGCATTTGCTAAAGATAATAGTGTTGTTTTGATTAAATACAACTTTTCTACGACAGACTTGCTGCTGGAAACGCATTTAACGGTTGAACACATCAGCTTTTTTCTTTTCCCCATTATTCAATCGACTTATTTTGTCCTTGAAGGTTACATTTCCTCATTCCATTGTCTTTTTTTTTTTTAAATAGATCTTTTTGAAGAAATATTTGAGGTTGGTATAATTGTGTTCTACAGTCAGGGTTCACTTAGCTATTGTAGTGTGTCTAATTGTCCGTTAACACGATTTATTTCATTGATTGTTCATCTAGATTGGAACCCAGGTTCCCTTTGATTTAAATCCGGTGGACACATGCTCTTCTAAACAGCGATTGTCATATTTTTTGTAGATGTCACTGTTGTTCTATTCAGGCCAATGTGCAATGGAGATAAGTAAAAAAAACATGCTTGCAGGCAGGGCCGGATTAACATAGGGGCTGATGGAGCTGCAGCTCCAGGCCCAGGCCCATGGAATAGGCCCATTGATTTAAAAAAAAAATACTCTTAGAGATTCCACCTGACTTTTATTTTATTGGCACAGCCAGTATTTTAGGCTGCCTGGCTGGTGCCAATATTGCAGTGATACTGGCAATACAAATGCTGGTATTTTTCTCAGTATAAACAAGAGATTACTATGCAATACCAGCACTGGCCAGTAGGGGTCGCTGTGTGTGGAGACAGGCAGGGATAGGAAGTTCCAGCATATCCCTCCCTGCCTAGCTCTACTCACTGATCCACAAGGGAGCAGCTACAGAGAGTCCAGACAGCAACTCCCACCCTGCAGAGACAGCCTACAGCTCAGGGAAGTGAGGGATGGGGGGAAAGGCTGCAAGGAGACATACTATATTTATACATACTATATTGCACTAATGTGTTTTTTTTTCTATTTTCTATTTATATATGAACCAAACCCTCAAAAGAAGAATTATGGGGTAAGTGTCCTTTTTACAATTAATTATTAGAGCTGCACTTCGCACTTTAGAGAGTTTGGTGTGCGGGGACATATTACCTGAACACTGAAGTGTTTTTTTACATTTTTGTTGTGCCTAATTGCTCTCTACGAAGCTTCACCAGACAGCCACCAACCAGGAGGGACACTGTGAGACATTATGGCAGACACTGAGACACTAAGGGACATTGGGAGACATAACACAGACACATGGGGACACAGTGTCCCTGGTGTCTCAATGCCCCCTAGTCTCCCAGTGACCCCTAGTCTCCCAGTGCCCCCAGTCTGCCAGTGTCTCACTTTCCCCATGTCTCTTAGTGCTTCCATGTCTCCCAGTGCCTCAAGTGTCTCAATGTCTCCAAGCTAGTGTCCCTAGTGTCTGTGTCCCCATGTCTCCCAGTGCCCCCATGTCTCAATGTACCCAGCCAGTGTCTCTAGTGTTTGTGCCCCTGGTGTCTGTGTCCCCATGTTTTCAAGTGTCCCCTATTTTCCCAGTGTCCCCATGTGTCCCAGGCAGTGTCCTCTAGTCTCCCAGTGTCTCCGTGTCCCTAGGTCTCCCCGTCTTCCTAGTGACATGGGGACCCTGGGATACATGGGGACATAGACACATGGGAATACTGGAGGACACAGGGAGACATGGGGCATTGAGACACTGTGATACATAGGGTCACTGGGAGACCTGGGGACACGACACTAGGGGACACTGGGAGACATGGGGCACTGAGACACTGATACATAGGAAAACTGAGACCTGGAGTAATTGACACATGGGGGCACTGAGACATGGGGGCACTGGGAGGAATCCATCTATACAGCAGAATCAAAGTAAGTTGTTTTTTGGTGATTTTACAGCATTTTCTCTTATGTCACTGCTTGTGATTTACATCATGTGATGTCACCCATACATATTTAATAATCCAAATTAGTAAGGCCGGTATGTTTTCCAAGAAAGGTGGCAACCCTAACTACTTTTCACATACTCTTACTTAAGTATGGAAACTTAAGAGGGATGTATGGGAACAAAACTTGTGTGGACTGGCTGACAATGAATATAGTTAAAGGGACACTATAATCACCAGAACAACAACAGCTTATTGAATTTGTTCTGGTGAGTAGAATCATTACCTTCAGGCTTTTTGCTGTAAACACTGTCTTTTCAGAGAAAATGCAGTCTTTACATTACAGCCTAGTGATAAGTTCACTGGCCACTCCTTAGATGGCTGTTAGAGATCATTCCTGGGTAATGGCTGCTTAAAATGCATCCAAACATTCAGTGTCTCCTCCCTCTGCATGCAGACACTGAACTTTCCTCATAGAGATTAATTGATTCAATTCATCTCTATGAGGAAATGCTGATTGACCAGGGCTGTGTTTGAATCATGCTGGCTCTGCCCCTGATCTGCCTCTTTGTCAGTCTCAGCCAATCCTATGGGGAAGCAATGTGATTGGATCAGGCTACCACTTCTAATGATGTCAGCAGACTGCTTGTTTTTAACATGTTTAACAGCATGCAGAGTTACAGCTTCAGGCTTGAATACAGTAAGATTTTTACTATATTTATGGAGGCATGAGGTGCCCAGGGGGGCTAGATTATGGTGTTAACACTATAGGGTCAGGAATTCATGTTTGTGTTCGTGACCCTATAGTGATCCTTTGAGGTAATGCTGACTTTGGTCTCTCTAACACTGTGGCATTTTCCCTTTCTTCTACACTCACTACATACAGCTTTTCTCTGTCCCAGACTATATACCAGGAGTCTGCTAGTAAGAAGGTAAGGAGACAAGTTGACCAGCGAGTGCTAGGGGACAGTCCTTAGAAAGCATTGAGCGAGCGCATCATTAGATGCATTTATACCAAGCCCAGGGTGCTGTCTGCATATATGCATTCATGCCAGACTGGCATTCTAATTCTTTGGGCAGACATGTCCTCTTTTTGGGCATGTTCGCCCCTTTTGACAGGTTACGTGATTTGTGTCAGTGGCACACCCTTTTACCCCGCCCATTGACTTCCTGCTTGACTGGACACTGCTGTTAGGGGTTATGGATTTACTTGAAAGATGAAAACATAAATTAGAGAGAGATTAGCATAGGGTATGTGTTTTCTTATAGCTGCTGTTTTCTTTCTCTCCAGCACCATCTCCATCAGATACATGACGCTTGGGAGTGTTTTACTGTTTTTGGTTGATATGATTCTGTAATTAGGCCCATCATAATTGTCAGCACCAGGCCCACTGGGCTCTTAATCTGGCCCTGCTTGCAGGTGCCTCTATCATGGGGTCTTTATCACATTACCCCCTCTTCCTTATGTTCCGATACATCCCTGTAGCAGGATACAATTCTAAGCCATTCTAAGCTGGGAAACCAAACTATTAAATAAAGAGCAGGCCTAACCAAAAAAGTAATGCAACATTAATGGTCTGTATGTTCAACGGATGTGCCTCCAAGGTGGTATGAAACATATAAGGGAAAAATAAGCAAACAAATATGGTTACTAACATAGCTGAGGTCAGGAATTACAGGAGACACATACACGGTCAGGAATTCCAGAAACAAACAAAAATTATGTACAAGGCAAAGTTCAAGGGTAATCATGAAGGATGGTCATCTGGCCAGGTCAAAAGCGGACAGCGGACTCTACAAGAAAAGAAATAAAACAAATGTAAAGTCTAGGATGGGGTAAGCAGCCTTTGGCACTCCAGATGTTGTAGACTACATCTCCCCTGATGCCTTGCCAGCATGATGGCTGTGAGAGCATCATGGGAGATGTAGTTGATAATGTCTAGTGGAAGGCTGCCTACCCCTGGTCGATGAGCACAAAGAAAGGGCAGTAAGACCACAATAGCTTTTGATTTGCATATAATCAGGTTTTGACACTATTATGCCTGTGCCAGAAAGCATGGGAGCACATTTTTGGCTAGAATTGAGCATGGCCAAACTGGCATAAGCCTGTTTGGTTAGAGAGCATGGCAATGGAGAATTGTAGCCAGTATGTTTAGAATTGTTGACACAACTGTAAGCATACTCACTCTTCAAAAACGAGGGACATTAAAGGGGCAATTCACTATGGTCTCAAGTTTAGAAGTAAATTTCAACAGCAGTGATCTCCTAAATTTCCCTAAAGGTTTGCGTATGTTTTGTTGTATTTTGGCAATTAGCTGTTTGTGTGTGCAATTATTAATGTGTTTCTTGAGTGCATCTCTCCAACTTTAGCATAAATAATTAAAAGGATGGGGACATATGCTGACCCCCCATGGTCCTTTGTGCTCCTTTCTACTTCTACAACATAAAAATAAAATAAAATACTTCTTCCTATAAGCTGAATACTAATTTTGAATTTATAGCATTTTTCTCAATGCCTGTGTGATATACCAGTCCTTGCCCCCTAAAATCTTACATTTTACTTCTTCTCACCTTGTGTAACCACTATCTCACCCCCTTACTTTCCTCTTACTCTTACTTCATTTTATGTCGTTCCCAAACTTTTTAGGTTCAAAGCGCCCTTATAATTTTATATTTTTCCATGGCACCAGAAGTCAAAACATGGGAGGCAGTTTGTGTGTATGGGGGGAGTTAGTGTGGGTCTGTTGTGGTATGAGGGCAGATAAAGATATGGGTGGTTATTTTTTGGGGTTTTTTTTATTTAAAAGAAAATTATAATTTTCATTTTAATACCTTTGCCTGGGAGGGTGAACAGTACTAAGCCTTGGTGGTCCGGTGGGAAAGCCCTGGTGGTCCATGTGGTGAGCATGAACTCTAGCAGCTCCTGAGGCTAGAGTTCACTCTTGCGAGATTCAGAGCGTTGCCATGGCTCGCAAGAGGAGAACCCGGCGGAGTTGCAGGTTAGTGCTCCCCCGGGTCCTCTCTCCTGCCCCTGCCGGCTGCCAGCTTTACAATGCGAGTGGGCGGCGAGGGAGATCAGAAATCTCCCCTCTGGTCCTGCAGAGCCGGCAGGGCAGAGCAAGGCACGGTTCCCAGTGCTATGATCATAGCACCAGGGAAACATTTGGCATTTTGCGGCAGAGGCCAGTGAAAATTTGATAATTTTTTTTTCCAAATCTTTATCTATCAAAGCTTTTCCACATAGAAAAAACAACCAAACTACAAAGCAAATGTGAGAATGTGAAAAAAGTTCACTTGGTAGAATAAACTGAAAAGGCAAAAAGGTATGCATTAGTGTTTGGCCAACACATTAATAATATAAAATAAATAAAAAAAAAAAGTAAAAAAAAAAAAAAAACACCCCTGATGAGAACCATTGGTTTTCTATGAACGAGAAACATTGAGAGTAGAACAAGTTGGAAAATCAAACCTAGAAAACGAAATAATAATAATAATAGTAAGTAGTAGTAGTGGTAGAGTGATGGGGTGGGGAGCGAGGGGGGGAAGAGAAGTCAACTAAGGAGAGAATGAGGTATGTGAAACCAGCAGGAGTACAGTTCTATAGTGATGTCGCGAACATAAAATTTTCCGTTCGCGTACGGCGAACGCGAACTTCCGCAAATGTTGGCGAACGGGCGAACCTGGCGAACCGCCATAGACTTCAATAGGCAGGCGAATTTTAAAACCCATAGGGACTCTTTCTGGCCACAATAGTAATGGAAAAGTTGTTTCAAGGGGACTAACACCTAGACTGTGGCATGCCGGAGGGGGATCCATGGCAAAACTCCCATGGAAAATTACATATTTGATGCAGAGTCTGGTTTTAATCCATAAAGGGCATAAATCACCTAACATTCCTAAATTGTTTGGAATAACGTGCTTTAAAATATCAGGTCTTTCAGCCAAACTTACTAATACTAAGTAAAATTGGTGGATTGGTGGATTAAGTAACCAATCAGAGAGTTATGACTCAAATTACACAGCGTGGGAAAATGCCAAAGAACTTTCCCACCTGTGTAAAATGACACAGAGCACTCTGATTGGTGGATTTCAAACCAACCAATCAGAGTGCTGTGACAGGTAAATGTAGAGACTTATCTGGCAGTCTCTTCATTTACCTGTCAGATCACTCTGATTGGATGGCTTAAACCCACCAATCAGAGTGCCCTGAGCCTAATTGCAGGGCGGGGTAAGGTTTTATAAGCCTTCCCCGCCCTGCAGAGCTCAGTCTGCGCAGAGCCCTCGCAGGGTGAAGATGGATTTTTTTTTTTTGCGCTTGTTTTTTTTTTTTTGTTTGCTTGGTTTTTTTTTATTGCGTCAGTTATTATGGATATTTATTTGCCCTTTTTTGGGGCTGAAAAAATAAGATTTTAGAAGAAAGAAAACATTGAATGGTAAGTTTATTTTTATTTTTAAATGTACTTAGTTAAATGGTCCCCTCTCATTATTTTTAGGGTGAGGGGGGTAGGTAGCAGTTTATTTTTTGGGGGGAGGGGGTGACTAGGGGTTTGGGGACCCCTAGTCACCTGGGGGAGGGGGGTTAAATATGTATTTAGGGCCCCCACCCCACCGCTCAGGGGTGGGGGCCAGGGGGAGGACATTAGGTCCCCCCCCTTATTTTTGTTTAGGGCCCCCACCCACCACTCAGGGGTGGGGGCCAGGGGGGAGGACATTAGGTCCCCCCAATTTGTGTTTAGGGCCCCCACCCACCGCTCAGGGGTGGGGGCCAGGGGGGGAGGACATTAGGTCCTCCCCCCTTACTTTTGTTTAGGGCCCCCACCCACCACTCAGGGGTGGGGGCCAGGGGGGAGGACATTAGGTCCCCCCAATTTGTATTTAGGGCCCCCACCTACTGCTCACGGGTGGGAACCAGGGGGAGGAGATTATGGACCCCCAATTTGTATTTAGGGCCCCCACCCACCGCTCAGGGGTGGGGGCCAGGGGGGAGGACATTAGGTCCCCCCCTTATTCTTGTTTAGGGCCCCCACCCACCGCTCAGGGGTGGGGGCCGGTGGGGAGGACAATAGGTCCTCCCCCCTTTTTTTACTTTAGGGCCCCCACCCGCTCAGGGAGGGGGGACCCTTTTTAATTTTTTTATTTTCTTTTTAACAGTGAGCAGCCACAGACTGCTCACTGTTTAATAGACATGCCCCTACTCGCGGTATAGCGAGTAGGGGCATAATTTACTAATACTAAGTAATCTTTACTTAGTATTAGTAAATTTGGCTGAAAGACCAATTTAGGTCTTTCAGCCTTTTAGTAGATAGCTCCCTAATACCGTGGGATTCATTCCTGTCATTACACTTACTGGCTTAGTAACTTACATTTTATATGAATGTATGTTACTTGATTGTTGTAAGTGTTGCAAATGCTTACAGCTGAATCCTGTCTATGTTTGTATACTTTTTATTTGAAATTGTATACAGTGTAACATTCTTCTTTCACTGGGTAAGTATATACTTAGGCAATACTGTGCTTTGGAACTTCGGAACTTCGGCACTTTGACACCTCAGAACTTCGGCAACTTTGGCACTTCAGCAATTTGGCACTTCGGCACTACTACACTTCGGAAATTCGGTAATTTCGGCACTTCGGGACTTCAGCAATTCGGCACTTCGGCAATTCAACTATTCAGACATTCGGAAGCACCCGAATGTCCGAATTACCTGAAATTTGGCCGAATTTTTATTCGGACCGAAACGAATTGCACATGTCTAAAATATAGCCATATTCTGATTCTGTAAACAAGACATCATGAAGATGTTCAGCAAACAAGGGGTATTAAAAGGTGAGTATATATTCTGAGCATGATTTTTACTCGATTTTACTGAGTTAACCCCAACGTAGCACGTTTTATAAAAATTAATTGTGCACAGTGGAGCGCACGTGCAACTCTACCTCCGTTGTTTCTGAACAGCAATTTCCGTGATTCTCAGCAAACTTGTAAGCCAAATATCTTCAAAACAATTATTCTGATTGAACAAAAAAAAGCACAAACTACAGGTAATTTTGATAAATACCACTAATGTTTCTGAAAACCTTGCAACAGACTCATTCATTTTAATGGGCATAATTATACCTACAAGATTATGCTGCAGGATTTATTTGTATATTCTAGAATGGTTTGTTGCTGTATTTTGACCCAATAAAACCATGTTCTGGCATATCATTTATAGCCAATCTTCAGATCGAAAACTACATCTCCTATTAACCTTTTCAGCTTGTGATCTTGACTATCAAAGGTTTACGGGAGTTGCAGTGGTTGATTACCCTTGGAAGAAAGAAACCTCGGACAAGAGCTAGCAATTAGTTTTATTTATCGTTCCTACTAACAGTTGGGCAATGATAATCCATGGTGCGAGTGTATGCACTGCTCTGTATCCCCCACCTTGTCTTTTTGTTGTTTTTTACTGTGTTCAAAGAGAATTTTAGCCAGGAGGTAACCCAGATTCCATTAATGCATTATACAGGTAGTGCAAAAAAGTATTAATTAAAAAAATAGAAAAACCTTCATGTTTTAAGTTCCTGCATTTTCTGTAAGTTCTAGGCTTTTCAGCTTCTCCGGTGAACTCTGTCTAGACCAGGAAGGGGCTCAGGCAATCAAGATGCTCCTATTTTTTTCAATGAGAGCCACATTCATATATATAATTTAGCACTAAGCAGCAGTTTTAGTCATTAGATACATAAGAATTGCTGCATAAGCTAATAGCAGCTGTATCCCAAGTTATTAAAAGGAACAGTCGAGACACCATAATCACAACAGGCAGCAGTAGACGACCGGCAGGCCCTAAATAAGTTGTCAAACTGTTCTCAGTTTGGAAGGGATGGTAGAGCACTTCTGTCACCATAACGACTTTAGCAGGCACTGTAATAGGGGGCAAATCCCACATGGTAGTGCGAGATTTATGTGGAGCAGGTTTTTTTTTTTATTGCTTTATTGAATCCAGCGGCCGATTGGCTGCTTCCCTGCAAAAAATGTTCATCAACACTAAATTGAAGGAAACCCCTACAGAAACTCATCACAAGATACAAAGTAATTCTAATGACATAGGTGATTAATGGTACATGTTTTTTTAAACTTTAAAGTTTGTGACTTCATATTTTATACATCAAGTTGTTGTTTTTTTATTTTTAATTTTGCTGCATTTTGTACTTCCTGTTCGTTTGTATCACTGATTATAACGTCTTGTTTTTATCAAGGTCAGTCATGGTGCAATTGTGTATTTAGTTTTGTAAAACACTTTTTATCATGGAATGCTGTTAAATTTCTAAATAAGAGTACATACAATGTGTAACAATTGCTGTAGGATCATGTTACAATTGGCCGTTGCAAAATATTTGAAACTGTGTCAAGCTCAGCGTGGAACCAAAACGTACAGACTATAACACACCAAAAAGACAAGTCGTATACCGGTCCTAAGAGTGACCTGGGCTAACAGTAGAGGAGTCCGAGAAAGTGTCAAGGTCAAGGACAGGAGAGATACGGATAATCAGAAGGATCAATAAACGGACAATGTTCAGGAACAAGGAACAGGAGATATAAGGAATGCACTCTCGGGCTGCTAGAAACATAACAGGGCAACAAGGAGTGGGAGGGTTGAGTTTATATAGACAGTGCTTACGTTCTATTGGCCCATGTCATACTATAATTATGTATTATTTATGTGCGATAGAACACTTGATTAGGATAGAAAACGTCATCACTGTGTGCCGAACTCGGTCTGGCGAATTCACCACTAGGACCCGAATTCATCCGCCAATAGAACTCTGTGGTGCACGAGAGGGGCAGCGTCGCAGAGAATGCAGGGGGAACTTGGAGAAGGGGAGAGAGGAGATCGCAAAAAACTGGGCCTTCGGCATAAAAAGTGTTTTTTGTTGTGATACACAAAAGGTATCATTACGAACAACTGCTCTGTCTGTTGGCTTTATGAATGGCTTAATATGATCTTAAACAATATTGTATTCCTGACTTAGATTTTGCATAAGACTACTGGGTGTTTTGTTTCATATTTTCAGGATACATTTTTTCCTATGTCCCTCACCATGAAGTACTCTTGTCAATAGCTTATGAAAAAAAGGTTAAAGGGTTACTCCAGGCACCATGGACACTTGAGTGATTTGAAGTGGTCACGGTTCTTAGGGACTGTATTTGCAGAGTTTCATTAAGAAACGCATACAGAGATAAGGCACTTTGCTGGCAAGGTGTAACTCTGCCCCCAACCCACAGAGCATTTTTAGCAGCTCGGAACAATAATTCTGGGCTGCTAATGTTAAGCAACGAAAAACAGCTTAATGAAGCAGGTTTGGTGTGTAAATCATGCCTCTGCAGTCTCACTGCTCGATTCTCTGGCCATTTAGGAGTTAAATCACTATGTATATGAAGCCTCTCCTAACTGTGAATCACACAGCCTCCCTATACACGTCCTGAAAGAGTCTACTTTTTTTGTTTTTATTTATTTATTGCACATTCTGTTTAATTCAGAGCTTCTTATTTCCTGTACTGTCAATAAACCTGTTAGAGCCTGCAGGATCCTCCTGTGTGTGATTAACGTTTAATATACAGAGCAGGAGATAAGAACGTCTAGAGTAAACTCACTGTGCTGTATGATCTAAAGGCTGTGTGAGTCACAGCCAGAGGAGGTGTGGCTAGTGCTGCATACACAGAAATAAATGTGATTGAACTCCTAAATGGCAGATAATTGAACAATGAGACTGCAGGGACATGATCTGTACACAGTGTGTATCTTTAAATCTGTTCATAAAAGGCATCTGTTGTCTGCACGCATAGTTGTGGCAAAGTCCCATTCTCCTCCACCCCGTGGATGCTTCTACCCCACCAGCGACGATTGATGTAATTGAAGGCAAATCAGGCAAAATGGCGTCAGTGTGGAATCACAGGTAAGTTTATTATAATGATTTTTCTTTCTTTCTTTTATTCTTTCTTTCTTTCTTTCTTTCTTTCTCACAAGTTATAGATGATTTTCAACGTTCTATTCATATGTGTAAATTCCAGAGAAGTGACAGCTCCCTTTTAATTTCCCTTTAAGGAATTTCCCACTAATATTCAGCACTAACAATAATTTTATTATGTTACTCCCCTGGTAGCTAAAAAGGAAAAACAATTGAGGCATTAAGGGATTTCATAGAAAGATAAATTCTAGGAAAAGTTCTAGGAATGGTGCAGTCACCATGGTAACCTACAGAATGTTCCATATGAAAAATCTTGCTTCTGAAATGGATTTTATAATTAATCTCTCTTGTACATTCTGCTCACCAGGAAGCACTTTTTTGCCAATAGTTTGTTTTCCTTAAACTGATCATTGAAGCATTAACATTTCCCCTTGCTTATATCCACAAGGATTCCCAACTAGATTTCAGGTTGGGTAAGTTACCCAGCTATAATTTGTTAACAAAATTGCAAACTTCAGGTACCATAGCAAACATAAAAGAATATCAATTGGCATTATTTGCTAAACAAATTAGTTCATAGGCAAATGTGGCTATTGTTCAATAATGTCTCGTGTTAATCTGGGGCAATTCAGGTTTGCCAAAAAAAAAAAAAGTTAAATTCCTAACATCCTTTAATTTTTTTGGATCAGATTTTAAAATGAATGAAAAAAATAAAAAATATATATGTATCTATATATATATATATATGTACAACAAATGTAAAAATATATATCAATATGTCATAAGATAATACAATATTTTTCTAAATACTGAATAATTTTAAAATTGTATCCAAAAGTATTCAATCAATTGAAAAGCTTATTCAAAAATATTATATCAAGTCTAATATTGAAGCAATATGACTTAAACAGCCCAGTTCTAAAGGAATTGTCCCCAATCCATCAAGGGATAGAAAATTAGGAGACAATCTGAGGATATCAATTCAAAATCAAATAGATATCAAAGTGAAAATACAAATGTAATTAAAAAAAAAGTATTCAGGCTCAAACTGGTTCCGTAACTTGAATTATTTCAAATTCTTATTAATATATATATATATATATATATATATATATATATATATATATATATATATATATATATATATATATATACAGTGAGGGAAACAGTATTTCATCCCCTGCTGATTTTGAACGTTTGCCCACTGACAAAGAAATGATTAGTCTATAATTTTAATGGTAGGTGTACTTTAACAGTGAGAGACAGAATAACAAAAAGAAAATCCAGAAAAACGCATGTCAAAAAAGGTGTCTTTTAACCCCTTAAGGACACATGACATGTGTGACATGTCATGATTCCCTTTTATTCCAGAAGTTTGGTCCTTAAGGGGTTAAACAGCTATCGAGCCGAGATTATCTCATTACCTGTATAAAAGACACCTGTCCACAGTAGCAATCAATCAATCAGATTTCAAACTCTCCACCATGGCCAAGACCAAAGAGCTGTCCAAGGATGTCAGGGACAAGATTGTAGACCTACACAAGGTTGGAATGGGCTACAAGACCATCACCAAGCAGCTTGGTGAGAAGGTGACAACAGTCTCCCTCGGTCTGGTGATCTATGCAAGATCTCACCTGGAGTTTCAATGATCATGAGAATGGTGAGGAATCAGCCCAGAACTACACGGGAGGATCTTGTTAATTATCTCAAGGCAGCTTGGACAGTAGTCACCAAGAAAACAATTGGTAACACAATACGCCGTGAAGGACTGAAATCCTGCAGGGCCAAACACCGTTTTGGCCAATCAGAACCTCCTCATAGAGATGCATTGAATCAATGCATCTCTATGAGGAAAATTCAGGGTCCCCATGCAGAGCGTGGAGACGCTGAACAGCAGTGCTGCTTACTGTGCAGCCCTGAGTCAGGAAGCACCTCCAGTGGCCATCTAAGGAGTGGCCACTTGGAGGTGTCCCTAGGGGCAGCCCTGAGTCAGGAAGCACCTCCAGTGGCCATCTAAGGAGTGGCCACTTGGAGGTGTCCCTAGGGGCAACGTAAACACTGCCTTTTGTCTGAAAATGCCTGAAGGTAATGATTATACTCACCAGAACAACTACATTAAGCTGTAGTTATTCTGGTGACTATAGTGTCCCTTTAAAATCATAGACTAATCATTTCTTTGACAGTGGGCAAATGTTAAAAATCAGCAGGGGATCAAATACTTTTTTCTCTCACTGTATATATATATATTTTTTTATATTTTATTTGTTTATTTTTTTTATAACATGGCACATGGTAAATAACATGTTTTACTAGAGCTTAATAGTTTTTAGAGACTGCCTTGAGTGGAAAAGATAAATGAAATTTTTACAGCGAACATAAATAGCACATGATCGAGTTTATGGATGATTTAAAGGTCTATTAGAGAGCTGAGTGAAAGGAGAATAGTTATTTCAGTAACAGAAAGCTGGAAAATGGTTACTACTGATGGATAGAGAGTACAAGAACTGACATTCTAACAGAGAAAAAAGCAGACAGTTTAGTGGACAGGAATGGATAGTATCTGACACTGTAATAGACATGGATATTGAATAGCTGACACTCTAATGAAGAGGTATATAGGACAAGAACACGGTGTACTATAATACAAAGCCATGCTGAAACCTGACTGTTAAATGGAAAGACGCAGAATATTGTCACAAATCGAGAATAACTTGGAATAGCAGCCACACTGCAAAAAATAATGTTTTGGTTCAGACACTTCACCAGAATAAAATAGAAAATTTTCTAGAGAAGTTTGGCCATTTGGCTCGGCTGAAGTTTGTTACCAAAAAAAAAAGTCTGCAACCAGAAGGCACAAAACTGGGTCAATCAGTGTACTGCGCAATAAATATATATATAATATTTTACCGTACACTTATTGGCCAAGTTTCGTTGTTTTATGGTTACAAAAATTACATATATATATTATGTACTTATTACATGTAAATATATAAATACTGTTGTTTTTAATCTTACTTGTTTTAATTCCCTCTGTTGCTCACTTCACACTTGATTTGTGAATAAAATCAACATTTAGATCTCCGATATTTTAATGTATCTACTTGATGACCTCACAATGTATTTTGGTACAACTTTTTACAAGCATTCTCAATAAAAACAGTTTGAGAAAAAAAAAATATCAACATTTAGTGGCTGTCCCCTAACCATCAGTCATCTTTTTTCCCCATCAAACATCTGTTGTTTTCAGAATTAGGAATCAAAACCAACATGCGTGTCTATTACACAGTCCGTGATTTGGCTATATTTCGACTTAGAGTTCAGGAATCGGACTGATCAGCCAAATTGCGTTCATAACAAAACGAATCTTCAGGTATAGCATACACTCTAACCACAAGGATTGGCAAATATAAAGAGATGAATCTCAAACAGCGTAAGCTTACATTCTAATGGTGAAGAGATTAAATATGGAATAATTAAATAGAAGGGCACAGATAATAGATTTAAGTTTCATGAAGGAGGGTGAAGAACATATTCACTTAATATGGGGTTCAAAAGAGAGAGTAATTCACTAATCTCCTAATTTTAGAAGTTCGGAACAGAAAACACAAAAATTTAGTTTAAACTGACATAAATGTGGCATTAGCTGAGTAAGAGTAATTTTAAAAATAAGATATTTAGTCTTAATTTTCTAATTCTTTTTTAATCTGATAAAATGGGGAGTTTTTTAAAAAAAAATCCTGGTGGAATAGTTATTTTCGGAGTAGAGAAAGATGGAGAAAATGTATCGCAATGGAGAAACAGGGAAAAAAAAAATAGAAGCAAAAGCAGAATGGGAGGGAGAGCAGCTGACGTCACGTTCTCCAAGAAAGTGACCTAGAAAACAAAAACCTAGAGAGTTGTTGTCACATCCTTAACGTGCCATTCATAATGGGATCAAAGATATGGCTCAAAAGCGTGAGCCTTCAGAACAAGACTGACAGCTCCAGCCAGGTCTAAAATTAGAAATAATGTCTAGAGTGTCCCCTGCACCCACAACCCCCCTCTCTGTGACAATTAAAGGGTGAAATAACCCTTTAAGTATTTACTCCATTCCAGCACCTGTTCCAATGTCATTGTAAGGGGCAACCTAATAATACGCATGTGCAGTAAGTGTCGTGCGCATTGGGCCTTCCCTATAGAAAGGCAATAAATCAATGCTTCTCTATGGGGATTTCCAACTCCTGCAAAGTGCTCATACTTGCAGGTAGTGTGGGTGTTTCCCAGAGGTGGAGGCAGTAATAGTGATCATACTGTGCAGGTGGTGGGAGTCTCCCAGAGGTGGAGGCAGTAATAGTGATCATACTGTGCGAGTAATGTGGGAGTTTCCCAGAGGTGGAGGCAGTAATAGTGAGCATACTGTGCAGGTAGTGGGAGTTTCCCAGAGGTGGAGGCAGTAATAGTGATCATACTGTGCGAGCAGTGTGTGAGTTTCCCAGAGGTAGAGGCAGTAATAGTGAGCATACTGTGCAGGTAGTGGGAGTCTCTAAGAGGTGGAGGCAGTAATAGTGAGCATACTGTGCAGGTAGTGGGAGTCTCTCAGAGGTGGAGGCAGTAATAGTGAGCATACTGTGCAGGTAGTGGGATTCTCCCAGAGGTGGAGGCAGTAATAGTGATCATACTGTGCAGGTAGTGGGAGTTTCCCAGAGGTGGAGGCAGTAATAGTGATTGTGGCGAAACCGACCTCGCCACGTGTCCTTGGAGGGGGCTGATTGCCCGCCTCTTGCCTTTGGACTATGGACCAGACTTTATGGGAATGTGATACCCCAGATAGCCATACCATGGAGCCTATTCATATAATGAAAGACTATGGGAAAGACTTTAGCTCCATGGCAATTGTACTGTGTGAGTAGGATCTGCGCGCTATTCGGTAGTTTTGTGCGTGCAGATCCCAGCTATCTGGGGATAGGTGAAATGTCTGTGTGTTATGTGTAAATGTGACTTTATGTATTTTAAAGTGTTTTATGTTGTTTTGCAACCATGTGGTTAATGGAGTCTGCCTTTAGTCCTGGGTAATTGGATTACTTCTCCAATTAACTCCAGGGCAGAAGGGAGGAAACCAGGGTGCATTGTGGGGATGTTTTTCTGCCAGCCAGAAAGGAACAAAAGATACTTTTAGTAACTTTTGAACCCCTGGTCGGATTCATGCCATTTTTTAATATGTTGTTCCCCTGAATGGATTGATTGTGGATATGTATTTTTATGTGAATGTGATGTATGGTTTTAAAGTTATGAAAGTTGTGTAAAAGTATATTTTACACTGTATGCATAATGGGATTATGTGTCACACTAAGGGGAGGGGATGTGTGAGAGGTAACATCTATGTCATTGGTTCTTTTATGCCTCCCCCTGGGTGTGGCCTGTATGTGTGAGTTGGAAATAAAAGCCAGGCTGGATGAGCCAGTCCAGAGTTCCTGTTTTACCCTCAAAGTGATGTGTCGTCTCATTATTGGGGGAAGGATTTATTGCATGCTGTTCCAGTTGACTGCTAGGAGTACAAGCCTATTCGTATGGTTCCTATTCAATGGTCTACAGCATTCATACGCTTGGGAGAATTTAAAGGTTTCTCGGATTCGGTGATTGTGGTGTCTGCCAGAGTGCTTGGAGTCCTCAGGAAGCGCTAGGAGCATCCTTTAACGGAGGTACCAAGTCGGGGTGCCAGGCGATCCGTTACATTGGTGGCAAGCGGTGGGATGGCGTCCTAGTGCGAGGTAAAGCAGCTCGGAGACACAGTACGTTTGGATTTACAAATTGAGGGCGACGCTAGTGTGCCTACAGCGTCCCTGTCTACACAAAGATTTGGGAAAATGGATTTCGTAGACCCCTGGGCAACACACACACCTGAGGAAGAGAGTGAATTAGAATGGAGAGATAATGCCCGGAAAGAATTATGGTACGATGCCCTGGAGGAAGTCCAGTATCAACGGCAGCAGCGCCTTCCTGGTGTCGCATACCAGTTGGAGGAACAAATGGCCTGGCGGATGCCACTTCTGGGAGATCAACCTGGAGGGCAGCGGGTAAGACAACTCGAGTACCTCGTGGAAAGGGAACTGAGCCTGGACGCCTCATACCGGGCACTGTGGTGGTGCACTGTCCAGCCAGAGACGTGGAGGGCAGAGGGCATCCAGCCAGAGGGGGAGAACTACACAAGCCCTGGCCTGTTGTGGAAAGCCTTAGTGGAGGATGTCGACTTCGGCAGTCCAGCAGAGTCACGGTACTGGGCTATCTTTCATTACCGAGGTGAGATGATACAGGGCCCGAGATCTATTGGACTGGGAGAAGACCTCCGCCGTTTCGCTGCCATGGAACGAGAGCTGGAGATGGACTATGTAGAACTATTAAATTCCTGCCAGCCGCAGAGCAGGGACACAGACCGGGAAAACTGGGTGGCAGACCCAGACCTGCTAGCCTATAGCTGGGAAAACGCGGCAGAGGTACCCCCTGCTTCACTACCAGTTGCAGAAGTAGGGGACCTCATAGACTGGTCCTGGAGAGACCCACAAATGGCAGGTGGAGATGGGATCGAGGTCTCTCTACCGGCCCTACAGGGATGCTGGGCAGTCGGCCCAGATCCCCAGCGGCAGGTTACAGTTCAGAGAGAGGAGCTTGTTACACCCTCTCTCCAGCAGCAGCCTAACCCACCACGGGGAGACCGTAAGCCCCACACCAGCGCAGATGGGACCGTGGTCTCTGCGCCCAAGTTACAGGGAGCTGAAGGAGCCGTCCTCCCTCCCCAGCGGCAGTGTGATTGTTGGGAATTGGGAGCCCGGTCTCCATTCCCCAGCGGCAGAGTATCCAGCAGGGAATAGAGAGCCCAGCCCCCTTTCCCCCACAGCAGGACTCTGTGCTGGGAGGAGAGACAGTCGGTCTCCCTCCGCAGAGATGGGAAGTATGCATGGGAGAGGAGATTGTTACCACCTCTCCCCAGCGGTGATCATTAATGTACAGGGAATAGAGAGCCCAGTCTCCATTCCCCAGCGGCAGAGTGTTCTAATGGGAGAGGAGCTGGTTACCACCTCTCCCCAGCGGCAGCTTAATGTACCAGGGGGAGACTGTAAGCCCCACACCTGTGCAGATGGGACCGTGGTCTCTGCACTTCCAGCACAGGGGGTAGGGACGGTCGGTCCTGTCCCCCCACAACAGGGCTGTTTAGCCAAAGGGGAGACAGTCTGTCTCCAGCAGCAGAGCTGTGTAACTAAAGGGGAGACAGTCGGTCTCCAGCAGCAGAGTTGTGTAACTCAAGGGGAGACAGTCGGTCTCCAGCAGCAGAGCTGTGTAACTCAAGGGGAGACAGTCGGTCTCCAGCAGCAGAGCGGTGTAACTCAAGGGGAGACAGTCGGTCTCCAGCAGCAGAGCGGTGTATTTAAAGGGGAGACAGTCGGTCTCCAGCAACCAGGCTCCAACCAGACTACTCCCGTGGTAGTGCTGGCAACAGGACAGAGTACCGCTGGTCTCTGCCCCCTCAGCAACCTACCAAGGCAGCCTACCAGTCCCCCACACAGCCGTGGTGAGGCACCTGAACCTGGACAAGATTCTCCCTCACCCAGGTGTAGTAACTGTTTATTGTGGGTGGGCTGCTCTGCTGTTTCTGTCTTGTGGGTGGGCTGCTGGACTAACAAGGGCACTGACCGGCAGGAGGTCAAGTACCCTGTTAGTCTGGGGGGGTAAAGGGGAGAAGTGTGGCGAAACCGACCTCGCCACGTGTCCTTGGAGGGGGCTGATTGCCCGCCTCTTGCCTTTGGACTATGGACCAGACTTTATGGGAATGTGATACCCCAGATAGCCATACCATGGAGCCTATTCATATAATGAAAGACTATGGTGAAGACTTTAGCTCCATGGCAATTGTACTGTGTGAGTAGGATCTGCGCGCTATTCGGTAGTTTTGTGCGTGCAGATCCCAGCTATCTGGGGATAGGTGAAATGTCTGTGTGTTATGTGTAAATGTGACTTTATGTATTTTAAAGTGTTTTATGTTGTTTTGCAACCATGTGGTTAATGGAGTCTGCCTTTAGTCCTGGGTAATTGGATTACTTCTCCAATTAACTCCAGGGCAGAAGGGAGGAAACCAGGGTGCATTGTGGGGATGTTTTTCTGCCAGCCAGAAAGGAACAAAAGATACTTTTAGTAACTTTTGAACCCCTGGTCGGATTCATGCCATTTTTTAATATGTTGTTCCCCTGAATGGATTGATTGTGGATATGTATTTTTATGTGAATGTGATGTATGGTTTTAAAGTTATGAAAGTTGTGTAAAAGTATATTTTACACTGTATGCATAATGGGATTATGTGTCACACTAAGGGGAGGGGATGTGTGAGAGGTAACATCTATGTCATTGGTTCTTTTATGCCTCCCCCTGGGTGTGGCCTGTATGTGTGAGTTGGAAATAAAAGCCAGGCTGGATGAGCCAGTCCAGAGTTCCTGTTTTACCCTCAAAGTGATGTGTCGTCTCATTATTGGGGGAAGGATTTATTGCATGCTGTTCCAGTTGACTGCTAGGAGTACAAGCCTATTCGTATGGTTCCTATTCAATGGTCTACAGCTTTCATACGCTTGGGAGAATTTAAAGGTTTCTCGGATTCGGTGATTGTGGTGTCTGCCAGAGTGCTTGGAGTCCTCAGGAAGCGCTAGGAGCATCCATTAACGGAGGTACCCAGTCGGGGTGCCAGGTGATCCGTTACAGTGATCATACTGTGCGAGTAATGTGGGAGTTTCCCAGAGGTGGAGGCAGTAATAGTGAGCATACTGTGCAGGTAGTGGGAGTCTCTCAGAGGTGGAGGCAGTAATAGTGATCATACTGTGCAGGTAGTGGGAGTCTCCCAGAGGTGGAGGCAGTAATAGTGAGCATACTGTGCAGGTAGTGGGAGTCTCTCAGAGGTGGAGGCAGTAATAGTGAGCATACTGTGCAGGTAGTGGGAGTCTCCCAGAGGTGGAGGCAGTAATAGTGATCATACTGTGCAGGTAGTGGGAGTCTCCTAGAGGGGGAGGCAGTAATAGTGAGCATACTGTGCAGGTAGTGGGAGTTTCCCAGAGGTGGAGGCAGTAATAGTGATCATACTGTGCAGGTAGTGGGAGTCTCCCAGAGGTGGAGGCAGTAATAGTGAGCATACTGTGCAGGTAGTGGGAGTTTCCCAGGGTAGTGTTTATGAACCAGACAGGGAATGTTTAAAATAGAGGTGGATTTGAGAGCAGAACCTATTCCGTTGTTTGAGCATGTCCCAATAAGAGGTACTAAATTAAATTTAAGTGATTTAGTGAGGTGTCTTTGCGTTGTTGATGAATAAACTATATTGCCATAGTCTACGCCTGGCAATAATATTTGTTGTACAATCAATGTTTAGATGTAAAGATCCAAGCAGGCTTTATTCCTGAACACAGCATCGTGTTTGTTTTGTTCTTTGGTATTTTTGTTCCCCCTGCGCTGTATACAGAGTAGCATTGAATGATGATAACACATTCATTTGTACTTTGAATAAAGCTTAAGGATTTCATGCTGGGCCAAGTCTCAGTGAATTTCAGCTCTGGTCACATTTGATGTCACAATATACTGTAAGTCAAACTGAAGTTCAGAAATGAGCTCCACCAGAGTATCCGTTACATCTGGATTATGTGTACAGAGTTTGATCATTCTGTGGCCAAATTTGTGGATGCACACTGTGTATACTATGCTTCCTCTTCACTTTTATAACCGGTCACTGTTAATCACATGGAACATGGCTGATTATATGACATTAATCCGTTTCGATATCTTACTATTAACCATTTACTGTACACAGAACTGTAATGTTGCTAATAAAAGAATGATCACTTTACAAAATTGTTAATATTGCGTTTATTTATCCCGTATATATAACATATTAGTATGTGAGGTCTGAAAAAAATAAATATATAAAACATAAATTAAATAAATGTTGAAATTCACGCAATTGTACTTTAAGCCGTCCACAAACTGAATGAATCCACCACTGTCCGTTATTGTTGTTAACGTTATCTTTTGTCACTGTACAGGGAGGTGTAAAAAGAAAGAGAAACACTATTGCTGTTAAATCTCCACCTCCAGTACAAGGAACAGCCTGCGTGTGCCAGGAATGAAGTGGGTTATTATGTAAGTAACTAAATCTGTAATACACATTTAAAGGAAAATAGATAATCACATACTACTTCACAGGTAAATTTCAATGAGGGTACTTCCTTTATATCACAAAGCATGTACTTCAACAGATAAACAGACACATTTGCCACAGCGCCACCTATTGTCCATAAAATTACTCACACTAAAATACGCCGTGATTCCTCTGACATCCATTTTATTGTCAGAATTTGATTTCTCAAAGCTTAACTGCGTGTTTATCTACTAAAATACTACACTGCATTAGTCTATGCTTGGAATTAATATTTGTTATTACACTTAATTTTACTATGTAAAGATCCAAGCAGGATTTGTTAAAATTACCACCAGCTCTAAATATTATTAACGCTTACTTCAATTACAATAGCCCATTTTGTGAACAATATCATGACCCGCAGAAATCTATACTAGGTAACTTTAAAATATCATATTCATTGACACAGATGGACATCAGGCATTTAAATATAGAAATGTCAGTTGAACACATTAGGTGGTGGAACAGTTGACGGGAAAGTGATTTTATCACTTAGACACTTAGCTCAAATAACTCTGAATATTACCTAAATGTTGATGGAATCCGTAGAATTGACGGCAGAAATAGTCATTCATCGTACATGTAATAAACATGGGTATATTTGCTCTATGAGGGTTTAAGTGATTTAAAATGCCATTCGATTAACAGTGCTAAATGTTGCATTATCTTGATAAAGGACTAATAATTTCAATGAAAAAAGATGCTCTTCGGTGAGGCAGTAAAAGCTTTTAGAATACAAAAGTAAAGGCAGGGGATAAAGCATCTTTGAGTTTCTCTCCTCTCCTATACAATTTAACAAAGTAAACGCATTTCTCAATAAGACATGTACAAATTGTAATGTATGAAAATGTAAATTTGAAGCCAGTGGAAGGTAAAAGCATTATTGAAATCAAACTTCACAAATGGATCGCTAATGTACTAACTTATAAATGTGAAAAAATTCTTATAATATAAAGCATAGAATAGCAAACCATTATGGTATAATGCTGCATACAGACACATACATTTCAATGACTAACCTAAGAACATACTTTGTGGTGTCAGAAACGGACAAATTGTCACAATATATTCTGTCCTTAATAAATATAACAGTGATTTCATTTACTTCTTCTTCAGGACTGCCTTATGAAACTCTAAAACATTTTTTTTAATATTTATTACATTTAAAAAAAAATAATAATGTGTCTATAGCTATATCACTTTGTTTTGGATGTAGATATTTTATGGATTTCAGCATAGGCCATTTATTAGTAGAATTCCTGATTGCGTTACTGCCCTTGTTGATTCATTCTAAAGGTTTGTTTGGGAAGAAAGTAAGATGTATATCGGAACATTGTGGCGTTATTTCGTAGTCTCTGCAAACAAGATCTAGACATTGTGATTTTCTCTAATGTTACGCGGTGGTTCTGCTCCTGAAGTCTGGTGGTCCATCCAGTGTAGTGATGCAGTGTGTCTCTCTGGTATCATGGCACATTTTACCAATCTGATGCCAAGCATTACATTCCAGATGCCGGTTTTGATGTGTCATCCTTGAAAAATTATTTATCTATGTTTTGACATCACTGTTATGATCAGTGGTGTATCTTGGTTTTGTGCTGCCCTAGGCGGGACAAAACTCAGACCCCCCCCCCCACACACACACACACTAACAGACATACACAGACACACAAACACACTAACAGACACACAGTTAGACACACAGTCAGACACATACACACTGACAGACACACACAGTCGGACACACAGTCAGACACACACACACTAACAGACACACACAGTCGGACACACAGTCAGACACACACACACACTAACAGACACACACAGTCGGACACACATTCAGACACACACACACTAACAGACACACACATTAACAGACACACACACACTAACAAACACACACAATCAGACACACACACATACTAAAAGACACACACACTAACAGACACACACAGTCAGACACACACACACACACTAACAGACACACACACTAACAGACACACAGTCACACACACATACACACACACTCACTCACATTAATACTCACTTGTCTTTTTTTTTATTTAACCCCCCCAGCCTCCTTACCTTTGGGAATGCTGGGGAGGGGGGGTTCTCCCATTTCCTGGTGGTCCAGTGGCTGCAGGGCGGCACTGGCGGGTGGGTGGCTGGCGAGGGAGCACTTCCCCTGAGCTCTCTGCTCAGCTTCCTCGCGCGCCGCCCGCAGAGTGAGGCTGGGAGGCGGAGCCGGAATATGACATCATATTCCGGCTCCCAGCCTCACTCTGCGGGTGACGTGCGAGGGAGCTGAGCAGACAGCTCAGAGGAAGTGCTCCCTCGCCAGCCAGTGCCGCCCGCCCATCAGCCCGACCGGCATGTCGGTTAGCCGCAAGGCTAATAAGACATTTGCCTTGGGCATTTGGGGGCGGCTTTTTTTGCCGTCCCCTGGAAAAATGCCTTGTTTGCCTCGCGGCTAATACGTCCCTGGTTATGATGTCAACCAATGATATCCATTGTGTTCCCTTTATAAGCCTGCTGAGTGGTAACGTCTGTGTCCTGTCAATGGCGTGCTTTGCTCTGCCTATATTTTGGATTAGACATGGCCTTGTACTATAACTATCCTGATTTCTGTTACCATTGACTTTAACTTTTCTGTACGTTATGTTGGCCTTCCACCCCAGATCATTCTTGACTACTTGTTAGAGTAGAGACCTGAAAGGATCCAGGGCCATTATAGCTGAGTGGCAACACAGGGCCTTATCTTTATTAGAATTGGATGAGGTAAAAGTGTAATCATTATTCAGGAGGTGAGGTCAGTCCAGGAAACACAGGGTAGTTGTAGGGGTAACAAGGATAGTTTGATCAATTAAGAGGCCACAAAATAACACATGGGTCTTACTCTACCTATTGTTTCTCCAAGTTCTTCGGGAGACATGAATCTCTATGTGTCCTTGGATGATTTCACATCGTAGGCTAGATGACTAAGCACCCACAAACACACATCTATCTATCTATCTTTTTTTTTTTTAAACCTATAAAAAATATTAGAAACAAAACAATTTAAAAAGTAGATCCTACATGTATGTTTATGCGTTCCTCTGGCATACTCTATGCAGACATGTATTTAGGTACTAGTATGGTGGCTTTGTAGCTATTTTTCACTGAATTTATTCAGGTGGAATAAGTGGATTTAATCTTGCAGTTAGAAGCAATGAATTACACCCATATCCTATGTCACTTATATATTCAAGCAAAATAGTGTACAAAATCCTGAAAGCAATTATCGTAGCCAAAATATTTTTGAGTTGAAAATGAATAGAAGGGATCTACGTAATCTGAGCCATACATTAGAATTATCTTGCTAATATTTTAAAGAGCTTAGGTTATCCAGAAGAGGTGTGTATGGTGATGGGAACCTAGAAATGTAGGTTACCGTATTTACTCGAATCTAATGCCCACCTCAATTTTTGAACCCTGGAAGCTGAAAAAAGATTTTTGCTGGCAAATGTAATGCACATTTATACAAAAAGATACTACTATACAACATTATGCTACAATGAAAAAGTTTATTGCCATATACCATAGTAGCATCGATGGTATTTCAATTTTAGTGCTACATGTTAAGTCTATTCTTTCTTAAGCCCTCTTTCAGGAATGAAATTTGCCTGTTTGAATTCGCCTGTTTGAATTCACCTCTTTGAATTCACCATTCAAATATTGGAAATTTTATTTTCCAAAAAAGGTGCGCATTAGATTAGAGTAAACACGGTACATTGTATTCTGGATTGTAGACACCTTCCCATTGAAAAAGAAGTTAACCATGGTACTGTATACTGAAACAACATGTGACTTCCTCATTGCACATGATATGTTCAAATGCATTTTAAATTTAGGAAATTCTCATCGGCAATCGATGCAGATCAATACCTTAGAAAACATCTCTAATTTTGACCTTGATTTAACCCCTTAAGGATGTAGGGCATGCTATGCTGTCCTTGGGGACCTGGCTCTAAATGCCAACGGAAGGCATTGTACGTCCACGCCCTCCTATGTACTTACCTGCTCGCCGGGGATCGCGATGGGGGACTTGCCTGGCATCCCAGGCAGTCCCCCTGCTGCTTATCCGGCCCTCTTGGGCCAGGTGATTGCGAGGTCCTTGCAAGTACCTCACGATCACATGGACGGAATAGCCGTCCGTAGCAGTGCCAGCGGGGGGAGTGCCTGGGATGACAGCCAGTCCCCCTACCGTCTGTAATAAAATGAAATAAAGTTTTAAAACAGTTTAAAATTAAATAATATATAGATCATATATCTATATATATGATCTAAGTATATATATATATATATATATATATATATAAATATACACTTACACATACGTACATACACATACACTGTCAAAGTGTACACAACCTAAAGTGTTGCAAATGGGGTATGTTCAGTATTTTTTAGTAGCCTCTTAGTTACAAACACTGGCCAAAATTGGCGTTCAAATTCGTTTTTTGCATTTTTCACTCACAAACAAATATTAACGCTAATTTTGGCCAGTGTATGTGACTAATTGGCTACTAAAAAAGACCTGACATACCCCATTTGCAATACCTTGGGTTGTCTACTATTGCAAATGGTATGCCATCATGGGGGTAATTCTCATTCCTGGGCTACCAGGACCAGTCTCGTAGGCAATGTAACCAATCTGGCGAATTTCAATGTGAAAAAACAGAAAACTTTATTTAATGCTGTATCCTCCCAAAACACCATTAAAAACCTGTACATAGGGGGTACTGTTTTACCCGTGAGACATCACTGAATACAAATATGTGTATTTAATAGACATGTGCAATTCGCTTCGTTCCGAATGTCCGAATAGCTGAATTGCCGAATTTCGGAAGTGCCGAACTGAACCGAACTGCCGGATGTTCGAAAAGCCGAAGTGGCGAATTTTGGATTTGCCAAACTGAACTACTGAAGTCCCAAAGCGCCGAATGTCCGATTAGCCGAAGTGCCGGATTTTGGATTTGCCGAATAGGCGAAGCACAGAATTGCCAAAGTACTAATATACCCAGTGGAAGAATGAAGAATGTTACACTGTATACCAGTTTAAATAAAAAGTGTACACACATAGCCAGGATTCAGCAGTAAGCATTTGCAACACTTACAACAATCAAGTAACACGTTCATATAAAATGTAAGTTAGTCAATGGATTGGAATGAGTAAGTAAGTAGATAACTCCCTAATTCCCACGGTATTAGGCATCTATCTACCAAATGCCTGAAAGACCTAAATGGGTCTAAAATTACTTAGTATTAGTAAATTCTGCCCCTACTCGCTATACCACGAGTAGGGGGATGTCTAGCCTGTGGCTGCTCACTGTTAAAAAAAAGAACCAAAAAAACCACCCAAGTGTTCCACCTCCTGACCCCCCACCCATGTCCCTCCTCCCGAGGTCCCCCACCTTATTGGTATTTAGGGGTGGGGGCCAGGAGGGAGGACAGTAGGTGTCCCCCCTAATTCGAATTTAGGGTACCACCCGCTGCTCAGGGGCAGGGGCCGGAAGGGAGGACAATAGGTCCCACCCCCTTATTGGTATTAAGGGCCCCCACCCACTGCTCAGGAGTGGGTGCCAGAGGGGAGGACAATAGATCCCCCCCATACTAATTTAGGGCCCCACCCGCCGCTCAAGGCACAGGTGGGGGCTCGGGAGGGGGGGGGGGCAGGGGGGAGGACAATAGGTCCCCCCCTTGTTCTAATTTAGGGCCACCACCCTCAGCTCAGAGCACCAAAGTTCTGAAGTGCCGAAGTCCCGAATTTTGGAATGCCGAACCGAATATTTTGCACATGCACATCCATAGTATTTTATTGCAGTAAAAGCAAACAGTATTATGACATTCACAGTTAAAATGTCATGCAGAACTAAAAGAATAACAAAATGTTTTAATTTCTCAAATTTTCATTTTATTCATGTTAAATTATGTTTCATAGCTAAATATTTGATGTTAAATGACAGCCATATTTCTCCTGAATAAAATAAGTGTGGGTGCACTAAATATGAAAGAGGTGAATTATGGTTGAATAGACATATAGTCAAATTCCAAGTTTTGCTTACGTGTTATTTGGAACAAAATGTGTACATTTGGGTAATGTTTTTAATTAAGATTTTCAAATGATTTCATATTTTCGGATAAACTTTTAAAATAATTTAATATTGAAAAAAATAATGCTAGTGTTTTAATATCTTTTGATAAATTCATATATTTTTTTTTTTAAACCTGATACATTTTGGATATATTAACATATATATAAAAAAATTTTTTTTTTTAAATACTTTAAAAGTTTATCCACAATTATTAAATCATTTGAAAAGCTTATACAAAAATATTGAATCGAGGCCAGTGGCCAAAATTACACTCCACTCACTAGACATTTTAAATCAAATCATATCATGGGGTTCAATGTACTTGTTTTCAAAAAAGGATCAATTCCCTCATCAGATTGATGATGGAAACAATTATGCAATCTAGATACCTACCATATGTGATACTTCAGTTAAACCTACATCTTAATATGCTTTTAAATTAGAGATGAATGGAATACTGCCATCTAGACCAGATAACTGTATTAAGAGCAATGTTGGGTGTTGATTGCCCTACCACCTGTGCAATGCACTGACCACACTATCAATCTTCTTCCAAAGTTACCCTCTATGGTGTACCTTGAAACAGCTACAGGTCTGATGAAGCATGCTGGTTTCCCCCTAAAGAACCTGATAGCTGTTTGTTACTTCATAATGTAACTAATCTATGATCCATGAGAAACAGATTTATTCCACCTCTGTGCTGTAAGCCTGATGAAGACCCTGAGGTTGGGTTGAAACATTGCCAGTTCCGCACAGGTGGAATAAATCTCTTTATTATTTATTTTGGTGGTGCGGCTCCTTATTGGTTTTTAGACTGTTTATGAGGTAATTGGAAGGAGATAATGGAGATTTTCACCCAAATTATTAGTGGGGTGACGACCCTCCCTATCTGCTTTGTACTAGACTTTCATAAGGACCATAAAAGCTGACACAATATAATTTCATGTGTCTTTGATAAGTTAAACAAAATGTGTATGTGATTCTAAATACGTTGCGCTTGCCATATATTTTAAAATATGGCGTCTAATTTCTCTTTAGAATAACTCACGGAACTGAAGGTCTATCACAGCAGGGAACACAAGGTGGACTTCTGGATAGAGACTACAATTGATATCTCTGCAGGCAGTCCCTAGAAGTGCAAATTATTACTGTGCAATCCTTTATTCAGGTCTTAAAGCTGGTCTGTTTTTGCAATTCTGGATAAAAGATCTGAGATCTGTGTGTGCCTTTAGTTGAACCACCACAATCCTACCAGCTCTGGTTTCAAGTTCAGCCAGTCTCGAGTCCAGTGCTTGAATCTCTTGAGCAATTGTTTGCGTACGCCTCTCTGATTCAGAAGCAAGGAAGTCTTGAACCCCAGTAATCATTGCCTGCATATATCAGTTTAGGTAACTGGAGACAGGTCTGGTGTGGATGGACTGGGCACACATTGGGTGCAAACTCTGCAGATATTGCATCTAATGTGTACCTGGTCTTCTTCTTCTATGTATTGTCTTGGACTGGAGCTGCTCCTAATGCTGGTACTTCTATTTTTTTTCTTTCTAAAGATGTGGAGGGCCCAGGAGGTGGAGAGTGAGTTGGTTAAAATGCTGCATGTATGTCTGTTGTACTCACAGTCCTAAAAATGAAAGTCATAGGTTGGTGAACGCTCTCGTTCTTCTTGCCAAGAGGAATGACAGAGGCAATGTTCACAGCACTAAAGCAGTATTTTCAATCAAAACAGGAATCACTATAACTGGTTTGGAGAAAGTGGCAGAAAAGGTGAGTTTATGTAGAAAAATGAATCGTTTTTTAAAAAGTCAAAATTCTATTAATTAAACAAAACACATCCAGCATGACTAATTGTAACCGAATCTACACATCACACACAACGTGTGTGGGTGTCTGGAATGTCACTACAACAGCAAACGTCCATCGATGATCTTGCGGGCCCTGGAAGAAAATGGAATTAGTAATGTAGTCACACGTGCCCTGGGACAAGTGCCAAAACATTTTTTGTATAGAAATTCTTGTTTTGTTCTACTAGTTAAATAATGGTTTCCACCAAAGCTGTAATGGTTCTAGTGATTTTTAAAAAAAATAAAATATCATTTAAAAAAAATTATACAAGATATATCTATAAAAACAAAAATATAGAAATATATCTATCATGATGCATGGTATGTGTATAATTAAAGCCATTGCTTGTGAATCCGTACTATCTGATACTTAGAGTCGCTCTTTTAATTCATGTTTATAATTTTAACTCTGAACATCTAATAAGGCAGAACTTCTCTTTTAACCTTTGTTCTCAACATTATTTTTTTGTTTGACACTCCCAGTGCTGTTAACTGTAACCTTAATCTCAGACACAATACATGTGTGGCTTACCTGGCCTGTAATCTGTTACAGGGTGCACTATTGACACTGTATAAATATGAGTAGCAGGAAATTATATACAAAAAAAAAAGAGTTAGCTTTATTTACCTTTACAAATGTTTGAGCTCTCCTGACACCAGCTCGTTTTTTGCGTGCAGATGAATTGAAACAGCAAAGCAAATTTTTCTAAAAACACAGGCATGCGCAAAGGGTGTGTCAGGCACAGACTAATAAAAGGCCAGTTTGTCCTCTTTGTTTCCGTAGACCCCTACCTGCATATTCCATTTTTTGTTGTTGTTGTTTATTTCCTTGTGGAAGATAAACAGTAAATTGAGTGTATGATTGTGTACACCAGGTAATTGCCAAGCGAAAGTATTTTGTGCTTCAATTTTAAGTCTACCGGTAATTTCTTTTTAGTAACTTATTTTATAGTAAAAATTAGCTATGGATTTTATTAAAATGTGTTTGAAAAAATTTTGGGGGAAAAAATTTACTTTATTTTGACGAACTAAAGTGTCTTAGGACTTGAAAGCTAACCTGAAAGCTATTTTGTCAAGTTAGAATTTTGTAATTTTTTTGTGGTTACCTGTATATATGTATATAACCAGGTTTATAAAGTGATTACCTGACATAAGCATTCGTGTAAAACTATTGGGTTTTTGAATACATGATTGCGAGCTTAAAATGGACTAAATAATAAATTCTAACTTGTTTCTAGGTTGATAACCTCCTATGAACCTTCCTGCAGCTGTCATTAAAAGCCAAGCTTAAGGGATGGTTATTTTCAGAGGGACACTTTAGACACCTAAAGGAATTTAGTTTGAGTGAGTCCTCTTTTCTTAATTTCACAAAATGTGCAAATGTAAATGAAATGCGTGGGATAGGCATAAGGCTATCCTAGATATAAGATAAGGCCAGGGACTAATGAAAGTATTTAGAAAATTGGGCAGACTAGAGGGGCCGAACGGTTCTTATCTGCCGTCACAGGCTATGTTTCTATGTTTCTAAATTGTCACTTTGATAATTGAACCTTTTTACACCCCATTGGCGGTCAATCAGACAGCTGGTCCTGTTACTTCCTGGTTGTTTAGCTCAGTGGAGCTAAACTCAAGAAGCAGCAATTGTCCAGGGCACCTGCCTTGCAAAGATTTCTCATTGAGCTGCATTGGGAAGTCTGGGCTGGTGTGTGACAGACCTTCTGCCCCTGGATTTGTAAAGTCTATGTTACGCTTTTGCCTATCCGTGCGACCAAATACAGCTTTGCCCTATACCACCATTGTCCGTTCGATTAACGAAAGAACTACCGAAACAACCGACCACCCAGATGCGGAGTATGGCACTTGTTAACCTTATTGTCCCCTCCTAACACCTCCAAAACCACAAACACCCCAACGTTCTAAGCAGTTGGCTGGGTTGTCGGCGTTCATATACCCGAACACGTGGCGGCGGCCATCTTGGAATACAAATGCGGCCAGCGGTGTTTGGTTGTTGAGTGCATGGAACTAGAATCGGACACTAGATGGCGCGAACACCGCTAAGACTTCCATGTCCACAGATGTTTGGTTTTATACACACGAAAAGAACGGTGTTCGGTAAGAACATCTCCCGAACCACCAGGACTATGAGAACGGATTCATGAACAGTTATTTTCCCTATAGACAGATAGGATATGCTTTTTATTGGAATATTATGTGTTTTGGGGGTACTTTCAGATTGTTTATAAATTATGTACCTTTTTCGCCTGGAGATAATTGAGTTGAGACAGTAATTGACTCAATTATCTTCCAGGCAGAGGGGAGGGATTGTATGTCCTGTATGGGAGTGTCACACTGTATAACCCTGTTATTATTGGTTGATAATTCTGTATCCTAGTCCCCCACAAGGTCCATGTGGGAGTACCCCTTGTATGGGGACTGTGGCAAACCTAGCCACTTACAGAATGTCTTTATATATATATATATGACTATTACTACCATTGCTATTTCTATCTGCGACAAAACCAACCACGTTTAAAATATCTGTATGTAAAAGATTTCAGCAGGTTTATCATCTGCTTACAGCACACGAATGCCGCTAGCATTCCATTTTAAGTTTTACGAATAGTGAATTCCAACACTGTTCGTGAAACGAACCAATGACCGAATGGGAGACCACCCCAATAGGTCGTGTGCTGCTCATTAGTGATGTTGCAACATTGTGTCCAGCCGTTAATGGGCTTTCTGTGTGTGGCCGCGGTTCGTGTACCGAACACGTGGTGGCGGCCATCTTTGCTTTGTTAGAGTTCAGCGGTGTTTGGTCGTCGAGTGCCTTGAACCGAAATCGTCCACTTGATTTCTAAACACCACTGGACTTCCATAGCTTTCGGGAAACTTGCTCCTTCGGGGAAATAAAGATATTCGTGTGTTTTCTCTTCTAAACCCCAGTTCGTGTAAATGTATATTACGAGCGGCGTTCAGTTATTTCTGCAGGGATCCAAGCGGTACTTCGGTATATTGTACCTGCCGATCCCTGCAATCTGTTGAGAGGTCATTCATACAAATCGGTGGGAAATTGTGTGAATTATAGATTTTAATGTAAAATATTGCATGTTACTGTAACCACTTACTGTAATTGGTAATCCAATTATCTGTACTTGCTGATGTCATCTTTGTGCCTGTACAGGAGGGGCTGCTGGGTTACGACCCTGCATGGTCAGTCCACCTGATTAAAACCCCTGCTGGAAACCCTGTACAGTACAAACCACATAAATTGGATATTTTTCAATAAAGCTCTCAGTTGACCTCCAAGCTATGTGTCGTCTAGTTCTTGGGATAAAAGGATTGTAACTACGCTACCTGCATTTTACCTACGTTTTACCTGTTTCATCCTGTCTACCAGTGGAGATACCGTGGATAATACTACTACTACTACTACACTACAGGGACTTGCATAAAAGGCCAGTGTGATCACCGTTAAACCAGTTTTACTTCACTCTCAACACAGAGTCTGGTCTCTTGTTGTAGGGAACTGCTATACAAGCTATCAATACGAGCTCTTATAAGAGCTTCACAACAATACCTGCTTCTTGACTTGGATGACTCCTTGGAATGCGGTAACACACCTCACACTTGGGAGAAGGACGTCTCTGGCGGTGGAAACCCCTCTACTCTTCTGGGTGACCGCTACATGGGGAATAATGGGAGGGTTTTCAAAGGCTGCAGACAAGAGATCTGGGACTTTTGCAAGCTGTTTTTTTTTTTTAGATACACCCCTAATGAAAATATACAGCAATAAACACACTCATGTTTTCACTGAGGTTATATCGACTAAATTGTTAAAAAAAAAAATATACATAAAAACATTTTTCCATTAGTTTTCCTTTAATCAGGCTATTGTTTGTGTATTGGGAGACTGCTCTTGAAGTTTCACAAATTATTGTTTAAAATGTATTAAAACAATACAAATGATATAATAAAAAGATACAGACTTGAGCAAACAGCATTACAGAGATGCATTAGTTAGCATGTGCTGGGCTCCGTATGTGCATTCGGATCTGTAAAGACTTTGATAAATGTAACCGTATCCAGACATAAACTTAAATATAAAATCCCATCTGCAACCCAGTGATAAAACCCAAGTGTCCAAGAATGCAATGAAAGTGGGCACGATGTAATTATTGCTGTAAGAGATATCCTACATCTGTTATATTTCATTTTGTAATATCTGGAAACATTCTGTCTCCCAGTTCACTATAGACTTTATTAAAGAGGTTATAAACTGTCTGGCTATACGTCGGTGTTTACTCCCCTATTCACATGTGGCTATAGTTCAGCCTTTATCCCAAATTTGGTGCTTACCTTCCATTCCCCACCTGAAAAAAAGAAGTCAGTTGAGTAACTTTTGCCACCAGTCTGATATCCCTGAGATCTACATCCATCAACCTCCATCTATCCTCAAAAACCGCACTCAATGTTCATTTATGGTAAAATAAATAGCAAGAAAGAAAGGGTGCGCCTTTAAAAATGGTATGGAGTAATAATTTTATAATAATTTATACAGCATATATAATGTACAATATAATAATAAATAAATAAATAATAGTCCAGATGACTTGCACTGATCCATACAGGGTTATCCACCAGCAATGAAAAAAGTTCTTATTGAGCCAACTTATGGAGTAGATGGTCGCAAGTGGAGGCTTGTGGTCCGGTGAAATATATGGATAGAAAACAGAAGAAAGAGAACTCCAATGGTACAGTATGTATAAAAAAAATTTTTTCTTAGAAGTAATTTTGAACTACTCACAATATATAGAGCTAAATCCAGCACTGGTTTGGATAACGTGAAGTGGAACAATCCCCACTCAAGGATATGCAGGATATACAAGGTTTTTCTCTGATCTCCAGGGGTACAGGACTTTTCAGGTTCCCAATATGGTAGAGTAGTATACCCAAAAGAAAAGGGATAATAGAATATAGTGCTCACTGTAAATACGAAAAGTGAACAAAAATATATGAAATGTACTTACAACATACCGAGCAGGCTCACTGCTCGGTGGGTGGCGTATGGGTGGTATAATCCCTACCTAAGGATTCTTTGCTTCTTAGAAACAGTAAAAACATAAATAAAATAGAAAACAATGGTGTCGGGTCAGGTATATAAAATAGAGTAAAATAATTTTAAAAAAATGAATAAAAGGAATAATGTTCATTTATAATTGTATTGTATATATGTCTATTATATGCATAACAATATTTTTATAATTGTACTGTATGTCTATTGTATGTGTAAAATGTATGTATTGTATATGTCTCCTATTATATGTGCAACAATGTATTTATTTGTACTCTCTAGGTCATTCTGAAAAAAAGAGAGTTCAAATGTATCATTCCTTGTAACATGTTTTACAAATAAATAAATGTCTGTCTGTCTTGACAGTATGGTGTATCCTAAAATCTCTGGTATGAGTACAGGGTTGTTATATGTGCTAGTTTTATTTTTGTTACATCTAGTTTATTTTTTAATTCAGTTTAGATTTATTGGTAAATTGGGAGGGATGTGCCTGGAGGAGCCGAATTGGGTAGATGAATCAGGGTAATAGGGTTGGGGGCATGAATTGGAGTATTATTAACCCCTTAAGGACCAAACTTCTGGAATAAAAGGGAATCATGACATGTCACACATGTCATGTGTCCTTAAGGGGTTAAAGGAGGTATGGTTGGGCGGATTGGGTTTTGCATTGGGGTTAAAATGCAATAGAGGGATACATTAACATGCAATGGGCAATGAGAAGACACATTATATCTACAAACTGTGGGTTCAGTGGCGAGATACTAATTGGGGGACACAGAGGGTTGGGAATGACTGATGAGACAGTAGAAATGACATTAAATTACTATGGCGAAGCAAAGGAAGTAACCTGTGGCTGATTTCGGTGCGTGGGACTGCCATAGACTATAATACTGGTCTAAAACCCCAGTTGGGAGTTCATGTTGTGGAGACTTGAACACAATGTATTCCCTTAATTATTAGTAGCAAAGGAAAATCTGATTTTATACTGCACTGAGCGATGCTTTGTGTTGGTGTGTCTTTATGAGGTTCGATGGGGAGCACTGTGTACTTGGATCCAAGCATCATAATATAAGAGGAAGTAAAAAAAATCATTAGGGATGGTCTTTTACTAAGAAATTGTTCACGTACTCTTCTCGAAAGAATATATCAAGCCCCACGTTATTGTACCAGTAAAAGTGATACATTATCGTACTGGTAAAAGTGATACACTATCGTACCGGTAAAATTGATACACTATCATACCGGTAAAATTGATACACTATCATAGTGGTAAAAGTGATACACTATCGTACCGGTAAAAGTGATACACTATCATACCGGTAAAATTGATACACTATCATACTGGTAAAAGTGATACACTATCGTACCGGTAAAAGTGATACACTATCATACTGGTAAAAGTGATACACTATCATACTGGTAAAAGTGATACACTATCGTACCGGTAAAAGTGATACACTATCATACTGGTAAAAGTGATACACTATCGTACCGGTAAAAGTGATACACTATCATACTGGTAAAAGTGATACACTATCATACTGGTAAAAGTGATACACTATAGTACCGGTAAAAGTGATACACTATCGTACCAATACCATCTGTAAAATATGTTTTGTTTTGTTTTTCTACTGTTTAAAGGATAAAATATGTACTTATAACAGCTGTAACACCACAAAACCTGCTGTGAATATCAAACCGTATGGAACGGTCTCATTATTATCCAGACTCTATTATTGCTTGGTTGAGTCTCTTCAGTTTTAAGTTTGATTTTTTTCCACCTCATACATCAACATTGATACAGCCCAACAGATGTTCCAGGATATTGTTTTTATACTTTGTGGGATACTATGAATTGATCAATTTTACCCCACTTTATTAAAGGAGCACTATGGCATTAGAAATACAAACACGTATTCCTAACATCAGAATTGAACTGGTCAAGTTACGAAGTAAAAATAAATATCAGTGTTGCAGTCATTTATAATTAAACAAAAAGGCCCTGTTAAAATAATTTAATATGTGATAGACTATTGGGCCCTGCCCCTTCTCACCCACCCCTCTGTAAAATCATCTCGTGTTATCTGGCCCATTCCCTCTACCTACAAGCATGCTTCCAGCTCAGCTACCTACCATACCTAATGTATGCAATTCTCTCATCATTCTCATAAGTTCTTTGCAAATACAAGCTAAGTGAAATTCTTGTGTGTGAAGTCTTGCAGTGTCATTGTCCATCGGTTAATTACAAGACCAGATGTATTGTAATGGCTTAAAGTTAACAAGAGGAACACTGACGTCAGGCTGGACAAACAGAGGAAAACTGTGGGTCAGAGTTAACACACAAATGCATAAACAAGAGAATGTCATAAAGCCAAACAAGGGCTGAAGTAAAATGAGAAGTATCACAGTTGACATGGATTGGCGGGTGATGGAACCTTACCAGTTGTAGTGCCAGACCAGATTACTGCTTCCTAAATTACAATTAGATTTTGGAATCTCATTGTGATGGTCTCAGTTCACTGCATTGATAGTTCATATCAGAATGAAGACTTCAGGACCCATTGAGATGTTGATCCAGCAGTACTTGGAAGCACGGATGAAACTATAATGAATAAGCTTTCCAGTAGTGTAGATGATTTGGGAACAACTGTTTCTTTGCCTGGTTAATAACAAATCTGCTGTTATCTATCTTCATGTCTCTGCAGGTCAGGTTAATCTAGAAATAAAGATGCTCAATGGAACACTTTGTTGATGCACCTGTTGTGCAATCACAATATATTTATTTCAGAATTCCTTGTTTCTATCCTTCAATATAGCGTCTGGAAATCTGCTATACTTATTTAAACGCTGAACTGTTACTTCTCTTCCTGTTAAAACACTATTGAAGTGCTTACTAGGCTGAGGAGTGCAGTGGAGCAAAATAAAAAAATGCCCGAGGGCTATAGCCAGGCATACAATGCAATTAATAAACATTGTTTCAGAATTAAAACAAAATATAGCACAACCCATAGCTAATATATAGATAATATAATATATAGTGGATAAATGTAACATTGATATAGGAGACTGCTGCAGGTGCTAGCAGGCAATTAGCAGAGCAGGAGATAAGAAATTCTAAATTAAATACACTGTGCAAAAAAGGAAGATAAATAAATTATAGTATTTTACAGGATGTGTATATGAAGGCTGTGTGAGTCTCAGCCAAGAGAGGTGTGGCTAGGGCTGAATAAACAGAAATAAAAGTGATTTAGTGATTTAACTCCAAAACGGCACAGAATTGAGCAGTGAGACCATAGGGCATGATTAATACACTAAAACTGCTTCATTAAGCTAAAGTTGTTTTGGTGCTTAGAGTATCAAGCTTTTATTGTCATGGTTTTTTTTTGTTTGTTTTTTTGGAGTTCAGAACAGTGGAGGGATTAGGGGTGCATGAGAATTCTGTGCCTACAGATGCATCCTAATACTATGATACCACCTTTGCCTATCGTTCCCATTTTTGTAGATTTGATTAAAGTCTGGACAGCTCATACTTGAAACCTTCTGAAGTACACATGTTCTTCCCAAATCACAGATTGTATCTTGTTGTAAGGGCCCTGTCAGACAGCATGTCACATAACAAGTAAACTATTTCATACAGAGCCAGAAAAACAACAGAGAACCTGATCTCCATATCATAAAATTAGGACTTCTTTACACATTTTGTCAAAGATTTGAAATCAGAAAAACATTTACAAAAAGACAAACAAAACTCTCTACACCTTCCTCAACAGCATATGCATCCATTCAGCTTATACCCCATGTTGGACTTGGACCCATTCTCTGTACTTGGGCTCATTCTCTTTAATATTTTTATTAGTGCTATTGCAGAAGGTCTCGAAGGTAAGGTATGTCTTTTTGCTGATGATACTAAGATATGTAACAGGGTTGATGTTCCAGAAGGGATAAGCCAAATGGCAAATGATTTAGGTAAATTAGAAAAATGGTCAGAGTTGTGGCAGCTGACATTTAATGTGGATAGGTGTAAGATAATGCATCTTGGACGTAAAAACCCAAGGGCAGAGTACAGAATATTTGATAGAGTCCTAACCTCATGGGGTGATTATTTCTGATGACTTAAAGGTAGGCAGACAATGAAATAGAGCAGCAGGAAATGCTAGCAGAATGCTGGGTTGTACAGGGAGAGGTATTAGCAGTAGAAAGAGGAAAGTGCTCATGCCATTGTACAGAACACTGGTGAGACCTCACTTGGAGTATTGTACGCAGTACTGGAGACCGTATCTCCAGAAGGATATTGATACCTTAGAGAGAGTTCAGAGAAGGGCTACTAAACTGGTTCATGGATTGCAGGATAAAACTTACCAGGAAAGGCTAAAGGATCTTAACATGTATAGCTTGGAGGAAAGACAAGACAGGGGGGAATCAACACAGTAAAGGAGAAGACTATTTAAAAGAAGAAAAACTACCACAACATGAGGACAGTCTTAAATTAGAGGGGCAAAGGTTTAAAAATAATATCAGGAAGTATTACTTTACTGAGAGGGTAGTGGATGCATGGAATAGCCTTCCAGCTGAAGTGGTAGAGGTTAACACAGTGAGGGAGTTTAAGCATGCGTGGGATAGGCATAAGGCTATCCTAGATTTACGATAAGGCCGTCACATTCTATGTTTCTATGTTGGATGTAGATAGATTTAAGAAGACTGCCTCTTTCAAATTTTGCTTTATTCTCATGATGGAGTCCAACAATCCTGTTCTGACTGCTTTCCCGGACTTAATATTGTGTCACTATAAACCTCTCAACCCTCTACATCTGAGGTTACACTGCAGGCTTTACATGGTGGCGACTATTTAATATAAAAGTGCTGCCAATTACACATGGAAAAGTTCTTATTTTTTTTTTATTTTCCCGATAGATAAAATGCATATAATATTAAAAATGTTGATTAAAAAAAAAAATGTATCTAGAAAAAAAATGAATTGGCTCCAAAGTTCTACTTCCAACCATTGCTTCTGAAATTCCTTTATTTGCTACTTGTACAGGACTATTTACTAAAAGGTCACCTATCTGGTACCCGTGGTGTTGTACGTGGCTGGGGGGAAGAACATACCTTCATTGAGATCACTGAGGAGGAGGAACGGGAAATGAGTAGCTCGGCATCCAACCTTGTTCAAATGGGGTCTTTCATGCTGTCGTGCCTGTTGAGGGACCCTCGTATAAAAAGGCTGAAGGAGAACGACCTGTACTGGGTGTCCACGCTACTAGACCCCCGGTATAAGCAGAAAGTGGCTGAAATGTTACCAAATTACAACAAGTCGGAAAGGATGCAGCATTTGCAAAATAAATTAAAAAGTATGCTTTACACAGCGTATAAGGGTGATGTCACAGCACAACGGGAATCTAACAGGGGAAGAGGTGAAAGTCATCCTCCTCCTCCCACGACCACGCCGGCAAGGACAGGACGCTTTATAGACGTGTTGTTGATGGAGGACATGCGGAGCTTTTTAAGTCCTACGCATCGCCACAGCCCTTCGGGATCCACCCTCAGAGAACGACTCGACCGACAGGTAGCAGACTACCTTGCCTTAACTGCAGATATCGACACTCTGAGGAGCGATGAACCCCTTGACTACTGGGTGTGCAGGCTTGACCTGTGGCCTGAGCTATCCCAATTTGCGATAAAACTTCTGGCCTGCCCCGCTTCAAGTGTCCTGTCAGAAAGGACCTTCAGTGCAGCAGGAGGTATTGTCACTGAGAAGAGAAGTCGCCTAGGTCAAAAAAGTCTAGATTACCTCACCTTTATTAAGATGAATGAGGGATGGATCTCGAAGGGACTGACACTGGGCGATACATTCGACTAAAAAAGGCCTGATGAGATGAGCTGCCTTGGGCTAAAAATGGTCCACACGCTGCTGTATTTTAGCTCTGAATGCCGGTTGACTTGCGTGACTTATCCACCACCAACTAGGGTTCAAGCCGCAATGTTTTAGGGCACTTTCTGCCTTGGAAACAAACATCAATTTTTCTGGCCGCTGCTACAGCAGCGGCTGCAACAATACCTAATTTTTCAGGCATGTGTACATGCCTAATTTTTCGGGCCTCTGGTGCTGCACTGTGGCTTCCAAAAATAAATTTAAAAAAAGGCACATAACAGGGATTAAACTGATAGGAATAGTACTACTTAACACACCACTCCTATCTGGTGGCACATTAGATTGCACGCGCAGTGCCCCAAATTTGAAGTAGGAGGACCGACCAAGCATCTTTTTCCATCTCCCGGTTCCAAAAATCGATGCCATATACACGTCCCCTGATAGGGCGCCAGCTCGTTATTCTCTTGGGCGCCAGCTCGTTATTCTCTTTTTCACTTCACTTGGGACACTTTACTGCACTATGGGCACTTAGACCCACTGTTTGTCTTGCACAGTGTTATTCCTAGCCAGCATCTGTGATGGGAAATCAGGCAGTCATCTAAACGTTTAGATTGAGCTTTAGCTTAGAACACCCACCCTTGAAGGTGTTTAAGGAGATTAGGGCTAGTTTAGAGGATTCTTCTTAGACCTCTCTGAGTCTTTATAGCCCTTCTACCTATCCAGCATTTCTGGAAACTAGCTAAGAGAAAGGGTGGCTGTGTGTCTGTGATACATTTCACTTTATATCACCTTATTGACACTTTATCACTCCGGTCTCCATACTCTCTGCCTATACCCATCTATTTAGAGGGAATTTCCTTGCCCCTGGCAATATTATATAATAGGTAATAGTATTACCATTATTACACAATTAGCCACTATAGGGGAATGAGTATAGTATCCCATTGTTATTTATAAATGATACAATAAAGACGTTTGTCCATTACTCAATTTACTTTAACAAAGGGTACTAACCACGGTATTAGGAAGCATTATTCTGCTTTCCCTTTCTCCCTCTATTATACACATGTGCTCACTAGGATTTGTAGGTATCACTTTATTATAGTTGTCTAACCTTTTCCTATGCAAGTTTTAGATCTCCTTCTTGGGAGATTTTTTCTTTTTTCAGTTTATTAGCGTACTTTCAGGGACCCTTGGTGTTGTACGTGGCTGGGTGGAGGAAGAGACCTTCAATGACATCAGTGAGGACAAGGAACGGACATGGCTAGCTTGGTATCCAACCTTGTGCAAATGGGGAGTTTGCGGTTGTGCAAATGGACTGTTTGCGGTTGTTTGCGGTGCGTTAAACGGGGAGTTTGGTCTGTCACTGTGAAGCGGGCGTAACCCTTACACTATCTGATCGATACAACATCATACAATAGGTCCCCCCCTCATTATTTTTATGGCCCCCACCCACCGCTCACGGCTGGGGGCGGGCGGGAGGACAGTAGATCCCCCCATTGTGATTTATGGCCCCCACCCACCGCGCAGGGGTGGGGGCTGGGGGGAGGACAGTAGGTCCCCCCCCCTTATCCTTATTTACTGAATATTCCCCTGTATAACAATGTTTGGCATTAAGTGAATATTTCCTATTCTGCTCTGTGTCAGTGTGTATCAGGGTCCCTGAGGACAGGTGTCAATCCATATCTGCCAAGTGACCCTATGTAAGGGAAACAGTCCCTATTCTGCTCTGTGTCAGTGTGTATCAGGGATCCTTAGGATAGGTGTCAATCCATATCTGCCAAGTGACCCTATGTGGGGGAACCATCCCTATTCTGCTCTGTGTCAGTGTGTATCAGGGATCCTTAGGATAGGTGTCAATCCATATCTGCCAAGTGACCCTATGTAGGGGGAACAGTCCCTATTCTGCTCTGTGTCAGTGTGTATCAGGGATCCTTAGGATAGGTGTCAATCCATATCTGCCAAGTGACCCTATGTAGGGGGAACAGTCCCTATTCTGCTCTGTGTCAGTGTGTATCAGGGTCTCTGAGGACAGGTGTCAATCCATATGTCAAGGTGTCAATATGTCATATGTCAGGTGTCAATCCATATCCATTGTGATTTAGGAATGTTAGGTGATTTATGCCCTTTATGGATTAAAACCAGACTCTGCATCAACTGTGTAGTTTTCCATGGGAGTTTTGCCATGGATCCCCCTCCGGCATGCCACAGTCCAGGTGTTAGTCCCCTTGAAACAACTTTTCCATCACTATTGTGGCCAGAAAGAGTCCCTGTGGGTTTTAAAATTCGCCTGCCCATTGAAGTCTATGGCGGTTCGCCCGGTTCGCGAACGTTTGCGGAAGTTCGCGTCCGCCGTTCGCGAACCGAAAATTTTGTGTTCGCGACATCACTAAAAGGAAAGGGTTTTTTTTACAGTAAGAAAAATAAGCATGGAAAATTCTCTGCCTGAAGAGGTAGTTTTATCGAGTCTATACAGATGTTTAAACAAAAATGCTGGTTCAAACATGAATACTTGCAAAAAACATAATATTCAGGGGGTAACAGCTTCTTGATCCAAGCAGAGCTCTGAATGACATTCTGGGGTCAAGAAGGACTTTCTCAGAGTTTATTGCAAAATTAGAAAGTGCTCCAAACTTTTTTTTTGCCTTATTTCGTAACAGTAAAAATAGATGTGAAAATGAAGTTTGTCTCTTTTCAACTGTAAATATAAAACTATTTTGACCTTAAATTTAAAATTCACTCAGAATTCCTACTTTAGTATATTACCGTTACAGTGCTTTTTCATTTTGTTCATTGCACCTTTGGATCCTCCCTCACTGATGTACGTTTGGCTAATAATCTAAATTTCAGTTTATTTTGTTTTGAAACTCCCTTTTTATAATTAACATACCTACTTCTGTTCAAGTTATTAATGTCCAACGAGAAAGCAGCACAATGCCTTTCACAACAGTGATATCTGATTGTACCATGGACTGATAAAAACATTCTCATGGGGGTGGAGATTCAGTATCAATAGGACAGTAGCAGATACGACTGATCAATTGCTGGATGATGCAAAACCCTATAGAATATTATAGTCTGATGAGTTACAGGAATTTCAGATAGCCCTGTAAATGTATTATTCTCTGTTCGAATACGTGTGTTGCAAGTAAGAAAAGGCTTTTTAAAAAAATATATATACTACCACCTAACTCTCTTTCTCTGGTTCTTCATACAGTTGCCACACTTGAAAGACATGGGTTTATTTAATTATATTGAACATGGCTGGAGATGTTTAACTGTAACGTGCCTCGGTTTATATACTGTGGCGTGCTCTGCATTTTTGATTCTAGTGTATTTGGGTCTTCCGCTTTGTATTTTAATGCTGTTTAAAGTATATGGCTGCCCTTTTCCTGTTAACACTGTTCGTTTCTGTCTAATGTCTTCTTTTAAAACCTCTTAAAGGGACACTATAGACTCTTGCATTGCAGCACTAAGTCAGCCTCTAGTGGCTGTCTATCAGACAGCCATTGGAGGCACTTCCTGCATCGTAATGGACCATAGGTGCGGTAAATGACGCTGGACATCCTCACGCTCTGCATGAGGACATCCAGCGTCCGATTTTTTCCCAATAGAAAAGCATTGATTCAATGCTTTCCTATGGGGAGGCCATGTGCAATAGCGTCCGCTCATGGCGGGACGTGCGAGGTGTCGAAGCCACGACCCAGCGCTGAGGGACATCAGCACTGGGTTAAGGTGAGTAAATAAAAGCAATTTAACACATTTAAACCCGGAGTGGAGAGGAGTGTGACGGAGGGGGTAGGCAAAGGCAGCTTTAGTGCCAGGAATACACCTTTGCTTTTCTTAATTTTTTATTCTATTACCAACAAATTATAAACTGACAAATACAATAAGCAAAAATATTTGAATAATTACCAAGGATTTCATAAAATGTCATGTATGAAAGAAAAACCTGTACAAGGAAAACATATTTAGCATAGAATGCCTATTCAAACCAGTGTAAATTGCAAATCTACATGAATAATGGAGTTTAACATGAATAATGGAGTCCACTCAATGTAAAACTCAGTTCACAACCTTAAAGGGACACTGTAGGTTCTATAATAATTTCATGTGATTGAATTGGCTATAGCGCCTAGATCCCCAGGCACTGTCCCTCCATTTAGGGTAAAACCATTTTTGAGCAGTTTAACAGTAAATGAGAGTCCTTAGCCACCCACAGTCCAGCCCCTACCGGAGGTGTGGCTAATGCAGAGATTACACACTTCCTTCTAATCACACCAACAATGAGTGTTGTGATGGGCAGAAAGCAGTCAGCTGACACTATGAGCCAATCACATCTGCCCATTGCTGCTCAGGCTAATGCATCCTTATTAGCCCAAGCAGCACAGAGGGTGTGGTCTGCCCGGGACTCTTATTTAGCATTAAAACAAATGAAAAGGCAGCGCCAGTGGACTCCAGACACTATAACCACTGTTATGAGCTGAAGCAATAACAATGCCTACAGTATCTATTTAAGAATATTTGCTTATACGTTTCCAGGTAAAGCTAGGGCTGGAACAAAATATAGGCACACATATTTCAAGGAAAAGCAGCCCATTTTCAAGCTTCAGGCGAATTAAGAGAATTTAGGTTAGGAGGTTTAGGGCCTGGTCTTAGTGGAATTACATTCAGGGGGGTTAAATTAGGTTTAGGTGGGTTAGGAGCTCATGATCAGTCTCTTTCATGTATAACTGCTTCTCCTCACCATAACAAAATGTCAGCCAGGCAGCATTGTGATGCAGACCTAGCAGGCAGTGATCACCTCTAGCATGTCTTTACAATGATTTGGAGAGTGGGTTGTATGTGAGGTGGGGACACGATATAAAATCACATACCCATCTCTTACAGACAGTCTGTGAGTCATAACAGACAGGCCTGGGTGAGAAACACTGCAATGAGGACAAGACTTGCATCTGGTTATATATCAAATTACATACATTTACTAATGAGAAAGTAAAAGAATTCAAATTGTGATTAAGTGGTTATGGTGTCCAGAGTGTTCCTTTAAGACTGTTAAAGAGGAACTGACTAATACTGTCTTTCTTTGTCTGATTTCATATGCGGATTGATAACATTGTGTTCCCTACCTGTTACTTTGCATAAATGTAATATAACATATAGATATGTTTGCATTTTACAGGCACACATTCTTATTCCTGATTAGATCTCATCAAACATGGTTGTATGGTTGGGAAAACTCACTCCTTCCTTATGTATTTTTTTATTTTTTTTTATTTGCTTCTGTACTGAAATTTTAATACACTTTTTTTGGAAAAGAGGAACCTCCATTTTTGGAAATTACACCATTAAATAAATGCAAAAGAAAATCACCTATAACGTGTGTTAACCTTTTCTTATGTGATGCTCCATATTCTTCATAAATTATATTAAAGATTTAGCAGATGAAGGGATGCTAAAGCCAGGACACATATTGCTGAGTCCACTTGATGGGTACATGGAAAGAGCAGTAGTATGTAGAATGTAAAATCAAAAAACCTGCAGAACATAAATTCTACTACAGCAGGGATGTCCAAAAGGTAGATCCCCAGATTTTTTTTAAAACTACAACTCCCATGCTTTGTCATTCTAACGGCATGCAAAGCATCATGGGAGTTATAGTTCTACAACATCTGAGGATCTACCTTTTGGGCATCCCTGTACTACAAAGTAGCATTTTCACATGCTGCCAGTCAACATGGTGACATAATGTGTTGCCATGGAAAACATGGTGACATAATGTGTTGCCATGGAAAACATGGTGGATAGGACAACTCCAAGCAAATTGCATTACAATCCAGTTCAGTTTAGGCACAGCCAGGGCACACATTGCAAATGGGGAGAAATAGAAAAGGTCTTAATTCTCCTCTACTCTGTATGCTCTCTCTATGCTGACTGCCTGGTGCAAAGGACAGAGCTTTGTAACAATGGCTGACAGGGAGCTAAGATGGAGGTGCCCAGTTGCTGGGTAAAGACGTGTGGACTTCTTTTCATTTTATTTTTTACACTTCACAAATACATTTTCGTTAAATATAGAGTATGTGTAACATAATATTAAAACTCCTGAGAAGTGACAGTTTCCCTTTAAAGCAAGATGAAAAGACAAATGTTTTTTAAAGGGGTTAATTATCCTGTCTACATAGCATCAAAAACTGACATTTAAACAATGAAGTACAAAATAAATCCAGTGGAATTTCTTAAATATATAGCATACTTTATGTATGATCACTTCTATAGCGTTTAATATATATAAACAACTGTTCCTTTTGTGATTTCTAGTGAGAAATTTTGTATTTCTATATGAAAGGGTGTGCCAGGTTGTTTAAATACACAATGAGAAATCTGTAAACCATTGTTTCTTTTCAAAAATCCTAAATGTGGTCTATAAAACAAACCAAAGAAAATCACCTCTTACCTAGTAGACAAAAAGAAAATAGCCATAGTGCTCCACATTAAGAAACTTGAAACGTCTCACTGACAAGGTACTTCACGTTACATTCTAGACACTATAACCACTTCAACTCATTGAAGTGGTGATGGTGCACTTATACTTTTCCTGCAGTTCCAGCATTGAATGCTGTTTAGTTAGCTCCACATTGCAGCCTTGTCAAGTAGATCCAGGAATTACACTTTCTGACTCCCACGTGAACTCACTGAGTTAGATATGTCATACTGTGCTGATATAAAGAAACACTATATGTTTAGGAACACAAACACGTATTACTGACCCTATAGTGTTAAAAACATTATCTAGCTCCCCTGGCCTCCCTAAATATAGTAAATTCTTACCTTTATTCCAGTCTGACGCTGCTTGCTCTGCCCATTGTCTGTCTCGTTGGCTGACATTGTCAGAACTGATGATCTCAGCCTAACACAATGCTTTCCTATAAGAAAGCATTGAACTGGCAGACTGCCAAGGAGGCAGATCAGGGGCAGAGCCAGCACAAGCCAAACACGGCCCTGGTCAATCAGCATTTCCTCTTAGAGATGCATTCAATCAATCAATGTATCTCTAGGAGGAAAGTCCTGTGTCTCCATGCAGAGGGTGGGGACACTGAATGTCAGTCACACTGTGCAGCACTGCCCCCGGAAGCACCAATAGCAGCCATCTGAGGAATGACCAGTGGAGGTTTCCCTAGGCTGCAATGCAAACACTGCATTTTCTCTGAAACAAACAGTGTTTACAGCAAAAAGCCCAAAGAGAATGATTCTACTCACCAGAACAAATACAATAAGTTGTAGTCTCTCTCTAAAATTGATGATTGGCGCTTGGTGTGGCCCTGTGAATTTTACAATGGCCATCAATCTATGGGAAGTAGCTTAATGACATTACTGTGAGCAGATCGTGCAATGAAGATGGGAGCAGTTTTGGTGCTGGATTACAGGTAATTTTAAACAGTTTTTCTTAACATAAAAAAAAAATGTGGCTAACGTTCATAAAACAGTTTTTGTTTAAAGTAATCTTTTAAGTACAGATTTTGTCATTGTCGCCTCCACCCCCGACATACTTCCCATCGCTGGAGGTACTATTATCATAGGGTATGTGTTTTCTCATAGCTGCATCCTATGAGTTTCCCTCCAGCACCATCTTCATCAGATAGATGACGCTTGGGAGGTACGACTGTTTTTGGTCAATGAGATTTTGTAATTAGGCCAATCATAATTGGCATCAGGAGGACCACTGGGATCTTAATGTGGCCCTGATATCAAGGAAGGCAGACTGAGAGGAGGAGAGAAAGACATGGGTAACACAGAATGGGAATCTGCTTCTGCATTGGATGCGTGTTGCCACCATGCTGTGCATGCTGGTGTCAGACATCCAGTATCCAGAGAATTAGAGGACCACCATAGTCACCAGAACAGTACAGCTTAATGTAATGCTTCTGGTGTCTATAACATGTCTCTGCAGTATTAGCACTGTAAACACTGCCTTATCAGAGAAAAGGCAGGATTTACTTTGCTGGCTGGTAACAGTTACTCACACGGCCACTAGAGGTGCTTCCTAGTCCAGTGTTGCACAGTGTGATATAATGCATTGCTATGAGGAGATGTGGATTGGTGCAGCGAAGCAGAAGAGCATTGGATTGGCTTAGATCATCAATATTGGAAGCGGGGTAAGTGACGGTAAGACCAGCGCAGTGGTGGAGAAAAGGTAAGAAAAATAACCTTTTCACTCTACATGAATGGGGCTTGGAACCTCCTCAGGGTTTCATACAGCCAATCCAATGCTTTCCTATTTCTATATACTGTATTTAGAGGGCAAGGTTTTTAACACTATAGGGTCAGGAATACGTTTGTGTTCCAGACCCTATAGAAAATTAAATCCTAATGGATAATTTGCAATATCTTCTTGTGCCTCAGAACTATGTGGACAATATTGACATAGGCGGACTGAAACAGAGAGTTCCTGCTACCTGAATGGAAAGTTCAGATGGGCTGGGTTAGACCTTCCGTGATTTTTACAATCTAGTGCAGTTATAAGTCACTCTCAGACCTGAGAATTTGCTTGCTCCATTTATCAGAATTTATGCTGCTTAGAGTAACCCATTGAATGATAAAATAATTGTTATATATCGTTAAGGAAACGATTCAAAACCTTTCAACATACATCAAGGATACTCCAAGTTTCATTGATATGATTTCCAAGATTTCCTTACCAGTTGGGCTGACATCACTAGTTACGTGTGATGTGAAGAGCTTATACACTATCATACCCCACTCAGGGGGAGTCCAAGCCATGGAACGGATTCTTTCATCTTCAGACAAATACAGGGGCCCCCCAATCGAATACGTTATGCAAATTCTGGAATTGGTTCTGACTCAGAACTATTTTCGTTTTGAATTTGATTGGTTCAGGCAGTCAGCAGGAACATCTATGGGAGCGGCCATGGCTCCAATGTATGCGAATGGATTCATGTTTGAATTTGAAACTCAATATATATTGGAGCCATTTAAAGATATTATTTTACTATACGGTCGCTACATCGATGACATTTTCATGATCATCAAGGGAGACAACAGCACTGCAGAATCTATGGTCCAATATATCAATTCTTGTACACCGAATGTAGAACTCACTATGACAGCAGACCCGCTTTCAGTGGATTTTCTGGATGTACGGATCATTAGAGAAGGTACCAAGTTGGCATATACACTCTACTCCAAGACTACGGACCGCAACACTTTACTTCAGGCGAATAGTTTCCATCCCAATGCCCTCAAACAATCCTTACCATATTCACAATTTTTGAGGGTGATGAGGAACAACTCAGATCCCAGTAAAGCGGAGGAACAATTGAAACTAATGTGGGATAAGTTTCACCAACGGGGTTACAGTGAACAGACACTCCATAAAGCCTTAGATAGGTGCTACTCAACACAAGTCGAGTCAAACACTGTATCAACAAGGAGACTGGTTTTTCCAACCACTTACACTACAGCATCTCCAAAATTCAAACGGATGATTGATAGAAATTGGAGAATTTTGAGGAACGACACTTCTTTACCAGAACCATTTCGCCAATCACCTATGATGTGTTATAGGAGAAATCGAAATCTGAAAGACTTGTTAGTTAAGACAGATCCTATACACTGTTACGAGCAGAAACAAGGCTCTATAAATCTGGGCTGTTATAAGTGCTTAGGTTGTGTCACTTGCGGACACATGTTATCGGGAAAATTCTTTGCTCATCCTCATACAGGAAAAAAGTACATCATTAGGCATCGGCTAACCTGCACCACTGATTATGTAATATACAGGCTTACTTGTCCCTGTGGACTTACTTATATTGGCAAGACGGACCTGCCCTTGCGCGAACGTATTCGCAATCATAGATCCAACATACGAGTGGCGTATAGGGATCAGAAATCAGACTTACCGGTGGCCAAACATTTCTTGGAGAGAGGCCACACTCTACCGACTCTGAAACTCATGGCAATCGACCATGTACCTCCACCCAGGAGGGGAGGGGACCGCAAGAAAATGTTACTACAACGTGAACTATATTGGATCAGAACTCTGAGAACAGTATACCCTGAGGGTCTGAATGAGAAATATACCTTGACTGCATTTTTATAATTTTTCATTTTCTGTGCTATCCAATTAATCTTTTTTGGAGATGGGGTATGTGATGCCCACCCTGTGGGATAGGCATACATACCTATGTTTCTCTCATAACCATGTTTTCTCTCATAACTATGTTGATCCTGGAATATGTCACGAATATGGGGCGGGATGTGGATGCCCACCCTGGGGGATAGGCAATCCTCCCTTTTGTCCATGGTGGCACTGGCACAGGACCTTCATTACTTTGAAAAATCTTAATAGTTTCCATGTGCCTCAGAATTGTAACTCATTATGATGATGATACAGAGGTTTGAAATGTATGGGTTTTTACTATATGAGACAGTTGCAGCTCTGTTTAGTATTTCATATAAGGAGTATCTAGTTTATTTCTAGTAACTACACTAGTCAGTATTAGTTTAATTGGGTAGTCTATTTGGAACCACTTAGGTGATCCACCCCTATCTTAAACAACTTTGATTTTGTTAACTCTGGTGATACAGGTGCTCATGCATTGGTGTGTCACCCTTTTGTTAGATTATCTTGTTATCTCGTATTGGCTTTGTTGGAGTCCGTTGTATATACTAAGAAATCGAATATAGTGCATCAGTTACCGTTCTATGTGGCCATTGTGATCAATTTTGAGATCATTAGTAGTTATTATTATCTAGTAACTGGCCAATCTCCAGTGAGTTTAATTGTGAAGTCTATTTTGGAATCAGTTAGGCGATCTACCCCTATCCTAGCAATCTTCTGTGGAGTGAATTCCAGTGGGACATATGCCCTTATAATGATGTTTAAATATGTTTTTCGATTAGTTTTGTCTGAACTTTCTCAGAGTCTCTAGTATTCCTGTTGGTTTTCAGCCCTGCTTTCTATGAGTCCAGTTTATACATTATGAAGGATATTCATTGCAGTAGTTACTATTCAATGCTGCCAGTGTGACTAATGTTTAAGTAATTGATTCCCCTAGCGTAAAATAGTCTAATTGAATATTTTTTAATTGCACGATCTATGTGTATGGTTGCACTTTTATTATTGTTGATATATGTCACCATGGTGATGACCATGGAGTCAGAGGCTTCACAAGTGTGGTGAGTTATCGTTATCTGTATGGTATATATGTGGGTTTATTTGTCTGCACAGTATGTCCTGACGAAAGCTTGAGGGGATCAAGCTGAAACGTTGACACCTTTGATGTTTTAGTGAGTAAAATAAAAGTTACATTTTATCAAGTCCCTGGAGTGCTATCTTTGAATCTTCCGTTGTATTTTGGCTGACAAGCACCGGGCATTGGACTACGGATCAGGTGGAGTGCAAGATTATTTGGTTTTTTTTTTTTTTTATATATATATATATATATACACACACACACACACACACACTTTAATGTGCCTAATCACAATTATACATAATTGAGTTATATTGGAAAAGGCACTACTGTCACATGACTATATAAAAAGTTTAAAGGGAGAAATACGAACGTAGTACTGAAAACAGTTTCTTCTAAATGACAAAATAGCTCATTTTAACTCTGTAAACCTCCTGAGGAGTTTGTTTATATGTTCACAAGTTACCTGTGGTTATAATCACATTGACAGAGTAAGTGGGCTCCTTTAATATATTCTCTCACAACATTTGTTGTGATTGGTAGAGAATAAAGAAGTGGTAAACAATGTGTTAGATGTGTTTCATGTAAAATACAGTGTTTTCTTGGAATCAAAAATGAAGAAGGTTTTATGGTCACTCAAAACACAAGTCAGATAAAGATTCTGTGTACATTCTTCTCAGAGCACCCAATTTCTTGTGCAGCCCTCCACTTAAATGTGAAGCTAAAGGGGTACTCCAGACACCAATAACATTTGTCTAATAGACAATTAGACTTCGCCCACCCAGGTCAGGATTTTGGCCAAATCGGTCAGTCCAAAACTTTGGGTTGTGTGTGTGAATAGTAGATTTACTTCAGAAATTTCACATTAATATGTCTTTAAAGTACAGTGAATATCATTAGAAATTAGCATTTTGGTCTTGTTATAAACGGTTTTACATTAATTGTTATCAGTAGATCATGAAGTCAAACAACAAACCCTCAAACAACCCAATGGCAAGACAGGACCTGAAAATTGGGACTGTCCCGCTGAAATCAGGAAGGTTTGGGAGCCTGCAGTTTGGCATCTTTGTCCTTAATTTGAAATTCCCATTGAATTCTCCAGTAAATAACTATGTTGCAGTTGTGCTGTGCATGGCAAGCTACTATCGTTCATTGGTGTGAGGGGAATTACAGATCATACGTTGGGTCAGTAGTTTTCCCACAGAAATAGTAGCTTGTGAGAAAATTGGAAGATTAGAGCCTTCGAGCTACTTCAAACTGGAAAAGAAAAAAAAAAGCAAGTATTTAAATCTTTAAAATTTTCATTAGTCTAGATACTTGATGTAAAAATGGGTGATCAAATCCATTCTGTATTGTCACCTGAATGTTCTCTTTTCCTCTGCATACAATACAACCTTAACATCTTTATCTTCAACTGAAAACAAATGGATATTTGGTCCACTGTTTAATATTCTCCTGGAAAACCAATAAAATTTACCTCATGTAATATTTTCCAAGTTTTGGGACTCATCGAAGGAGTGATTTAACATTTTCATTGCAATTGTTAATCAATACAGCACAAACGTAAATATGCCACACTGATTTACTTGGAATGAGATAATTGCAATTCTAAATTTCGAAGTTTTTTCCTTTTAGAGTAACAGCTGTTGGTGATATTCTTGTTTTGTATTCTTATTTAGAAAACGGGAGCGGGGAAGTCAATTATTGCATTTCAATCATTATTTGTACACTATTCTTACTCAGTGGTGCTACTATATCTCTTCCCTCCCCCAGTTCTTACAAGTGATGTCACAAAATAATTTTGAATATAATAAACCTTTCATAAAGTATTGAAAGGAAAAACATTCATTATAAATGAAGTACATGTAAAAAAAAAACCAAAAACATTTATATGGGGGGGGGGGGGGGGGGGGAGAGAGAGAGTGGCTAGGCTAAGAGACTATAGCATCAGAAATACATGTTTGTATTCCTAACGCTATATTGTTTCTTTAAATGTAGGGAAAAAGAAAGCATAATATTACAAATTGTGGGAAGTGACAGATCCCCTTAAAGTCCTTCCAGATCCTGGTATGTGTGGGTGATATTGAACACTGTCAAAATACTAGGCGTGCTGAGGCTCCATACTCCAGCAGGGCCTGCCATGTTCATGTATGTGAATGCAGTCTTAGAAACAGTCACTTGTGATGGCAAAGGCTTCCTATAGTGAGGAAAATAGTCAATAGGTACACAACTTTTTAACATTGCAAAGGTTATAATGGACACCCTACGGACTGCTGCATCTATAATCCTGGCTTACTATCTGCTCCAATATTTAACCCCTCATTCTCTGTCCATAGAAGGTCTATATTTATACACCCCATGTGACAGCCAAGGGAATAAGGAGGATGAGAACCTTCTAGTGAGCTTAAAGCAGCACTGGCATGCCGAACTCTCCCTCTGTCAGGATCTGTTCTTCATTTCTTTCTTTCTGCTCTAGTTTTCTTTAAAACATAAATAAGACAAAGAAGGGACTACTTTGTCTTATGGAGGTTTCATACGCTTGATCAGCTTTGACCAGCGGAGGAGCAAAGTGTGCTTCGTTTCTGGTGATCAAAGCAATTTTCCCACAATTCTCACTTTTGAGCCGTGATTTTGCGATGCGTCCTGTCCATATTCCCGAAAATCCTGTCACTTAGACAGAACGTCGGCGAAACTACCGAATTTCATCCTAATAGTACGAGAATAGTTTCCCATGGTCTTTCAGCCAAATGTACTAATACTAAGTAAAGATAACTTCGTATTAGTAAATTCTGCCCCTACTTGCTATACAGCCTGTGGCTGCTCACAGTTAAAAAAAAAAAAAAAAAATATAACAACCCTCTTGTCCCCCCCCATCCCGAACCACGCTATTAAACTGAACGGGGGACCTATTGCCCCCCCCCCCCCCAGAGCTGTGGGTGGGGGTCCTAAATAACAATAATGGGGGGGATCCCACAGCCCCCACTCTTGAACGGCAAGTGGGGCCCTAAATTACAATAAAGGGGGGGACCTATTGTTCTCCCTCCAGCCCCCCCCCCGAGCGGTGGGTGGGGGGAGAAAAACCCTTTTGTCCTCCCCCCACCCCGGCTCCCACCCATGAGCGGCGGGTGGGGGCCCCGAGCCACACTTTTAAACTGAACGGAGGACCTATTGCCCCCACCCGCCCCCCAGAGCTGCGAATCCTAAATAATAATGGGGGGGACCTATTGTGATTCCCTGCGGCTCCCACCTCTGAACGGCCAGTGGGGCCCTAAATTACAATAAATGGGGGGACCTATTGTTCTCCCCCCAGCCCCCACCCCTGAGCAGTGGGTGGGGGCCCTAAATAGCAATGGGGAGGGGGGGGAGAAAAACCATTTTGTCCTCCCCGCCTCTGGCCCCCTCCCATGAGCAGCGAGTGGGGGCCCTAAATGAAAATGTTAACCCCTCAGGTAACTAGGGGTCACCAAGCCCCCAGTCACCCCCCTCTCCACCTCCCCAAAAATAAAATGAATAAACCCCTACCTACCCCCCTCACCTTAAAAATAGTGAGGGGGAACAAGAGAACTGTAATACCTGTAAAAACTAAACAAAACTTACCATTTTGTGTCTTTTTTTCAGCCCCAAAAAAGGCCAAATAAAATCCATCATACCAGTCGCACTTTGAAAATAAAAATCCATCTTTACCCAGCAAGGGCACGGCACAGACTGAGCTCTGCAGGGTGGGGAAAGGATTATAAAAAGCCTTCCCACGCCCTGAAATTAGGCTCAGAGCACTCTGATTGGTTGGTTTAGGCCAACAAACCAGAGTGCTCTGACAGGTAAATGAAGAGACTGACCGGTAAGTCTCTAAATTTGCCTGTCACAGCACTCTTATTGGTTGGCTTAAAATACAACCAGAGTGCTCTGTGTCATTTTACACAGCGTGGGAAAGTTCTTTGGAAGGTTTTAACCCCTTCAGCCCAGCAGGAGGGGAGCTAATGACCCTATCCTGTCAGGAAAATGAGTTTGTATTCCTGGCACTATAGTGGTCCTTTAAGGCAAAATAGCCGAAGTAGAAACATTCTCTAAACCAGTGATCCTTCCAGGATAACCTGACAAGCAGCCAAATAGGTCAGATTTGGATAATGTATACCTGTAGTTTGCCACTGTAATGTTATGTGCATGCAGTGTGTACCACTGTCATTTAATGATTCCGACCAATATTTCATGTAGACAGTTATTAATATTTTGGGTGATAGAATTTGGTTGCTAAACTTTTCAATAGTCTATAACACATGCCTACTCTGCCCCCTCCCCCCCCCCCCCCACTCTCCTTTTCCCCTCCCCAGTCGTAAATACCTTCATATGACTGTTCCATCCCTATTCCTCAGGCCTTACTTCACAATCAACTCAGTGAAGACTGCATTTTTTCTCCCCACTTCCCACCCACCCACCCAGGCTCCCCTTAAAGATATAGCATGCTCCCCCAGCTGCTTGAGATTCTCACCCAATTACCTCTTCATTCCCCTAACATCTTACCAATAGCTTCTCTCTGTTAACTCTTTCAGCCATCACCTCCGAACTTCCCCTGCTACCTCTTGTCTCAAATCCCCATGGTTTCCTTTAGATTGTAAGTTCACGGGCCATCTAGCCAAGCACTTTGTATAAAAGAGCCCCAATGGCTAGATATCAGCTTACGGGCAGGGCTCTCTTACCCCTTGTATTTGTATGTGTATATTGTACGTTTCTCAACTAATTGTACAGCGCTGCGGAATCTGTGTGCGCTTTATAAATAGCAATAATAAATAAATAAATAAAAATAATGTTTTAAATTCACTTTGAATGCACAATAATTTACATTTTAACAAACTGAAATTCAAACTAACATTTGGGTAAAATAGCAGAATGTGACTCTAGCTGAGCGGCAGTATTCTCTCTCGCCATGGAGATGCGGAGTTTAGTGAATAACCCGGTTAGTGTGCACAATGGCCGGTGTGATGGTAATGGTAAGGCCTGGTGCAGCCTCCCTCGGAGTAGTATACCGTCACCATGGTTACCCGCTGCCGAGAGGGGGGAGGAGAGTGACAGTTCCACTCCATCCAGCGCTACACGTGAAGGGAGCGTGACCTCCCCTGACAGCCGGCCGTGCGCGGTGACGTCAGAGCCCCGCCCTCCCCACGGCCCTCACGCACGGGGTTGGAGAGAGAAGCGAGGAGAATGGTGCGCGCCCGCGCGAGGGGGCCAGCAGAAAATGGCGAGTTTGTGTAAGAGCCAGCAATGCTCCATCGAGAGGCGCGGCTTTCGGCAGGAACTGGACTCGTGGCGCTACAAACTCATTCACTGTGTAGGTAAGCTTCTGTCTCTCTCTGCTCCCCCTGACTGACCGAGCCGGCTCTCCCCGGGCTTTCTGTGGTAACTTTGCTGCCCCTGTGAGGGGGTCTCTCTCCCGCGCTGTCGGGCAGTGAGGCGGCGGTTCGCCCTGAACTAGTGTGGGTGGGGGGTGCGCGAGGCCGCCGTTGGGAGAGAGAGAGAGACACTGAGGGCGCGCGCAGAGTCCAACGGCCGCTGTGAGGAGAGGGCGCGCGCAGAGTCCAACGGCCGCTGTGAGGAGAGGGCGCGCGCCCGGCCAGAAGGAGCTCGCGAGACGGCGCCCGAGCTGCGCGGGAACTCTCCCTCCTCAATTCCTCGAAGAACATGGAGCTCTATGGGCGCTCGAGGTAACCGCCTTCTCCCCCCGGCGCCCTGACTGACCGTGTGACAGGGACAATAAACATGGCGGGGGGGCTCTATCTTAATAACACTAATCAAAATCTAATCCCCAAACATTCCGGCTCTCTGCAACCCCCCCTCCCCCTTGTTTCCGTTTTTATGAACTCGGGCCGCGCGCAGCGTTGCTTGGAACTCCGCCCCTCGGGCCAATCACAGCAAGGGCCCCGCCCACAGCTGTTGCTGGGCGTGTCTCTGAGAGGAGGGGGTGTGGGGTTGCTTAGCGAGCTCGGAGTGAGAGTAACTCCCGCTGATGTCGCGCGCTGACACTCCCCCTCCAGCACGCCCTACGTGCACGCGCACTGACACGCCCCCTGCCTTTCCCCGGCACGCGCTCTCTTACTGCCTCCCCCGGGGCGCGCGGTGCTGCTCGGCTCTTTAATTACACCCCCGCTCTCCCCCCCCAGTCAGGCTGTTACCTCCCCCTCCCTCCCCCCCCAGGTGTGCGGTATCTGGGGATGTGCCCTGCCGGTCCCCCCGTGTGATGTTGTTGGGGCCGGTCTCGGTGATAATTTGGGGTGTCTCTGGGTAGATCGCAGGAGATGGGGGGTTACCCGGGCTGCCGGGCATGGAAGGCAGTGTATTGTTATCGGGTTTCTAGGTAATTCCTGATCGGGATCTTTATCCTCTCCCTCTGGGTTTTGGCTGGCTGTCATTTGCTGACATGCAGATTGGGGGTGTGCTGTGTGTTTTAGATGTTTGTTTAATTAAAGAAACTCGATGCTGTGCGCTCCTTTTCACTTAGCCCTCCCTCCTTTTCTGCAAACACTTTTTTTGTGTTCCTTGAATGGAGGGCAGGGAGGGGATGAGGGGGGCGTGAGGGTGTGAGGCCTAGCTCAGCTCGCCTAGCTCTGCAGCTCTTCCTGGTAGGACTCATCCCGTGACTACCGACCACTTATCCGAGGATCAACAGCAAGAAGGCATGAGATCCCCCCCGGGTCACCGCACGTTGCGGGGGAAGGGTTTGGGCCGACCGAAAGCTCCACTCTGACAGTATGTGTTTCCCTCCCCAGCCCGCTCCAAATCGTTATGTTCGGCAAGTTTAAAAGCCTGGAACTAGATTTTTTTTAATCCTTTAAACAAAAAAATAAATTTAAAGTTGATATTGTGTGTATTTTTTTTTTTTATGGCATATTTTCACTGCAGCCCCTCCTTGCTAATTTGTTTTCGTGGTACTGGCATGGTGCAGTGGCTTTTTCTTTTTGTGGAAATATTTATTCCTTCCTTGATATTTTGACATCTTGTAATAACGAATTATAAACATAACTAATGCTTGTAATTAGCTCATTTTGACTCTTACCCAGTTCTTGGTTAAATCCTGCTCATGACATTTTGACAGAAACCCATTATGTAAATTGTGCTTTTGTTTTTCATTCTTCAGTCATTTTAATATGTTATAAGATGTCTTTGTCCCTCCCTCAAACTGCATCAACTGTAATGTGAGTGGGTTAAAACGAAATATATTTTACTGTTTTATCTGACACTTAATGTTTTTAAAATATACAATATGAGGGTCTTTTAAAAATATATATATATTTTGACATGTTTTTTGGGCGGTGCTTAATTTGTTAGTGGTCAACCATGTTCATGTACAGCATGTGAATATTTAATGATATAATAACATTGCTGGAGCCTATAAAGCATTTTGACTTGGAAAGTCACACGTATATGCTTCTATTGTTGCTAATTACATTTTGTCAAACTAGAACAGCAATTATATTCTCTTCAGGAATTATTTTACTGCGTTGAAAAACTTGTGTTTTGACATACCAAAAAGTACAGTTACAGGCCTGGTTTCTGCTCACCGAAGCTAATACTAGTTTCTCCTTTTTTTTTGCTTGTTTATATGTAAAGTAGAAGTTGATTTTGTATTTGCAGATAAGAGGGATTTGTTTCTTTTTTTATTCTATATAAATATAGCATTTACGCGTAAATTACAATGTGATTTTAAGTTTACATGCTATAAAAGGCTGTTAAAATGATATGAAGGTATGCTATTTTGTTTAAGGTCTTTTTACCCGTTGTGGTTGCTAAGTTGGTGTTCGTGACTAAAATATTTCTTACTTTTTTTGTTTTCATGTATCAGGTGTTGTCTTAATGATTTTGGTATTTGTCTTTTTGTTTTTATCAAAAAGGTTCAAAGTTTAAAATCACAAACCTTTTTTTATCTTTACAACGTGACACAAAACTCAGAATTGATTGGTTTTATGATGCAATTTAAGCATATTCCTTGAGTTATGAACTTGGGCTTAATAGCACCAATTTGTTCTCTGCAGAAAACACATGCATGTTTTGTCACAGAAAGCTGCTCCCTCATTCCCTTCCCTTTTTTTTTTTAAACTGGGAGGGGAGCAAACCAAGATGTAATTTGTCACCTTTGAGTGCCACATAATTGCTCTGTGTGCAATAAGTGTCAGCCTTTTTTGGGAGCCCTGCATACATATTTTGAATCCTTTTTTATTATACATTTTATCTAATGAAGGGATTGCAAAGCATGCTTATTAGACCTCTGGAAGTCAGTATTGATGAAATTAAGGTTATACTTATCACTGACATTTATTTTGAGATGTAGATGTAATTTTGTTGCAACATTTATTTTTTTCCCATAAGTTACTTTCATTAGTTTTATTAAAGCTGTTAACGTGTCTTTTTGCATTCGCTATATAAATCCAAACTATAATTTTGTATTGGAATCATATTCGGTGAGGAATATTACACCGATCAGTGTTTTTCAATGTTTTTTTTCCAGATCATTGAAGTATTGTTAGCAATAGCTTTCAGCAGCACAGTATACATTAATGCTCTGCCCCTCCCCCCAACAAAGCAAATCCTATGGACTTGGCCATTTTAAGACCTCCTCACATTACACATTGTGAACTTGTTTGTACAGTTTCCCTAATTCGAATGTGCTGTTACTCTGAAAAAAATATTATTCCTGAGGTGGTTATGTTTGCATTTAGTGCAGAGCGAAGTCAGGGTTCAGTATATTTAAATCTTTGTAGTCTTTTTCACAGATTTGTAATCTAAAATATTTTAAGATTCTATCAGAATCATATGCCAGTTACAGCAGTGTTACTTGTCACGTGCTTACTAATTATCTAAAATCCTCTTCTTCCTCCATATTTGGGGAAAATTAAAACAAAAATGGGATTCTAGCTAATACTAAATGTACCTCTACTGGTCAAATGAGTTCATATGTCTGTTTACATCAATGTTTGTGGGAAATAGGTCCCCGTTAGACTTTCGAGGTGATGGCTTTTTTTTTTTTTTTTGTCTTGAATGCTTGTGTTGTTTTGTCAGACTTAAACACCTGTCTGTTTTGTGGATATGTTACAACGTATCTTTCAGGAACTTGGTATGTTAAGATTGCTAAAATCTGTTAACTTTGTATCTGTATTTGCAATTTCAGGGTTTGTTTAAATTTTCTCAGTTATTACATTCTTGACAATATATCAAATTTTTCAGCTTTGACATTTTATCCTTATGAGACTAATATTCACGTTTTTGTTTGTTTTGTTAATTGGCCATAGTGGTTAATTCACATTCTTGTACATACGAGGGCGGACATAAGCAAGCACATTTTGACAGATATCAAGATTAACTAAATTGTGTTGATGGTAGAGTAGCCATATTAGGATGCAGCAAAACAATAGAATGCTAAAATGTTCACTTGTAACTTTAGGGGAGTTATATTGGTGGTTTTATTCCTTAAGTGGTACCGAATGAAAGTCATGAATTAGATATTTTTACCTTTTTGAGTTTTGTGCAGCTGTTAAAAGCTGTGCAATACATTTTAAATTGACAAGCTTTAAAGGATCACTATAGGGTCAGGAACACAAACATGTATTCCTAACCCTGTAGTGTTAACACCACAATCTAGCCCCCCTGGGCCCCTCATGCCTCCATAAATATAGCAACATCTTACTGTATTCAAGACTGAAGCTGTAACTGTTAGACTCAGAAAACAAGCTGTCTGCTGACATGATCAGAAGTGGTAGCCTGATCCAATCATAGTGCTTTTCCATAGGATTGGAGGAGACTGACAAAGAGGCAGATCAGGGGCAGAGTCAGCATGATTCAAACACAGCCCTGACCAATCAGCATTTCCTTATAGAGATTAATTGAATCAATTAATCTCTATGAGGTAAGTTCAGTGTCTGCATGCAGAGGGAGGAGACACTGAATGTGTGGATGCATTTTAGGCAGCCATGACCCAGGAAGGATCTCTAACAGCCATCTGAGGAGTGGCCAGTGAAGGTATCCCCCGGCTGTAATGTAAACACTGCATTTTCTCTGAAAAGACAATGTTTACAGCAAAAAGCCTAAAGGTAATGATTCTACTCGCCAGAACAAATTCAATAAGCTGTAGTTGTTCTGGTGACTATAGTGTCCCTTTAAAGGGAATCTCCAGTGCCAGGAAAACAATCCGTTTTCCTGGCACTGGAGGTTCCCTCTCCCTCCCACCCACCAATCCCCAGTTACTGAAGGGGTGAAAACCCCGTCAGTCACTTACCCGAGGCAGTGGCAATGTCCCTCGTCGCTGTTTCCTCCCCCTCGCCGCTCCTCCCAGTGATTCCATCGGCCGATGGGCGAGACTGATCCCGCCCACCGGCCGAGGAGACCTAATGCGCATGCGCAGCAATGCCGCGCATTAGCGCTCCCCATAGGAAAGCATTGAAAAAGATTTTCAATGCTTTCCTATGGGGAAATGAGCGACGCTGGAGGTCCTCACATAGCGTGAGGACATCCAGCGATGCTCTATCAAGGAAAATCCTTGATACAAATCAGGAAGTGACCTCTAGTGGCTGTCTGGTAGACAGCCACTAGAGGTGGAGTTAACCCTGCAAGGTAATTATTGCAGTTTATAATAAACTGCAAAAATTACACTTGCAGGGTTAGGAGTAGTGGGTGTTGGCACCCAGACCACTCCAATGGGCAGAAGTGGTCTGGGTGCCTGGAGTGTCCCTTTAAGCATGTTTTACATATTCCTGCGGGTGAGTGCTTTCTGAATTGGTTCTCTAATTTACTTTAGACTGTAAGTTAAACATGTCTTCTGCCACACAAATTTGTATCATATTGCATTGCATTTCCCAATTTTAATAATAGTTACTCAATTACTATTAACCCCTTAAGGACCAAACTTCTGGAATAAAAGGGAATCATGACATGTCACACATGTCATGTGTCCTTAAGGGGTTAAGCAGCAAGCATGAAGTATTAGAATGCCTTTTACAGGCCTGCACAGTGATGGTCATGAACCAAGAATAACATTCCTACTACCCTCATGCACTATCGTGAAAGTGGCACATCTGGTTTACTTTGAAGGAAACAAAAAAGCAAAAAAAAAAAAAGCAACTATGTTACTTTTAAACCAGATTGTACCTATTTTGTCATAACGTTCTAAGCACCAAAATATCAGAAATCATCTCCAACTTTGTCCAAATATGGATGATATTGATTTTACAAATGCAGAAGTGGACCTTTTGCATCAGTAATGGGGATCTTGTGGCTGTGCTTCAGTTGCTGAAATGGTTAGTTCAAGGTCTTGGGGTCAGTCTCAGTACCTTCATAGTACCATCACCATAACAGGAGCATGTAGTGGTTATGAAGCTTAAACCTTTAACAACTCACAAATGACAGATTCCTTTAATTTCACTCTTTTGCAAAAGCCCCCACGGTGATATCCCTACTTTGGCTTTGAGGCCTGGTGGTACATTAGAAGGTAGATATACTTACCTGGAGGTGGACCCCACCATATTTTTTCACCTCCTTGTGCTGATGTCAGTGCTGTACTATTGCACATGTGCAAGAGTACAATATTGATGTCTATGGATGATTCCTTTGGCAGCCTTTATAGACCGTTATTCACTTAATTGAGAATTCAAGGGGAATTTCCAATTGAAGGTCACAATAACCTAACTGGAGTTTGCTTTTTGCGACTGTCCGCTATACTTTAGTTTCTCTGACCTTAACCCCTTAAGGACCAAACTTCTTGAATAAAAGGGAATGATGACATGTCACACATGTCATGTGTCCTTAAGGGGTTAAAGGACCACTATAGACACCCAGACCACTTCAGCTCAGTGAAGTGATCTGGGTGCCAGGTCCCCCCTAGGTTTAACCCTGCAACTGAAAACATAGCAGTTTCAGAGAAACTGCTATGTTTACACTGCAGGGTTAATCCATCCTCTAGTGGCTGTCTCCCTGACAGGACAGCCACTAGAGGCCGCTTCCGCGATTTACTCAGAGTGAATCACACTTATTTGATGCTGGACGTCCTCACGGAGTCCAGTGTCAAATGAGATCCCCATAGGAAAGCATTGAGTAATGCTTTCCTATGGGTGGGTTTGAATGTGCGCTCGCCTTTGGCCGCACATGTGCATTCGGCTCTACTCCGAAGCTGATGTCGATTTGAGGAGGAGAGGTCACCAGCGCGGAGGGAGCCTGGTGCTATATTAAGGTAAGCAAATAAATGGTTAACCAGTTATTCGACGTGGAACGGAACATATTTGTATTCCTTACGCTATAGTGTTCCTTTAAAGTGTTAGTCCAACCACCATGACCACTTTTGCTATTTGAAGTGGTTATAGTCTTGGGAACCTGTGTGTGCAGCATTTCTGCTTGAACCGCTGCACATGCTGTGATATTAGCATGTGTGTGTCAAGCATGCACAAATTTGGCAGTCTGGAACTCTGTTCCAGACTGCCACATGTAATTTAAAATAAGAATTTCTTTCCTCTATGGCTCAATGCGCGCATGGGCTTTGAGCTGGTTAAGCAATCCAATCAAAGGTTTATCTTTGAGAAGCCTTTGATTGGCCATGACGTCAAACAGGGAGTGGAAGGCCGTACACCGAACTTTGCCTGACACTGGGTTTTAGGTAAGTTTTAACTTATTTTTTGCCTTTTGTTTTAGTGTTTAGGAAAGGCTTAAAAAAATAAATGAGCCACCAAATAAGCTTTGGGTAATTATTTAAATTTCAAAATTGTCTCTGATTCTCAGTTTAGTAACCCTGTAAGTTTTACAATACACAAAAGCAAGCCTAATTACCACAACTGTAGGAGCTGACAAAACGTAGCTGCAGAATCTCCGTCTCTTGTCAAGTTTTTTTCAACTTTGTTCTTTACCATAAGACCGCTTATGTTGGTACTGCAGACAAAGATGGTTTCAGGATGTAACCATTTTCTACGATTCTTTGCAATTTGCTGACTTCATCATAGAAATCCCTGGCAGAGCAAGGATTTCTGGAAATTGTATTTCAAATGTCAGCTGGTAACTTCAGAAACTGTGATGTGAAATACAGCTCACAGAAACCTTTTTAAGGGTATACACAAAAGACTTCATAAAGAAACAGAAAGGGAACTGTTTAATTAACCAGCAACTGTGACCAGCATGAAGGAAGACTTTTATAATGGAGGTGACAAAGTTTATACAGAATTAAAAAAAAAAAAAAAAATCTTTTTAGCTTTTGTTTTTCTTCAGAAATTATACAAAATTGAAAGTGAAAAATGTAATTTATGACAGTGTATTGCCAAGGATTGAGATTTTTTTTTTTTTTCCAAATACTTGTACGATGCATGATGTTTGGTTCCCAGTGTGTACCTTTGAAGGAATGGCACATCTTAAGGTGTTTGAACTCTGTGTATGATGTTCATTATCCATATTTGATATCTAACCAGTGTTTGAAAGGAGGTAAACATATTGCTGAGAGATCCCAATGTAAGTGCTATGAATTTTAAAGGAACAACACACCAAGTAATATAGAGATACATGTGCTGTAGTGGTTATGGTGCCAGGAGTGGGTTTTATAATGTTTTGACCTCTTACCCATGGTCCTCAAGGTGCTTCTTCTTTTCTCCTCTACTTCCGAAAGAGCATGGCATTGCAAGACCTGCTTTTGCTTTCTGTCTTAGTGCACCCATGCATATGCCTAATCTATTTTTTTTTTTTTTGTGCAGTGATGCATTCACAGTTCAGACGTTAGCAGGGTATTAGAAGAAAAGTTCAGACGTTAGCAGGGTATTAGAAGATAGCACGTAGGCTATGCTATGAAGGAGAACATCCCAGATAAGAAATAGATATATCTGACTAAATATTATGCATAGAGTAAGCTACACATTTTGAAGATAATAAAAAAGACAATGAACTAAACAAGCTCAAACATACAAATATACAGCCACTTGATCAGCCATAAAATCAACATAATGGGTCAGATTATTGGATAAATAAGACAGAAGATCTAAGATCTGAAGCCTCAGTAGGTAACTGCCATCTTTCCAAGGGGAGTGTCACATGATTTTGGATAGTTCCTCAAAGTAAGTTTTGATTTGGCTGCATATTCGAGGTATCACTTGACGCCGCTGCTATGGCATATCCAACACCTTCCAGCTGACTTGTGGCCTAGGTATGTCATGTGGAGCAGGAAATTCACTTGGCTCCAGAGTTCGATTTGCCTGGTTGCATCTGCTCCAGCATCAGCTACTTCCGAACCCGTGGATCCAGTTTCTCCCCCTGAAGCTTGTGCATAAGGCATGATCAAAGGAGTAGAAAATCTTGGTTGGGCAAGCTGTTTTAAGTGTATCTGTTTTGGTTTACAAGCCACAAAAACAGGAGCAGTGCTATGTGTCCTTCTAGCATGGCTCTCAGGCTCCCCCCTTTACTTTTTAAAAACCTTTTTATTATATTGCTTCTCTTAATACCCTACACGCATTGCAACATTAACATTCAAAAATAAACACAAAAAACACAAACCTTTCAGGTTATTTTTTATATATATATATTTTTTTTTTTTTTTTCACAGACCTCGTGTGTCCCACTTCTGTGTAATTTTATTTGTATTCTACTACTGCCTCAGAATACAACAATACCCCATATGTATACCTTTTGTCAGGTGTTTGTGGGGCTTGTATAGTCAAATAGCACACACTTCCAAATTTTGATAGGCCGTTTTGCTTACTTCCTATAAGTTATTTGATGAAATAACACTAGAAGTCACCGCACTTAGCAGCGTCAATCTTTACCGCTATTTATTAGACTAACTCTATCAAAAGCCAACACTAACTCCAGTGCACTGGTATTTCCTCAACTGATGTCACATCAGAAGGTTCCCCCTGCTTACACATTATAGAGTGTTCTGAGCACTCTTCATTGTGTGATTGCATCATGAGAGGGATACCTTCATTTCGTGCTGCAGATCTGTGTGCTGTCCCTGTTGATAACTCAATGATCTGCAGCATGCACTACCCAGTACATAGAATCATTAGAGATACCTCTGTTCGACCCTCTCTTAGATGTCTGAATCCCTCCAAATTAAAAAATAGTCATTGTGATTTAAAGGGCTGCCGCATAAGCTTAACTATGGCCTCAGTTATACGGTACTACAAATAACCTTAGTCACTCACAGAACTTCCGTCAACAGCTGGTTGAAATAAATTATTTCCTCCTCTTACATTGAAATTAGGAATATGGGATGGCTTGCACATATATAAATTGACTTCCATCAACACCGTTCCTTCTTTTAAAGTCTGGGATAATTGGTTATCCTGATTTGAGTTAATGCATACTTTAATGCTCTAATAAATCATGAAGCTAACTTTGTTTTTATACAAGTCCTATTATTTTGTTGGTACATCACTTTGGGGAATTTTGGTGACATAACTTCTTGCCTGTCTTTTGTCTTTTTATTTTTGTTGTGCTTGTGTGTGTGTGTGTTTTGTTTTCTCTCTCTCTCTCTCTCTCTCTCTCTATCTATCTATCTATCCTCTCCCAGTTTAGGAAAATATGGTGTATAAACTAAAAAAATGTAATGGAGTTGTGTAGAATTGTCAGAGAAATTGTACTTTTAGGCTAGAATAACTGAATTGGAAAAAGCTTCAACTCGGCTATTTTTCCAGATCAAGTATTTTGTCCTAAAATATGCAATTCCCTTGTCGGTTCTTGGATTTATGATTAACAGCGACTGTTTTCTAAAAATCAAAAGGCTATTTAAAGACTTGAATTCATGAAAACAAAATGTTAAATGTTTCTTCTTCCTATCTGTAGCATATTTGATGTCACAGATCTCTGACATCGCTGAGCACCTGTCAAGGTACAGCCTTGCATGGGGGACTAACTTCCATCCCATTCAGCTAGCCTCCCAGGCCACAATTCCATATCGGCAAAAGATGAATATGGGCAAGGGGAAACAAGTAAGTTTTAAAGGCTTAATTCAACCTCCATGACCGCATCTGTTTTAAGAAGTGATCATGGAGCAAGGGGTCTTTGCTTGTCTGCCATGATTTAACGAATGCCTAATGTTAAATCTGTGCAAAAATGTCAGCTGGAAGCACACACTGCTATGAGCAGCATTTATTTGCATGACGGAGTTTGACTTGGTTTTCTAAGTAGAAGTGCCTCTAGTGGCTGTCAGAAAGACTGCAACTAGAGTTGTATTCAACCCTCCAATATAAACATTGCTGTTTCTACAAAACTGCAATGTTATACATTGAAGGGTTAAAATGACCAGATCATGAAAGAACTTGCGCCCCTACAGACTACTTCCGATATATACAAATTAGAGATTTTGCACAACAGAAAGACATTAGGACAGCAGAGACTACCCGCATGACATTCTTTGAGAGGATGTGCTGTCTACAATGTACCACCACATAAGCTCAACCGGAGTGGACAAGAGAGGGCTGAGGTATACAGACCTATTGGAGGCTGACCTGGGAGAGGTGCTGGAATGGAAGGTGTGGAATGGGAGGATATATGGGAGGCTAGCGCACGATCCTCTGTATGCGTGACTATGCAAGAACAATCTTTTAAAACATCTTCAGGTGGTATACCACAAAGGTAAAACAATAATACTACATGAAACTCAGCCCAACGGACATATGCTGGCACCAGTGTGGAGACAGAGGAAGTTACATCCACATGTGGTGGCACTGTCCCAAGGGCAGGGAGTTCTGAGAAGGAGTGGTAGACGTGAGCTCCAAAATCTTGCAGGGACTGGTTAAACTCAACCTGTGGGCATGTCTCCTGTCCAGACCCACAGACTGCCTGCCCAGGCATGAACAAATCTTACTTAATATGATCTATCTAGCTGCCCGCAGAGCCCTAGCACAAAAATGCATGTCCTACACAAAATCATGGACAATTGCCTAATGGATAGGCTGACCTCAATGGACCGCAACTCCTCTAAAACCTTCTACAAGGTGTGGGATCAGTATGACACAGACAACATGGCGGGGGCCGGCCTAGTGTTTGGAGACAGACATACTAAGCTGCATAGTTTTAATTATTGTTTATGTTAAATGTGTTTAACTGAGCTGAAAACCATTGGCGATGTGCACCCTTTATACAAGGCCATAGATATGGGATATGACGCTGTACCACGGCAACCGTTCTTGTATGTAAACCGATATGTACCACTGTTTGGCTTTTGCGTAAGCCAATGTATACTGCGACCATTGTCAATGCAAAAATAAAGAATTTTAAAAAATGACCAGATCATTGCACCCAAATCGCATCATTAGGATGATGTGGTCTGGGTGACTTTAGTATCCTTTTTAACACGGAACTGTAATATCCTTGCAAATAATTTGTCATTCACCTACCTCTGCAAATGCTAGGGTAAAATGAGGAACTGTCATTAGTGCAGCGCTGGTAAGTATAAAACACAATTCCTTCAACACTTTGTGTGAAGGACAGTGTCATCACCCTGTGAAAATCTGCACAGGAATGCTGTGAGTGAATGCACCCTAATTTGCATGGTACCAAGAGATTGTAGAAAAGCAAAGAAAATATGCCAACCCTTTCTTTTTAGGTCTTTTTTTATGCTCTTCTGCAGACTGTTCATTTATATGTGAAGAAGGAAACCTTTTTCAGTGTGGGTGTTTGTTTGTAGACTCTTTACTGGTCTCATCAGTTCTGTATTCAGTGTCAGACAGATACTGTTCTGAAAGTTAGCTTAGAACCAATCAGAACAAAGTAATGGTTCTCTGTTGCTAGTAGTAATTAGCAGCAGCAGGGGTCAGATCAAGAGCTGTGGGGGGACGTTAAATATGCCCATACAGCTTCACTGCACCATGACATAAAGGTTATGGGGCCTGCAGAAGGTACTGGTATGCACAAATACCCAAGGGCAGTGGGTGGCACTGAAAACACTGATTGTTCAGTGATAAAGTAAATGACCATAGCTACTCTATAGAAGTACCAGTTGTCGTATGGCCTGCTTATTGCGAATAACCACAGATGTAATTCTTATCCCCCAGTTCTCTTTGCCAGGGTCATATTTGCCATAGCACGGTGATACTGTCTATTTGAAGATGTCCTGCTCTGATTCCTTGCCAAATGCTGATGATTACTAAATGGGATGAGGAGTTAAAGGGACACTATAGTCACCTGAACAACTTTAGCTTAATTAAGCAGTTTTGGTGTGTAGAAGGTGCCCCTGCAGCCTCACTGCTCAATCCTCTGCCATTTAGGAGTTAAATCCCTTTGTTTATGAACCCTAGTCACACCTCCATGCATGTGACTTGCACAGCCTTCTATAAACACTTCCTGTAAAGAGAGCCCTATTTAGGCTTTCTTTATTTCAAGTTCTGTTTAATTAAGATTTTCTTATCCCCTGCTATGTTAATAGCTTGCTAGACCCTGCAAGAGCCTCCCGTATGTGATTAAAGTTCAGTTTAGAGATTGAGATACAATTATTAAGGTAAATTACATCTGTTTGAAAGTGAAACCAGTTTTTTTTTCCATGCAGGCTCTGTCAATCATAGCCAGGGGAGGTGTGGCTAGGGCTGCATAAACAGAAACAAAGTGATTTAACTCCTACATGACAGGGAATTGAGCAGTGAAATTGCAGGGGAATGATCTATACACTAAAACTGCTTTATTTAGCTAAAGTAATTTAGGTGACTATAGTGTTCCTTTAAGGTCCCCATTCTCTTCCATGTACACAAAATGAGTATCGGAGCACGAGAGAGAACTGTGTACATTTTCCAACAGCCACGTTGTTTCACATTGCCACATTCTTCACCCAGGCACCCCAATACCACAAGTCCCTCATCACCCCCGGTACCGTAATCCACTATATCCCCTCAGCACAATCTTACAATGCCTTAATCTTCCCCAGCACCCTAGTCTCCTTTATCTCTATAAACCTCATTGCAACTGCTCTATTCACATTATTCTGTCCGATCATATCCAGGCCCAGTCAGTTACCCATAAGCTCTGGACTTTTCACTGCTGTGCCAAAACAACTAGATGTTCTGGTTATTGTACTTAGGATGCCAATTAAAGAAGCTTTGAGTATTTAATGAAATAATTATTTTGTAACCTTCTGTTGAATTCTAACATAAAGTCAGTCCTGCTATAGACCTATTAAAGGAACACTATTACATTAGGAATACAGTGAATTCCTAACACTATAATATAACCCTGTTCCTAGTGCCATAAAAATGCATAAAATCTAAGTTTTACTTATCTTTTTCCTGCACTGAGGCTACCTTGGTGCTGCTCACCTCTCCATCTCCAGCGACATCGATCATTAGTGCTTTACAATGTAGGGTTAAAAGGACAGGGCCACTGCACCCAAACCATTTAATTGAGATGAAGTATTCAGGGTGACTATTGTCCTTTTAACATCTTACTCTCTACAAACACAGTTGAAACCGACAGATTTACATTTTGGGGGGAGAAATTAAAGTGATACTAAAGTGCTCCCCACTTGAGGCAGACTTAGTACTGCAATGAAAAGAATGCAGCACTGAATGCATTAGGGACACTGAACCCAGTGTAAATGAGCTGGTGTGGTCTGGGTGCCTATAGTGTCCCATTAATGAGCATTCTTCACAAAGTATGTAATCAATTTACGTATTGTTGTGTAGGAAATGTAATATAGTCTGACTTTCTGCTTAACCATGTATATGTTGGTACATAACTTGTCACACTAAACTATTGTGCAATGTTCTTATACATTAAATATAATTATTTGCAATTTTTAATGTCAAGTAAAGCACCTCATATTCTTGTTGCTATGCAACACTCTGGATAGGATTTCGAAGGCTATATAATGGACTTTCTTTTTTCTTTCTGTAAGTTATTACTCTAGCTAATTTGGAAGCCAGTGTTTTTGTGTATATTTTGTGTTTTGGGTGGAAACATTTGCCATTAAGGAGTTCTGGAGACATTGTAAAAACCCACAACTGTAATACGCTTGTATATGACTCAATGTTTTTATATTGGTTGTAGGGAGTTAAGGTTTAGCTAGTATATTTTTAATAATGTGTAGAGATAGTATTTTGTAGGGCAGCGGTGGGATATGCATGTCCCGTTGTTTACAAATAGTAAGAGTTACAGTCATTGGAAGCAACCTTTTCAGCCTCCATCTTTAAAGTGAATCTGCCATGACAGGTTCAGTCTTAACTGAAATGATCACCGTTGGCATTGAATATACACTGTCACGAACGTGGAGAGAACAAGAGACAACAAATACAGGGTGCGCTAAATAAAATAAAAGGAGATGAAAAAGTCTTTATAGGTACAATGTGGACCTTGAGTGAGTGTTCTTATGTTCTTTCTTTGGGATCTCAGTAGTCGAATATGGAATACAAAAGCAGAGAGGGGAGACCAATAGTGCAAAACCGTAATGCGGAAAGAATCACGAACAACACAGACGTGGAGAAGTGCCAACTTACAATTTAAAGAGCTAAGCCCAGCTCTAGGTAAAACAGCATACAGTGGTATTTAGTACTCCCCACATGTAGGATATTGCTGGACAATTGGAGGTGTCTTCACAAGATTCTTTACACCATCCCAGACAGACGTCAGCATATAAAATATATAAAAGATGGAAAAACCCAATGGTGCAATAACTTTGGTAATACTGCAACAACAGACAACACTGAGGTCCTAAGAGTGGCAACTTACAATTTAAAGAGCTATGACTAGCTCTGAGTAAAACAGCATACAGTGGTATTTTAACTCCCCACGTGTAGGATATTCCTCTAATGATGCTTGCAGTGCCGGTCTTATGAAAATAAAATCACAAGAGAGGGCCCATAGTGTTTTCCATATATAAAATGACAGTGGAATAAAAATTAAACTTACTTTTACAGTGTTCAGAGCAGCCACACTGCTCTATGAACCAAGCGGTGTGGCTGCTCTGAACACTGTAAGTACGTTTCATTTTTATTCCACTGTCATTTTATATATGGGCCCTCTCTTGTGATTTTATTTTCATAAGACCGGAGTTAAAAGAACATTCCCACATAACTTGCAGTGGCTATGGTGTGCTCTGTGGGATCCTAGTCTGGTAATTAAACCTTTATTTGGATAGAATTATGTATGCTACTGTATCATCTCTAAGCTACTGATGTAAGTGAAAAAGGAAAATGTGCTTCTCATTGAAGTGTGGCGTGGTCCCAAAAAATGTGGAACCATAAATATAGGTTTCTAGGATCTGTGTTTCCTGTAACTGTTTTTTTTAATTGAACATACTAGTAACTAACAGTAAACAGTACAGTAAATCTAAACAAAAGTAAAGTTTAACTCCCCATATTCCAGCGCTTTTTTTTTTTTTACATAACCTTTTCTGTAAGCGAAAAAATAAAAACTTAATATCTTGAATTTCAGGGTTAAAGGACAGGGCCATTTCATCCATGTCACTTCATTGAGATGAAGTGGCCTGGGTTACTTTAATGGCCATTTAATTATCTTGAATATTATGTAATGGAAAATCAGTTTGTGTTTTTTTTAATGCCAATTTTAATGCACCCTGTAATTAATAGCTATCAAATTAAGCATTAGTTAAAGGACCACTATAGGCACCCAGACCACTTCAGCTCAATGAAGTGGTCTGGGTGCCAGGTCCGTCTAGTTTTAACCCTGCAGCTGAAAACATAGCAGTTTCAGAGAAACTGCTATGTTTCACTGAGGGTTAATCCAGCCTCTAGTGGCTTTCTCACTGACAGCCATTATAGGCTCTTCCGCGATTCTCACTGTGAAAATCACAGTGAGAAGACGCTGGACGTCCATAGAAAAGCATTGAGTAACGCTTTCATATGGGCTGTTTGAAAGCGTGTGTGGCTCTTGCCGCGCATGCGCATTCGGGTCTGCCGTTAGCAGGGGGTGGAGAGTTCCCCAGCACAGAGGGAGCCTGGTGCTGGAGAAAGGTAAGTGGACAGGGAAGAGGGGGAAAGAACACTGTGACAGTGGAGAGGGGGAGGAAAGAACACTGTGACAGTGGAGAGGGGGAGGAAAGAACACTGTGACAGTGGAGAGGGGGAGGAAAGAACACTGTGACAGTGGAGAGGGGGAGGAAAGAACACTGTGACAGTGGAGAGGGGGAGGAAAGAACACTGTGACAGTGGAGAGGGGGAGGAAAGAACCCTGTGACAGTGGAGAGGGGGAGGAAAGAACCCTGGGACAGTGGAGAGGGGGAGGAAAGAACACTGGGACAGTGGGGGGTGGGGGTGGGGGGCACGGTACAGGGAAGGGAAAAGGAACACTGGGGTATCGGGGACCACTAAAAGAGAAGGGAAGTTTTTCATATTAGATTCATTAAATTAATTAAAAAGTCTAATATTAATAAAATTATGGGGAAAAAAAGTATTTTAAAATCATTTGGGGGAAAAAAGTCATTTTCTGCCTAGGGCATCCCGAATTTTCGGTTTCTGCCTAGAATTTTCATTTCGTGCATCCCTAATTTTCAGCCTTCAACCCTTGTCCTGTTCTATCATGTACACAGTGTCACTATCAGACATTAAATCTGTAACTTGTCTTTTCATCCATTCCTGAAAACCAGTGTCAATGTGAAAAATATTACTACTGTATATACTAGAGTTTTTTTTGTGCTGAAAAACCCCAACTCGACTTGTACTCGAGTCAATGTCTGTATTATGGCAACTTACATTGCCATAATACAGACAAGGGGCTGTCAGGAAGCTGTTACCTCTCCTGCAGCCTCTGTCAGCTCCCTCCTCCTCCGCGCCGGTCCGGTCAGCTCCCCTGTCAGCTTCCAGTGTAAGTCTTGCGAGAGCCGCGGGGGTTACCGTGGCTTACACTGGGACTTGCAGAGGGAGCTGCACGGACCGGCGCAGAGGAGGTGGGAGCTGACCGGAGCTGCAGGAGAGGTAAGTAAACGCTCTCTGCAGCCCCCTCCTACACAGCCCATCCACTGGACCACCAGGGATGAAAATCAAATTAAATAATAAAATAATAATAAAAAAAAATAATAAAAAAAATATTACTAATAAAACAAAAAGAAATTCATATTAAAATAATAATACAAATGCCCACCCCCACCAAGGCTCTGCATCACACTCTGCATCACACACACACTGCATTCATACACACACTGCACTCATACACACACACTGCATTCATTATATACACACACTGTAAATAAATATTCAATTAATATCATTTTTTTAGGATCTAATTTTATTTAGAAATTTACCAGTAGCTGCTGCATTTCCCACCCTAGTCTTATACTCGAGTCAATAAGTTCTCCCAGTTTTTTGGGGTAAAATTAGGGGCCTCGGCTTCTACTCGAGTATATACGGTATGTTACAGTTGTGTAAAATAATGTAGCCTTACAGGGATTTACATTGATCGACCTCTCACTGCTGTGACCACTGACAGTTTATATAAACTGTCAAAATATACAGCGCAACAGTTGCCTCCATAGACCGTAGCTGTTACATGCCCATCATTGTTCTGGAGAGTGGTGGCTAGCTAGTTTTGGGCTTTACAATGACAAACTCTGTTTAGAATGACACTGAATAATAGTGGCTAAAATTTCTACATCTTACTTTGAGATCAAGAACCAATATATGCCTGTATTTGTGGTTAGGGTACAGTATGTTCAAAATATAATGGAATTTTATCTGTTCTGGCTATATAAATTTTTTGTTTGTCAGCATGCACTGTATGCAGCCCTTTCAGTCGCTTTTACTCCACTGTAAGTGCACATACAAGTGAAGGCTGGTTATCTTTGTTTGATCCTTTCCCCATACTAGGCTACTCACTGCCCTACACATTCTCTGCTGATCTCTATGAGAAGCACTGCTTTGATTGAACAGGTTAAAACTCTCAAATCAAATTTTATATAAAATAAACACACACTCTCTAAAAGTATATATTTAAGTAGTTTGGTTTTATTTTGTGTAAAATAGCAGATAAGTCCAAATAATGTGTTGTGTGGGAGTAATCTGGCTCCTAATTATTTCATTTGTTTCGTGACTTCTGATTCTATAGAAATATGTCAAACCCTTTTTTATGGCACTGTTTTTCTTGAAATGATCTTATCCTGAATGTTAAAGGCTTATGCCAAGCACCATGGCCACTTCAGTGATTTGAAAAGGTCAGGGTGCCTGTATGTGAGTGTCAATTTGAAATGCTTCTCTGCTGCCGATCTAACTCCGTCTCCAGTGGTGGCATTGGGGCGTCATTAGCCAGCACGGAAAAAGAGTTCCAGGTGGCTAATGTTAATTTTGTACATGTGTGGTGTGTCCCCACCCTCTCCTAGCCGATGACCTTCCATCCCGTTCCAGTGAGGTAGAGGGACGTAAGTGGAGGATGATCGGACTGAGGGTAGAACTTGTCCAGTAAGAGTTACTCTAACCCAAAACTGTGTCATCCCCTTGTTTATTATCAAACTATTTAAAACAGGGGCTCCTAATGAAGATGGGTCCATAGCTGATTGGACAAAATTGACTGATAAATGTTAACTCTGAATTATCAAGTTGAGCAGAATTAACTTTTATGTGCAAGCATTAAAATAAAGTACATACACTTGTGTACATTTTAAATGATGTCTCAATCCCCAAGAACTTTTTACCATGGCAACTGTAAGATTGTGTGTTATCGAGCTCCCACTTCCTTTTAGATCTGGCCAGAGGTTTTTCAGAATAAATTCAAGCTATAAATAGTTAAAGGGAAACTCCAGTGTCAGGAAAACAATCTGTTTTCCTGGCACTTGGAGGTTCCCTCTCCCCACTACTCCCCAAATCCCCGGTTACTGAAGGGGTGAAAACCCCTTCAGTTACTTACCTGAGGCAGCGACGATGTCCCTCGTTGCTGTCTCCTCCTCTGCGCCACTACTACAGATTCCGTCGGCCGGTGGGCGAGACTGATCCCGCCCACCGGCCGAGGAGACCTAATGCGCATGCGCGGCAATGCTCCCTAAAAGAAAGCATTGAAAAATGTAGTAGACAGCCACTAGAGGAGGAGTTAATCCTGCAATGTAATTATTGCAGTTTATAAAAAACTGCAATAATTACATTGCAGGGTTAGGAGTAGTGGGAGTTGGCACCCAGACCACTCCAATGGGCAGAAGTGGTCTGGGTGCCTGGAGTGTCCCTGTGCGAAAAACTTTGCACCGTGTATAGTACCACTCACTGTCTTAAAATGGGTCTTTCACCACCTGGGGTCTTGGCATAATTTGCTTGGGGGGCAGGCAATTGGTGAGATTTATTTACCTGAATCTGTCCTTTGCGGGAATCGTCCGAGTTGTTCAGTACAGCATTGAGATCTACGAAGGGTCCCACAAGATCATCCATAGAGAGATCTGCTAATGTGCACATGCCACAAGTCTGACAGCTACTAGAACCAGTATTAGTCCTGCAATGTAATCATTGAAGTTTCTCAAACTGTGATGATATACATTGCAGGACTAAGTGAGACAGGGACTCTGCACCCTGACCACTTCAATGAGATGAAGTTGCCTGAGTGTGTCCTTTTAAAGTGTTTTAATGGTTCTTAAATATACGTTTCATTTCATTATAATTTCAAGCAGTCCAAAGTTTAAAAAAACACCGTAGGGTCAGCTTAAAACCACCACTTAGGTGGCTTGCACCCTTAGAAAGGGTTTAAAACTAACCTTATTTCCTGCTCTCCACGGGTCTGCAGGTGCTGGCCTCGCCCACAATCCTCCTCTTTCGCTCACATCAGCATCGAGGATCTCTGCCAATTCAATGCTTTAACGTTTAACACTTCCAATTTCAGGAGTAGGAAACCGTTGGCACTGCAGATGTTCTAGAGTAGACTATATCTCCCCTAATGTTATGTCGGCATTATGGCTGTAAGATGTATGGGGGATGTAGTCCCTAATAGTCCCAAATAGTGCTTGCTCCTGTCCTGTCTGTTGGCTTTGTTGGAACTGCTAGTGTAGCTTCTGAGTTATTCATTAAGATCTTTACGGGGAAAAACAACAACAATTGACTACCACTTTAAGAAGTGCAAGATTATGCCTATGATGCCAAAAAAAAATCTTTGAATTATGTTTTTACTGATGTCATCAGAAAAAAAGAAGGCTATGTCAAAACTCTTAAAGATTCAAGAATTAACAGCCTTGGAGGAGGGGAAAGAAAGTACACACTCTTTGAATTGTATTGGTTTACATATCAGGGCAATTTTCCCATGGGCAGTTTTCAGTGTGAGCAATTTTCCGTGGGGGCCTTTTTCTTGTACACATTTATGACTGGAGTTTTTCTGACCACAGAGACACTACACAGTGTCATAATTTATTTAAAGGACCACTATAGTGCCAGGAAAACAAACTCGTTATCCTGGCACTATAGTGCTCTGAGGGTGCCCCCACCCTCAGGGTCCCCCTCCCGCCTGGCTCTGGGGAGAGGAAAGGGGTTAAAACTTACCTTTCTCCAGCGCCAGGCAGGGGGAGCTCTTCTCCTCCGATCCTCCTCCTCTCCTCCCATTCGGCTGAATGCGCATGCGCGGCAAGAGCTGCGCGCACATTCAGCCGGTCTCATAGGAAAGCATTCTCAATGCTTTCCTATGGACGCTTGCGTGCTCTCACTGTGATTTTCACAGTGAGAATCACGCAAGCGCCTCTGGCGGCTGTCAGTGAGACAGCCACTAGAGGCTTTGAGGGCTGGAATAACCCATTTATAAACATAGCAGTTTCTCTGAAACTGCTATGTTTATAAAAAAAAAATGGGTTAACCCTAGCTGGACCTGGCACCCAGACCACTTCATTAAGCTGAAGTGGTCTGGGTGCCTAGAGTGGCCCTTTAACAAAAATAAAGCCAAAATGGAGAAGCTGTGTGAAAAACTTAGTACACACTTACTGCCTCCATAGGAAATTAAGAAGCTAAGTAGAAGACATGTGCTACTAGTCAAATGTCCTTGATTAATTGATCATCAGCAAGTGTGACCACCTCTGTAAAAAGTGTTTTAGCAGGACAATGATCCAAAGCACCCAAGAAAATCTGCATCAGAATGCCTGAAAAGGAAAAGAATCAAGGTATTGCAAAGGCCCCAGTATAAGTCCAGACCTCAATTCGATTGAAATGCTCTGGCGGGACTTTAAGAGAGCTGTGCATAAACAAATGCCAGCAAACCTCAATGAACTAAAGCACCATTGTAAAGAAGAGTTGCCCAAAATTCCTCCATAGTGATGCGAGAGACTGATAGTCATACAGAAAAGATTACTTCAAATTATTGCTGCTTTAGATGGTTCTACAAGCTATTGAATCATAAGGTGTACTAAGGTTTTTACACATGGCTTCTTAATTTTGGCTTTATTTTTGTTAAAGGAATCATAATACAGTGTAATATGGCATGTGTTTTTCATCTTGGGTTGTGTTTGCCAAACTTAAAGACTTGCTAAAGAACTGATGATCGTTATGTCCTGATATGTGAAAACCATAGAAATCAAAGCAGGTGTACTTTATTTTTCCCATCACTGTATGAATGTATACTGGAAGTACTATTTTTATGTCACTTGTACCCCTCAACTTGATTATTGTGTTCTGCGGGTTTCAGAGGTAAATACACAAGTGAAAATAGAAAATAAATGCTGTGACATTTTGCAGATCTGATTGTTACAAGCCCATTTATCTATTATCTGTCTTTTGATGTAAATGTGTGCTAACTTTCTGCAACTCTCCCATAATACCTTGTATGAGAGTTATGGCACATGTAAAATGTTAAAACTGCCATAACATATTTCAGCTTCATTCCTGTTTTAGCAACTCTGGCTAAATAGGTAAAGGAGGTTTACTTTGCACTTTGGTATTTTAAAATTAAATGAACACTCAATTTTCACAGTGAGAATCGCGGAAGCGCCTCTGGCGGCTGTCAGTGAGACAGCCACTAGAGGCTGGATTAACCCTCAGTAAACATATCAGCTTCTCTGAAACTGCTATGTTTTCAGTTGCAGGTTTAAAACTAGCTGGACCTGGCACCCAGACCACTTCATTGAGCTGAAGTGGTCTGGGTGCCTATAGTGGTCCTTTAAGGAGTTAAAAAAAAAAAATACATTCACATCAGTTTAATAACATGTTTAGGTTTATGTGGTTTGCCTCTTAATTTTTTTTATTATTATTGGCATTTATATAGCGCCAACAAATTCTGTAGAGCTTACTACTGCAATCTCTAATGTTAAAGAATTGGTTATAGGAAAAGAAGAAAACAAGACATTTGACTTCATATCTGCACTTTGATAACGCAGATGGGTGCTTTAATCAAATTAATAATAATTGTAGCAGTTACATTGATTTTAGGCACCCTACTCGAGTTACATGGCAGTTTAGCATTTTTGGGATTCCTTATTTGAAAGTGTGGGATTGTCGGTTCTATAGAAATTCTTCATTTTGGCAAATACTGAATAATATGGGGAGTCGGTGTTAGCTGTTCTTACTTTCTTGTGTTGTCTAGTGTCATTGCACCAGTTTGCTTTTTCATATGGAGACTTAAAGGGACACTAAAGTCACCAGAACCACTACAGCTTAATGTAGTGATTCTGGTGTCTATAGCATGTCCATGCACTCTTAGCACTCTTTACATAGATGCTTAGTATCAACACTAGTGACAGTCACTCTATTGGCCACTAGAGATGCTTCCTCTCTCAGTGCTGTGCAGTGTTCAGCACTGGAATTCATTGTCTCCACGCTTTGCATGGAGGCACTGAACATTCCCAATGGCGATGCTGATTGGTGCAGTGTGGCGTTTTGTTGCGCATGGGCAATAGCCTCCCTATGCTTTCCTATTGGGAATGATTCGATTGGCTTAGATCACCAATATTGATCTCAGCCACTGCGAGACAGATGTGGGAGCTAGTATAAGTTTTAACCCTTTTATCTCAATCCACAGGGAGGCTTCGTACCTAAACTGTGATTTCTACACTGTAGGTGTTCCTGACACTTTTAGGAGACATGAATGTTCTGTAGAGATTCTGAATACAACCAATGCCCTAAATTGTCTTCAAAATATATCATCATTTCTCTTCAATGAAGCATCTTCCCTCTACATATGAAAACTTTGCAACTTGGGGGCAGTAATAAAAATTAAAAATAAAACGTTGCCTGTAGCAATTATTACTACAAGGACGTTGCTTTTTTTTGCTTAAACAAACCTGTATTTTACAAACCTGTATTCCTGCCACTAGTGCTAGTGTAGCTGTTTAGGTCCCTTGTCCCTTTTCTCTGTAGAGTGAAAATTATTTTTTTTTCTCCCACGCAGTGTCGGTTTTGCTCGGCTGGCTCCGCCTCTGTGATTGAGATAATCAGTTTTGATGATCTCAGCCAATCCTATAAGTTCCCATGGAAAAGCATTGGGAAGCTATTGCATATGCGTGACAAAACGCCAAGCTACACCAATTAGTATCTCCTCATAGAGATGCATTTCTAAGGGGAATATTCAGCTCCTTCATGCAGTGTGTGGAGATGCTGAATGTAGGTGGTGCAGCATTGCGATAGGAAGCACCTCTAATGGCCATCTGAGTGACAACCACTAGAGGTACTACTAGGCACCAATGAAAACACTGCTTTTTTCTCTGAAAAGCCAATGTTTACATTGAAAAACCTGCAGGGACAGGCAATAGACATCATAATCTCTACATTAAACCGTTGTTGATCTGGTGATTATAGCGTCCCTTTAACTAAAATAAATTACCAGACTGTTGGTGGGTACTTTGTCGTAATTGGCTTCATGTGTAGGACAGGCCTCTGCATTACCTGTTAGAAAGAAGTTCCACTATTTTATGGTTTTGGTTTGTATTTCAATGTTGTTTATCTTGATTTCCTTAGCTTATTATTATTAGTTTTGAAAATGACTGCAACAACCAACTGAATTTCTTCTTTGTTTTTAGGATTTGAAAGCATTTTAGAAGGACTGTTTGGACCTGGATTACTTAAAGATCTCAGCTTGTTTGAAGGTATGTTCTTCCTTTTTACACATATTTTATATTGCACTCAGAATAGTTTGGTTACTTATTTAAAAAAAAAAAAAAAATTGTTTTTCAGAATTTTCTTTTTGATAATTGCAATAATATTATCATCTAAGAACTGACCTCTAGATACATGTGCCAAATCAATATTCTAAAATACAAATGACTCTTGTAAAACACAGTGGCACACAGTATGCTTAAAGCGGCACTGTCATGCCGAACTTACCTTTCCCTAATCACTTTCTCTTCTCTTCCTCTCTCAGGATCTGTTCTTCATTTATTCCTGTCTGCTCTAGTTTTCTTTAAAACATAAGGCAAAGTAGAGACTACTTTGTCTTATGTAGATTTCCTACGCTTGACCAGCGGATGAGCAAAGTGTGTTCAACTTCCTGTGGTCAGAGCAATTTCCCAAAATTCTCACCTTTCTTCTGTTTTCTCATGATGCCTTCTTTCACTATTCCTGAACGTCCTGTCATTTAGACAGGACGCTGGTGGAGCTACCAAATTTCGCCCTAAGAGAATGAGAACAATCGTTACTTTTAGGTCGGTTCGCAATTTCATTCGAAATTAGTAGATAGCTCCCTAATTCCCACGGTATCAGGATGCTATCTACCAAAAGGCTGAAAGACCAAGATTGGTCTTTCAGCCAACTTTACTAATACTAAGTAAAGGTTACTTCGTATTGGTAATTAATCTGACCCTACCTGTGGCTGCTCACTGTTGTAAAAAATAAATAAAATACCCCAAAAATAAAAATGGCCCCATGGTGGGGCATCCCTTAACTAGTGGGGGGGAGGGTTGGGCGTGAGAAACATAGTGTTCCCCTTGCCCTGTGAGTGGGGGCTATTCAACTAAACGGAGGCCATATAATCCCCCTTGGCCCCCACCCATGAGCGGCGGGTGGGGGCCCTAAATGGGCCGTCTTTTAGTCCCAAAAAAGGCCAAATAAAACAGTCGATTTTTTTAAAATAAATTAAAAACCCGAGTGCGAAAAAAAAAAAACGCCCCAAAAAACTATCAATCTTCACCCAGCGAGGGCATTGCGCAGATTGAGCTCCGCAGGGCAGAGGAGGCAGAATACTGCAAAACTTTTTTTTTTTTTTCTTGAAAAATTTAAGCATGTAGCAAATACCATCAGCAGGTGTTGTGAACCGCATCTCTATTGATGCTTTGCCATCATTATGGCTGTTTGAGCATTTTGAAAGATGTATTCCACAACACCTGGAGTGCAAAGGTTGCCCTACCCCTGTTATAGGCTTTTGGTCCTAATAGGTTAGTAATTACGTATTTTCTACATATTTACATGTTTGAAAAGAAAAATGTTTTGCAGCATTCTGCCTCCCACATCTGTCAAAATTCTGGCCTGTAACATGTAGAACATTCTAAGCACTTAAACCAGTACAGACCACTGTAATAGGTATGGGGCCATAGTGTGCTGACTCCCTCCTAGACCGAGAAATCAAACTGCTTTAAAAGCAATTTATCAACCTACCTGAATTATGCTAGGTGCCCCTCACTGCCTTCCTTGCTGCAGTTTGTGAGCTAGGGACATGTGCTGGCTTAGATCAGTGTCTGGGGAGTTGGGCACTGGATGGGACCCATGTAAGTTGTCCAATTGTTCTTACAAGGTTGCACTACTTAGTCTGGGGTGACACCAGGACACTCTGGCACCATAACTACTACAGTCAGTCAATCTTTAAAATTGTGTTGGTGCCTAAGCTACAATATTTGATTGGAGGTTTTACAATTTAGTGTTTACATTTATAAGAAGAAAGGGGAATATTGAGCTTTTAGATGTATTTGTGATTTTGTTGTTGGTGCTCAGTGTATCCCTGGAATGTGAGTAGACTTTAATATAATATTCTCAATAATCTAGAAAGTAATTTGGCGTACCAACTTGTAATGCCTGCACATTTTGCATCTGTACTTGTATTAAAGGGACACTATAGGCACCCAGACCACTTCAGCTCATTGAAGTGGTCTGGGTACAGTATCCCTACTGCACTTTGTGTTGCAATGTTAAACTTTGGAGTTCCAGAGAAATTGCAGTGTTTACATTTCAGCACAAAGTCTCTCTCCCAGACAGCCACTCAAGGCTCTTCCTGGATCCTAACGGACTGTAAATGACGCTGGACATCCTCACACTCTGCATGAGGGCATCCAGCGTCCGAATGATTCAGTGCTTTCGTATAGGGAGGTCTGATGCACGCTCGGCATTTGCCGCGCATAAGCTTTTAGCTTCCGCTCATCAGAGGAGGCGGAGTCGCGACCCAGCGCCAAGGAACATCGGTGCTGGAGTAAGGTAAGTGTCGGGGGAGGGTGCATGGGAGCGGGGGTAGGCTTTGTATTCCTGGCACTTATAGTATCCCTTTAAATCACAGTCTTCATTAAGGTTTTTTTAGATTGTTATTGTGTTTTTGTCTCAGAGCAATATTTGTATTTATTTTTTTTAGGGTACCTTGTTTGATTGTGTATTAATAGATTCTGGCTTTAAAGTTCAAGATACTGAAAAATATGCAAACAACTTTATTGCACCTGCTATTTTGCTTATAGTATGTTATTTTAAGAGGTTGTACTTAATTATGCATATTTTTGTCCATGTTTGCAGACTGTGAACCTACAAGTGTTTGTGACTGGTCTTTTGATGAAAACTGCCTTTTTTGCTGCGTGAGACGAGAAAAAGTTAAGGTAATCTGATAAAACGTCTTGTACAGCGAGTACTTCATCAATATGTTGTAAGACTACCAGCCCAAACAAACAACATTGAAAGCACACATACATTTTGTAGTTTATTTAAAACACCGCTTTCTGTAGCAAGTTTCTTGTTGACCAGTGCCAGTTTGCATAAATCCAATTTTGTTTTTACTTTTTTGTTACTTTGTTCAATTTTTTTTTCTCTGCCTCCTCTGCACTATTACATGCCAGGCACTTGCAGAATATAAGTTCTTTGAAGACTGAGGGCGTGGATAATTATGTCTGAACAAATTGGGTGTGCTCAGATTGCTGGGTAAATGTTGATATTGTAAGACCTGGAATTGGGCTCACAAACTGCCTGGTGTTGGTGTACATGTGAAGACTAAATGCACCTAGATTTGGTGAAATACATTTTCCTTTCTGCTCATCCATCTGTGATTGGAGTTAAGTGGGGTGAGTGCAACTCCATATCTCCTTAGGAGTGGGGTGCATTTTATGCTGCTTGCAGAGTTCAGAACAAGAATATTTTTTTTATGGTAATTAGCTTATTTATTTGGAGCTATTCCTGATAATAGGGAAGAAAGAGGCTAATTTGTGTGACATCTCATTCCAGTGTGTTGTAGAGTATAGTGTGAGTAAGTTGTGCGTATCACTCCATAGACTTAAAGCGACACTCTTAACACCAGAACCACTACAGCTTAATGTAGTACTCAATGTAGCAGTTTGGGTGCAAATAGCCTGTCCCTGCAGTCTCTAAATTGTAAACACTGCCTTTTCTGTACTATTTCAGACACTTTTAGAACACTGTACAGCAATATGACATTGAGCATACCCTGTTTTTGTTCCTTTATCGATGTCATGCTGTGGGAAATTGCACCTAGGAAACCCCCATGGTCATTTGTGGAACTAATGTAAAGAGGGCCCTGGTGTTGGACCCTCTTCTAGCGTAAAGGTGGCCAAAAGGTAGATCATTCACTGTCATCCAACTCCCACAATGCTTGGCATCTACCACTTGCCTATCCTTGCATGGTTGTGTTTGTGAACAGTGTGCATTTGAATATAAGCATGTTTTATATGGATTGTGTGTGTGACTGTGTGTGTAGTTGTATACACTTTGCCATTTGAATGCAATGGTTTGTTTGGTGTTTGAATGCATTAGTGTGTTTCTACTTCCTGGTTTGCTTGAGCTCGGCGGAGCTAAACTCAAGAGGCAGCAATTGCCAAGAGCACCTGCCTTGCAAATACTTCTCATTGAGCTGCATGGGGAAGTTTGTGATTTCCTTATAAAAAAATGAAAGAAAATGCACAATTAAATGCATGCATCACTGTGCATTTCAGAGGGGGCATATCTACATTTATTTACTTATTGTAGGTGGGGGGAGGGCAGTGGAGCTCCCTTTTTATGGCTTACAAACTTGACTATTACATTAGCGACAACCTCCTTACCCCTGCGCCAGAAGAATGTGTATGGACCTCTACAAATCATGGATTCTATTCAATAAAAGCGGTATGTCTTTGACAAATGGAAATAACATCTGTGGCAGAAAAAGTAATAAAAGTAGGAGAATACTTCTTAACCATCAATTTGAGAAAAACAATCCATAATTCCCCCATGCAATGCTTTTATTTTGAATAGGAAATGGCAATTTCTAATAAAGACGTTTTGGGAACGGATATATTGTTTTTTTTTTTGCATCTATGAAAGAATCTGTCATGTATAATTGGACGTAGAGCTATATTGCACACCAGGTTATAATCTCTTCAGTACAGAAAACTTGATACTATATTTTTTTTCCTCTCATTTATAAATTACAATGATGGTGTGGTGGGATTTACACGGTGGTTTAGTTTCCTTACAGTGATATAATCAAAATCTAGTAAAGCATTGTGATGTCATTTTTTTTTTTGCATGTTGTCATTTAGACAACATGCAAAAAAAAAATGACATCACAATGCTGCCTTCTCCATATATATAACGTGGCAGCCAAAAGAGTGGCATGTGTAGAGCCTGGATTAGCCAGATAAGCACCACAAGACTATATATCTTGTGGTGCTTATCTGGCTAATCCAGGCTCTACACATCACAATGCTGCCTTCTCCATATATATAACGTGGCAGCCAAAAGATTGGCATGTGTAGAGCCTGGATTAGCCAGATAAGCACCACAAGATATATAGTCCTATGGTGCTGATCTGGCTAATCCAGGCTCTACACATGCCACTCTTTTGGCTGCCACGTTATATATATGGAGAAGGCAGAATTGTGATGTGATTTTTTTTTTTTTTTTTTTGCATGTTGTCATTTAAAGGACAACTGTCACCTTAAAACTATTTTTAATATCCACTATTCAAGTTTTGGAAAAATAATGTTTCCCATATTCTTTCACCTGCTTTACCATTGTTATCAAAATTAATGTTTTGTTCTCTTTCCCGCATGTCAAGTATCACTATGTATGTTCCAAAGGAGAGAGAAATGAACACACTATGGGGAACACTCCCAGTAGGGGGCTTCCAAGCAGGGGAGGAGCCATTCTCCCAAATACATCCAGTCAATTTACAAACAAATGTATGGGCATAACTGTTTGTTTCTCAGTCGTTTAGGAGTGCAAAAAATAAACGTTTTGGCACTTCTCCTTGACAAAGGCACAGGAGAAGTGCTGAAATTTTTATCTTATCTTTTGTACTCTTAAATAAAAGACTGCCACTCTAAGAAACAAACCGTTCTGCACAGACACTTGTAGTTGAGTATCACTAGATAGTCTTTATATTATCCAGCCTCAACACTGCTGCTCCTGTGCATGCCTCTCTCTGTGAGGGACCAATAGAAGGGATGTGCGTGCCTGCACTGTGTGAGGGACCGATAGAAGGGATGTGCGTGCCTGCACTGTGTGAGGGACCGATAGAAGGGATGTGCGTGCCTGCACTGTGGGAGGGACTGATAGAAGGGATGTGTGTGCCTGCACTGTGTGAGGGACCGATAGAAGGGATGTGTGTGCCTGCACTGTGGGAGGGACCGATAGAAGGGATGTGCGTGCCTGCACTGTGGGAGGGACTGATAGAAGGGATGTGTGTGCCTGCACTGTGGGAGGGACCGATAGAAGGGATGTGTGTGCCTGCACTGTGGGAGGGACCGATAGAAGGGATGTGCGTGCCTGCACTGTGGGAGGGACTGATAGAAGGGATGTGTGTGCCTGCACTGTGCGAGGGAACAATAGAAGGGATGTGCGTGCATGCACTGTGCAAGTGAAAGATGGTTCGGGTGTGGGGAAATATAGAAGGGATGTGCATGTCGTCACTGTGTGAGGGAAAGATGGAAGGAATATTACACGTGCCACGCCCCCTCCTCTTCACAAGTAATAAGGGCAGAGAATGTGTGTTTTTACTTGCCCATGTTAACACCGTAAGGTTGGGGGCAGAAGAGGGAAGTTTAAGCGGTTTGGGAGTGGTCTAAACTTCACGTCTCCTCCACTCACTCCATGGCAGACTCACCTGAGTACTAAAGGAATTCTCCGGTGCCAGGAAAACAAATCCTTTTCCTGGCACTAGAGGATCCTGGGTTAAAACCCCTCCAGTCACTTACCTCAATCCAGCACCTGTGTTCCTCTGCGCTAGGTCAGGCTCCGCCGGCGGGGGAGACCTGCCACGCACACTCATTACACCTCCCCATAGGAAAACATTATTAACTGCTTTCCTATGTGGATTCTGGCGGTGCTGGAGGTCCCATGTATAGCATAAGGACACCCAGCGTCGTTTAGACGACCAAAAGTCGTCTAAGAAGCCGGAGGTCCCTCAAGTGGCTGTCTGGTAGACAGCCACTAGAGGAGGACTTAACCCTGCAAGGTAAATATTGAAGTTTATAAAATTGGCAATAGTTACACTTGCAGGGTTGTGGGTGATGGGATTTGGCACCCAGACCACTTTAATGAGCTGAAGTGGTCTGGGTGCCTACAGTGTCCCTTTAAGGCCACCCTGGCCTGCAATTCAGCTGAAGGGGAAAATAAAACCTGCCTAGTGCACATACTTGTGGTGTTATATCTGGGGTGTGAAATTTAAATAAGAACAGTAAAAGTGGGATTAGTACAAAAGAATGGGGAGGTTACTGAGGTGACGGGCATTAAGGGGAGTTGAAAATGATGGAACAGATGAAAACCATGTGGGTTTTATTCGACACTTGGATCAGTTTATCTGCTGTATTTGACTTTATACAAACTGGCTTCTTTATATATGGAAACTGCTACAGTGTATAAACGCTGTGTTTTAAGATACAAAATATAGAATAAAGAATAGCGCACACAAAACGGAAATAAAAATACAGTTTAACATTTTACTTAAAATCCCCTATCTATCTTAGAAAGCAAATATGGGGACTCAGTTCCACCATATGGCCATATTGTGTTAAACCTACCACGATGTCACAGTACCCCAATATTGGTGGATCCTACACTAATGTAAACATAGGATATTGACATGTTAACTGCAATACTACTGCAATACTTCTTGCTTAAGATTCTTTTAGCAACTCTCCTCAATTTATACGTTCCTGTGGTCACCTCTGAAAGGGCACCTACAGTGGATGAGTGGGTGCTCAGCTCAATAGGAATCTGGTCACAATTTTTTTTTTAAATTTTAAAAGGCTACTTATATTCACTTATATTGGGACACAAATATGTAGATTCAACATATGGCCATATTGTGTTAAGCCCACCACTATGTCCACAGTAACCCAATATCGGTGGGTCCTGCACTAATTTTAAAGTGACACTGCACAAATACAAAATAAACACAGTTTAGCGGATATTGTGTTTTTGTATTTTTTTTTTAAAATTGGGTGGGAGGGGAAGAGGGGGGCTTGGAGTATATCTAAAAACAGCTTGCAAAAATGGATGTTCTCTTGTCTGTAGACTTTGCAAACCCTCCCCCTTCTAACCCCACCATGATTGTCAATGGCTGTCCAGTTAGACTTCCCAATGCAGCTTAAGAGTCTTTGTATTTAAGTCTTTGGAAGGCAAGTGCTCTGAGCTATTGCTGCCTCTTGCGTTTTAGCTCCACAGACCTAAACAACCAGTTAGTAACAGGACCTGTTGTCTGATCGACAGCCAGTGGTGTGTGGCATATTTTATAAAAGTTCCAATTTCTATTGAAATCTGCAAATGCAAAATTAACAAAACAGGACACACTCGTCACGCATAAAGCTTTTCAGCAAGCTATAGTGCTTTAGGGGTCTGGAATGTCCTTTTAACATGGGAAATAAATGTTCTAACTGCAATACTTACTGCTTAAACCGCTTCCACAGACTCCACCCATCCCCAACAGGTGTCCCTTTGGAGATGACCATAGGAAAGCTTAAATTGAGGAGAGTTTTGCTAGACCTTTCACAAATAAAATATATTAATTAAATCTTTCCAAATGTCCATTGTTCACTGTGACCTCTTCCTTGCTCAGAAGAGGTTGAGATATCCAAGCCTTTCCTAAAGTATATGACAAGCATTAAAATATATGTAGCATATGTATGCCTGTAACCAATATACGCACTGCAAAAATAAAGAATTTGAAAAAAAAATAAATATATGTAGCATTAATAATAAAGGCATTAATGTTATGCTTTTTCAAACCACAAATTCTAATTCTGGTCTGCTAGCTGCCTATCACTTTTGAAAGAGTGGGGGAGAAATGGTGTATATGATCAGAATAATTTTGCCCAGTACTGTTTTCTGATTTTGTTCAAGTTCTTGTAATAGAAGTATGTTTAACCCCTTAACCCCTTAAGGACCAAACATCTGGAATAAAAGGGATTCATGACATGTCACACATGTCATGTGTCCTTAAGGGGTTAAGGACCGAACTTCTGGAATAAAAGGGAATCATGACATGTCACATATGTCATGTGTCCTTAAGGGGTTAAGGACACATAACATGTGTGACATGTCATGATTCCCTTTTATTCCAGAAGTTTGGTCCTTAAGGGGTTAAGAATGGTTTAAAACATTTCTGTACAGCTGATTGTATACAAAATGTTATCTTTTGCATTAAATCAGTGGACTGTGCTGCAATAAGTGGTTTTGGTTTCTTTTTAGGAACATTTAGCTGGCTTTCATAAACCAGTCTGTGAAGCTGGACAAGAAAACTTGCTTAAACAAGATCAAGCAAAAATTATTCGACTAGAAAGGCAAGCAGAAGAATTTATCAATGCAGTCTTCTACAAGAAAGGTTTGTGTTTACTCAATCTTGCTCAAATGCAGGCAATATGTGTCTGCTTTTTCTTAAGTGTTGCAGTTCTTGTTTAGGAGTCTGTATCATTTGTAATGCTATTAATAAACAGGGAGCTTTGCTTATTGTTCTATACCTCTTACCTTGTTCCTAAAACGCAAATCTAATTGTTTAATAAGCCACTGCCTGCTGATTTCTTTATTTTGGGGTCTTGATATTGATGTTGGATAGTGATATAGCTCCAAATATTGGTCTTTGTTATATTCAGAATTCAAATTATTATAACACGTGCACTTGGAGAAGCGTGAATTAGACACCAGACGCGTGTTGGTTATCAAAATAAGCCTCTGTCGTTTATTCGTCAGTTGGGTTTTTATACATTAAAAAGTAAGTGCTTATGTGCAAATACTCATAGGACAGTAGTAGGAAGGGAGTGAAAGGGTAAAAGGAGTACAGATAAGACAAAGGGATGAACGTCATGTGCATATAACAAGTTCAGAGAAAGAGAGCAGAATGATTTGAGAAGAGACGGCTCAGGTGGGAGCCATCTGCTCCCGAAACTAGACATATATGGTCTTAAGTGTCGTTTTAAGCATCAAGCATTTCCTGAGTCCAAGTTAGCCAAAATATGACACCTATAAGCTTGAGCCTTGGAATCCAGATAAATTCTATCACAGTATGCAATCCTGAACTTCCTTCATGTCTTCCATGAATCTTATTAATAACCCTTTATTTACTCACACGATTCAAAGGCCAGTGGGGGTGGGGGATTCGGGGGCTAATGCGCATGTAAGGTGTGCGCATTAGGCCCTACCCATAAGGAACCATTGCCTCAGGACGAAGGATATCCTAATGTAGAGCTTGAGGATGTTCAGTGTCATTTAGGTGACCTGAAGTCTGTTTACATCCAGACAGTGCCTCTAGTGGCTGTAGGTTTGTCAGTCATTGGATGCAGTCTTAGTTCTGCAAGGATATCATTGCTGTTTCTCTAAAACTGCAATAATTTACATTGCAGGACTAAGAGGGACAGAGACATTGCACCCACACCTCTTCAATGAGCTAAAATGGTCTGGGTGACTATATTGTGCCTTTAATCTGCAACATCCTCACAAAACTACAAAAACAGCCCCTTGCACCCTTCTACTCGCCCTGACATTTCCCCCCAATGAATTTCCTAATACCCTTGCCCTTTCTAACCATGGTTAGTAATCACTTCCAGACATATTTCTCAAATTAATCTCCCCAACCATATTATTTCAACCATATATTTGCTCTTGACTTCATTAAGATCCCTTGTTATGTTTCCTGTTCATCTCCCCATGGCCAGATCTTCACTTCTCTTCCAAACAAGACATCTGCAGTTCCAAGGAGATCCTTCACTAAGTGACATCAAACAATAGATTATTTGTGCTGTTTGCCCTTGTGGTGTGCAGAGAATAGTGTTTCTTAAAGCACATAATGTTAAACTTTTATTCTGTGCAAGACCTTGCTGGATTCACATTCTGTCTGCTTTGGAGAAAAACATCAGGTTATTGGTATATGTGATTATCCGTGCTGGATTACTAATTGGCTGCGATCCCTTCACATACACCAATAAACTGTCTGTTGGCTGATGGAACATGGGACTCCTCGTTTGCAATGGGCGCATTCTATCTGTGTTTGTAAATGTTGAGGTTAGGAAAGGGGTCTCCTGTAAGCCCTACTCCCATCAAAATGTCACCATCTTTAAGTGGTTTAATTGCATGTGCAGTCAGTTGACAGTTGAACTGGCATTAAACCAGGGCTCAACAAATCCTAGGTCACCATGGCAACTATGCATTTTGTCCTGGTGCCTGGGATTTGTCAACTGGTTCCAACCAAAGTGGGTGGCCGGCTGGCTGAATAGAGGTGGGCGGGCTACCAGCTGTAGGGAATGGAGCCGAGCTCTGCATTAAACCCTTTTTGTAAAGGGTCCTTTATAAGATAATTATATAATCTGTGGCAGGAGACATGTTTTACGGTCTCTTGTTATACAGGATTGTCCATCTACATACTTCAATGGTTGGTACGGTCTTGTATCTAAAGGCACTAGTTTGGTGTTTTGTTATATAGATATCAAGCTATAGTTTCTGTCTTTAGTAGTTCATTCACATTATGTATATATTTATGTATAAGAATAAATAGGGTTTATTTTGAAACCCTGTTTGGTACTTGCCAGTCAGACCCTAATAGTATGTGTGTGGTGGTGTTTTTGTGTGTTTTGAAAATGTTTTATTGTATTCATATTAAATTATATTTCAAATATACATTTTTGATATGATCTGAATTTGGCCATGCTGTCAGATTTTGGTAAGATATGGTACCCGTAGAGAAGATGATTACAAGTGAATGCAGTGTTAGAGGAGAAATTTTCAATCTTCATTGATTTCTTTGATAAAATTTAAGCTTTCCAGTAGTCTTAAATGGAAACTATAGTGCCTTCTGTCACTTACCTTATTCCAGCGCAGAGAGTCAGCTGGCGGGGGAAACCTAATGACATGACCTAATGCCCTTATGCGCCAAGCGACCTAAAGTTGCCTAACAAGCTGAAGGTCCATCTTGTGGACATCTGGTAGACAGCCACTAGAGATGGAGTTAACTCACAAAGGTACTTATGGCAGTTTATTAAAAACTGCAATATTTACCTTTGCAGGGTTAGAGGACCTAGAACACTGCACCTAGACCACTTAAATGCGCCGAAGTGGACTGGGTGCCTATAGTGTCTCTTTAAATTGGAGTGGCCAATGTCTGGTCAGGTTCAATGCCTGTTCGTGTTGTGTTTTGTTTAATTTAAATTTGTGCTTAAAGTGCATTTGTATTTATTTTCCCCCAGACAGTCCTAGGGTCTTTGATCCTAATATACCCTTAGTCGCTCGTGAGATCATGCAGCGAATGATTCGACAGTTTGCTGCTGAATATACCTCAAAAACTAGCTCTACTCAGGACTCCAGCCATCCCAACAGCACAAAGAACCAAAGCTTGCCAAAATTATCCTCTGGAAAAAGTTCACCACCTCCTGCTACAACTCAGAACCCTGTACTTAGCAAGCTTCTGATGGCTGACCAAGATTCTCCTCTAGACCTCACTGTCAAGAAGTCACCTTCTGAAGAACCCTGCGAGCAAGGTATCTTTGAGTAGTAATTTCATTGTTATATAGTATGTATTTAGATATTTTATACGGGAAATATGTTATGTCTGTTTCCAACCTTGGAGTTTTCTCCTATGGCGATTTTAGCTTTTCACCCTAGAGTGCTGTGGATTGTGTATTGTGGTTCATTTGTGCTTTACATCTTATAAGTTATATTGTTGGTGCTTTGGGAACTGTTATGGCAGATGGTACGTCAAATGTGTGTTTTAATACATTTTTTGATTAAAAAGATAATGTACGTCAATATTATTATTTTTTGTATACTACTAAATAATTTCTGTTTTGATTCTGTAGTTTTGCAAGTAATAATCAGAATATACAACCTCATACTTTTTTTTTTTTTTTTAAAAGACTTAATGTGTATACATTTGTTTATTATTATAATTTTTTTTATATAGATTTTCAACCTTCAAGTAGCTTTCCCCCCCCCCCCCCCCCCAAGTTGTCAATATTTCATAAAATTATTATAATGAAAATTCCATATTTCTTTTGGTAATATTAAGAATGATACATACATTCTTTTCTTTTGGTAATATTAAGAATGATACATTTAAAAACAACTTTTTTCAAAACAACGTTTAAAAAAGAGCACACAAAAAAAACCAATTGCCTCCAATTTTTCTTAGAAAAATAAGTCCTCCTTCAATTATTTGCAGTGTAGAAAATAACAGCTTAACACTGGCCTGGATTATTGGCAGAACCATAACTGCTAGTTTATCAGTTCTTAACAACCCTTGGATATAAGGGAATTGCTTCTTTCAGTTTTCATGAACGGTTTCAACTTAGTTTAGTGCATTTGAAAAATGTACATAAATCATTTAAATTTGTTGTTGAAGACTCTGTAAATTGTAATAATAGTGCAGTTTAATTTCTGTATATTTAAAAATGGATATTCCTTTCTGTAAAAGTAAGCTTTTTAAACATTTGTTTAATGTGCCTCTGTTTATTAGAGCGGTGAGAGGGATAAATGTGTTTGCTTTCCCTCATGTCCGTGTGCACTACCACTTAGTTTCAAGTCAAAAGAAACCGCTACTTTATCCTTTTCATGCAAGCATAATAATTGTAAAGTGTTTAAACAGTGGTTTTTTTTTTTTTTAACATGCTTAAGGGTATTTTATTTATTTATTTATTTATTTATTAAAAACAAAAACAAATTTGCATTCATGTTCCTACAACACAGAGTTACTATATCCGAGTAAGCACGTCTTCTTTTTTTTTTTTTTTTAAATTGGCTACATTTAAATTGCTTCTGCCTCCACAGCCCTGACTCCAACTCCACTGCCTTTACAAAATATTGAGGTCAAAATTCTTTTTGCAAAGGTAATGGCACAAAATGTGGTTATAGAACTCAAAAATCATTCTTGCCCACTCACCGTTGTTTAGTGGAAATTGAACCCTAAAGGAAAAGTCACTACACAGCATTTCTCTGCAGCTGCCCAGGTGCATCTGAGACTTCATACTGAGGCAGAGACAAAAGCCACATTGTAGCGTATATAAGTGTTTGGGTGTTCTGGTTTTCACTGTTCTTTCCTTGGCTGCATTATTCTCCCCAGTGAGGCAACAGGTCATTTCTGCATACAGTGTGGCAGTCTTTCTGATTCTTGATGGCACTTGAATCAGAGCTTTTACTAGCTGTATGGAGTGTAGATTCATGGAGCTGTGCTAGTTCTGCTCAGCACAACTCTCTGGCAGCTTGTTATGGAATAATTTACAATGGCACATTCCTGCCTCCTACGTTGGTATATATCTGCTGACTGGAACTAGTTAAAGCACACCTCCACTCACCTGTCTTTTGCCACTGGATACCAGAGAGAGGTTATTAAAAGGGACATTGCAAGTATCAATACTTCTATAGCTTATTGTAATGATTATGGCACAAACCATCTATGGATGCAATCTCTCTAGTTTTTGTCATACCATTTTCAGTCTGACAAATAAACGGTCACCCAAATCTCACTTTGCTTCTAAAAACATGAGAAACATCCAACTTCCTTGTTTTCTCTCCAGTGTGTATATCACGCCTTATATTTAAGAACCAAACGTGCTGCATCTATACAATCCCATACACTTATTGTTTTTGTGCTGACTTTGACCTATCACTGAAAAGAGTTGTTCAGTGTGTATTGTATTTAGCAGACATTACCATTCAGATTTTTTCTTCATTTCAGCAGATGGAGTGCTTGACCTGTCCACTAAGAAGAGCCCTTGCTCTGGAAGCACGTCCTTAAGCATTTCTCAAAGTACCTCAAACACTATAGGGAATGGGTAAGAAAAATATAAATCTGCTTCTTCCTTTTTTTTTTTCCTATCTGCAAATTCATTGGTTTCTAAAATGATTCTTTAATCTTTCCAGGGTAAATCTTTGTGCATAAGCAATCCATGATCCTCTCATTATTCAATAAAATTCAACTTTCAGTAAAGTGTTCATTAAAATCATTCTCTATATAATTTTTTTTCTACATTCATTCTGCAAAATTTTAAATTTATCACACTATTCTGCTGAATCTTAGAAGAGATGTTGGTTGCTTAACTTTGGTACTGAAATGACTTGAGTATATCTGGCTTGGATGTAGAATTGTTATTGATCTTTACAGACTATATGACAATTCCAGATTAAATGTGCTGAATAACTTTAGCTGGTGTGGTTTTAGTACCCAAGAGTAAATTACATTTTGTAATGGAATGTAATCGCAGTGCACTAAAAAAAATTGATTGATTTTTTTACTAATTGTTTATTTTGTAAATAACATCAAAAATAATATGACTACCAATAATGGAGTAAATATGTGCCTCATTTTACCTTTCGGTCATAAAATTCATGATAAGTTAACCTACTAAAATAGATCTCAAAATGTTTGTAAATGACAAAACAGTAGTTTTCTCTTAATTCAATTTGCAGTGCTGTTGTAATTGCAGCAGCAACCATTCAGTTAGTCAGGTAAAGAAATATGCTTTAAATAGCTTTATTCTGTAAAGTACTTTTACATTTATTGGCTTCACACCGTTATGGTACAGGTATACAGTTTTCTAAACTTTATGGTTGCTCTAATTGGAGTGGTGCAAACAAATTCAAAATCAAATCCTGATTGTGTTAAATGATTAGAATTTCTGTCTGCACAGTGGATTTCATACATCCATTTTTTAGAAGCTTTGAGAGTTTCCACCTTTATCCTTATTCTTAGTAATTCTTGAGTCTTGGAATTTCACACTTTTAATGTGTAATGTAGGTTCAAATGAGGCACAAGGGGGGTGGGTTTAATTAGGTCTTCAGAAAGTGATGGATGGGATAATTGTATAAGTAAACAGTGATTTATAAACTGTACTGCATGCAAAATAAATTTAGTGTAAAAAGTAGGGTTTCTGTATGTTTGTGCAAAAACGCTTTCATTAGTCATTCTTCTAATAAGAATATGATGTTCACACTTTGTTCTTGAGTTGTGATTTTAATATTCTGTTTGCTTGTTTCTATGTTGAATTTAGTGGCATATGTAGTGCACCCTTCCTGGGTTTGGCTTATCTCTGTACAATGAATGCTTTAGTAGGTTCTTGGTGATGTTTCTAATTTGAAATGGGTTTTGTTTTGCTGTATGCTTATCTTGTATGAAGGATACAATCATAACTTCATAGCAAGTGTCAAATCAATTTAGTTACTTTTAAAGTGCTTTAATGTTTAGGAGTATTTTGATTTCTATTGCGGGTTTTGATAACCCTTGTAAAATTTAATTTTGAAACTACTATATTTTATTATAAAACATAGCTGATCATTATTCTGGGATAATCAAATTATCATGTAAATCATACTTTTTGCCATCCCTCAAATCCCACATTCAAAAGAGAAAAAATGGTCTGAAATCTTTAATATTTACAAACTATTCTATTTAAAAAATAAAATAAAAATCTATTCTATGTAGTCATTTAAATTTGAATAACCTCTCTATAAGCCTCTGCTTGCCAAGAGATGTTGGAAAGTTTTTGTTTATTAATTGCCATTTGGCTTACACAATTGCAGGCCATTTTCTCTCTGCATTTTATCATTTCGATGATCAATGTCAATTTATATCTAGCTCTTTCTGTAAGCTGCAGTGTGATAAGCCACAAATCTGGCCAATTACAGGTGGTGTTTGTTTATTTTTCTATCCTCTCACTATTTAATAATGTTAATAAACACTATGTCTAGCTTGTTTTTAATAGATTTCATCCTTTACCAAGTGGCTTACTCTTTTATTACTGTACTTGTTTAGTGGTAACGTCACATTAATCAATTGTGCCTACAACTAAAGGGATTGACTGCATTGTAATTCATAGCTAAGGTGCCATTTACAGACTGTTGCGCTAGACCTATTTCTACTACCAGAATTTGTGAACCCAACCAAAGACCAACTGACAGATTTTTACTTTTTGTTGCCCAAACGTTTCTTTTTTTGTGATTTTAATTTTTATTTATGTATTTATTTTTATTTTATTTTTATAAGTGACACTGATGCTGAGACAAAAAAAAAAATTATAATACTAAAAAGTGATGTTACCCAAGCAAGGCCTTCTAATAAAGGAGTGGCCCCTTCACCCATACCTCCCTACCTGTGCAAGTTCTGCTCACATCAGTTTCCTTCCATCCAATTAGGCGACCTGGGAGACCCAGCCAGCACCGTCCAGATGGACTTCCGCGGAGTGGTGATGGGGTGCCTCCAAGAAGTTTGATGGATGGAACCAGGGAAACTTATGGCCACTCCGCAACTCTAAAAGTGCCATTGGCTCGCTCACTGCAGATTAGTGAGGAACTGCTTAGCAGGAAACCATTTTCTACAGCTGCCAGCCATGGTTCCACTGGACTGCAGAATCACGGACAGCACTTAATCCTTTCCAGAGAGGCTTCTTGGGCAAAGCCTCACTATGAATTAAATTTTGGCCGTATGAAATATAGGGGTAATGGTGCACTCAGCAACATCAGTGACCTGCCTTTTCTCTCAGAAAATGCAAATGCCTATCCAAAAAACATTCAACATAAAAATGATGTTAAAAAGGAAATGGGCCTTTCTTCTCCAGTTGATTTAAAAATTCCACAGGTCCGTGGCATGGACCTCTCTTGGGAGTCCCGTAGTGGGGATCTGTACAATTACAACTCTTTGGTAATGGGTTCACAAACGGAGAGCGCACTTAGCAAAAAATTAAGGACTATCCTTCCAAAGCAAAATAGGAGAAATTTACTGGATACTACTGCGGATTCCTGGAGCTCAGATGTTGAGCAGTCTACCTCGGGACAGCCATATCCCAACTCTGATCAAGAAGGGGACCCAGGCTCTAAGCAACCAAGAAAAAAGCGAGGCAGATACAGACAATATAACAGTGAGATTTTGGAGGAAGCAATTTCTGTTGTCATGAATGGAAAAATGAGTGTTTCAAAAGCTCAGAGCATTTATGGGATTCCCCATAGCACATTGGAATACAAAGTCAAAGAGAGGCTAGGCACACTAAAAAACCCTCCAAAGAAAAAAATGAAATTGATGAGATTGGAGGATCAAGATATTGCAGTAAAAAGTGAACTGGAACCTCAGGAAGAGGTGGAGGCATCGCAAAGTGCAAATGAATCTAAAGATGAATAGGCATGCAGTAGAGTGCCAATGTTATAATATGAGGTGTATTTACCTGGGCGAGCACGTGTGTTAATACACAGTACACATAACACCTATTTATTTAAATGTGAAACTCATTTGAAGTCCTTTAATTGACTTGTAAGACAAAAAATCAGACGGGTGTACAAGATGTGCTCCTAATTGTGTAACTTTGTACATTAGTCATGCCCAGTATAACACTAGAATATTTTGTTTGGCCTTTACGCATGCTTTTTCTTTTTTCTTCTTCTTCTAAACTTAGAAAATTGTTACCTCAGCAGGAGAACCTATACATGTAAATATGGACTCGTTGCTATTGGAGCCTGCATGTATTGTGTTCTTTGTATCTATTTTTAATCCTTGAACACAAGTCCACTTTATCGTCAATTTCAGGATTTACTTAACATACAACCAATGTTTAGAGAAATAATTTATACACCTTCTTGAAACAATACAATTCATCTACAGCCTGATTTTAAGTATTTATACCAAAATGAATCTTTCTTTAAGAAAAAAAACAAAATATGCCCCAAAAAATATTTTGGAGGTTGCTAATTTTTTGGGAAACTGCGAGCTATAAAAAGGCTTTAGTTCAGGATAGGAATGTGCCAAGTGCACAAAATATGGGTGAAAGCCTTCAGGGTGTTATAACGACCACCTATGAGAGAGTATTATGCGAGAGCTTTACATTTCATATATCTAGAGGATTTTCTGAGTAAGACAATATTTGTCTTGTTCAGGGACAACAATGTGGAAAGATTAGAAAGATTTGTGTAGGGGGAAAGAGTACACATACCCGGAAAGCACTCCAGCAAAAAACATGCAAAATATTATGTACTAGGAAATATAACTAGACTCGGAAGTGGTTTAGATAGTGATTTGAAAAAATTATAATTACTACTCACTGCTTTTTTTTTTTTATGTTTGTAAAAGATTTTGGCATACATGCCATTTTATGCACAGGGAGGACGGGTGTACACACTACCTTCAAACTTGTCAGTAATCGGTTTTAAACACTACCTGCTCATCAGCTCTGTGAATCGTTGGGGGTTTTATTTAGACAAAGTAGCCTTATCACAAAACTATCACACAGTTTGTGGTTTCTTTTTTGTTGTTTTTGTTTCCCCCTCTATGCTATAGCAGATACTTAATTTCCATAAATATGTGTGTGAATGGCCCGGGTTTGGGGATGTATACCCACACACAAACACTGTGTGTATGTATATAGACAGAGGCTGGAAATTTCTTCTCGCACTCTTTTTGCGACAAGTAAGAATATCTAATAGAAGTGAGCCAACATATTTTTTTTTTTCATATGAATAAGTGTGATGGGCTAATATTTTTTTAAATATTTTTTTTTTTGGTAACTTTGTGATAATTTTTTTCCAGTCCTGTGTGTTTTTGTGTTTATCCTTATCCTCTCCTCTTAAGTGTGCTATCTAACTTGTGTAATTTCAGATAAAGGGAGGTATAAACTGTGACTTTTTTTTTTCTTGTGCATATTTTTCTATAACAGTATGACCTCATTGTGCTTCACAGTTTCAAGAATGAAGGTTTCTTATTTTTAGCAAATATGTTTTCAATAGATTTTTACATACATTTGAAACTACATAAGTCTAATGCATGTATGGTTTAAGATGTAGCAAGATTTGCTACAGATGCTTAGATTATGCCACGTGCTCTATCTTCAGGTAATTTACGTTCTTTTAGAAGCACTCCATGAACCAAGCAGTTTTATAGATTTTATGTCTTTTGAGCTATCTTCAATGTATGAAGATATTTCTGTCTTACAGCAAAAAGTCCTCAAAGCCAACATTCAATTTTGCAAGGCTTCTTGCAAATTAGTCAGGGGTACATAATAGAGTAGATTTGCTCTCTTAAATGACGCTCCCACCGGAAATACTTTCCTGTCCCAGTTTCCAGGGAAACTCCTACTATGAGGGGAGAAAGGTAATTTTACCAGTTACTGGAGCTGGATTAGGGAAAAAATAGCTTTCGCATCCATTAGGTGTCGAGGAATATTAGCAGGTTTTGGTGTAAAGTGAGCTGCACTTAATTTCACTCCTTGACACCCAAACTGGTGATTACAATTTCGACTCTGCAATGAGCTATCATACTCCTAGTGTCCAGGTCAAATATGGTGAGTTGCCAGGTATGGGTGTACTTTATAGGCAATTTTCTATGTAAATTGTTTTGGGTTATATTTTATCAAAGGCAGCCTGTGTTGCTACTGTAGCTCTGCACTGTTTGGGTTAAACCTATTTTGGCTGTATGTTTTTCTCATTCCTTAATTGGAAACATTAAAGGGTGGGTGCACCTTGGGTCTTAAATTAATGTATGTAACACATCTGATTTTAATATTGGGCAAAAATATTAGAAAACACTTACTGACATGGTCTTTTAATCTTGTTACCTGTGTGTGTATGGGGAGGGGGGTTGCTGAGCGTACTAATGCATTCTTAAATGGGATTGCAATTAACTATTTGCATTTAAAATTCTTGACTATTGGTATGCATTGTGTATACATGAAATATCTCAACGTTTCTAATTTATTTATTTTTTTTGTGTTTTATTTTTTTTTCTCCTCCCTACTTTTTTATCTGAATTGTTACCAAAAGATTATGGTGTGCTTACCCTTTAATGTTGCTGTTATATATGTGTAATATATAGAGATTTTAGGCAGGGAGTTGTAAATAGTAATATACTTTTTTCATAATTTAGAATACTTAAATAGCCCTAAGACCTGAAGATTGTATTATTTCATCTAAAATTGTAAACATTCCACTAGAGATCTGTGACTTAACTTTCAGGTATCCACTCTTTACAGAAATGGGTTTGAGCAATGAACGAGCATGATCATTTCCTCCAAACTTCACTTGTTTTGTATAGTAAAATGTGGGGGTTACATTTAAAGCACTAATTGCATTGATAATTGCAATAGAAAATAGCCATTTGCAGTTTTGTTTTTTTAACTTATTTTTTTTGTGTATGACACATGGATTTAGATTAGTGGTTCCTTAAATATTTCAGGGAAGGGCGCCGTTGAATAATTTAAAGAGATTTATATTTAGGATTTTTTTTTTTTTTTTTTTAGTTTCAGACTAAAATTCAAGTGCACCTTCTTAATACTAACATATATTGGTAATTCCCACAAATGGTCTCCCCTCCCCATCATTGACGAATGCCCCAAAACATTTATATATTGTTCCTCCTTCCATGCTCACCCTATACTTGGTACTGTGCTGGGTAACCCTGGCTTTGTATTCTTGTGAAGCTTATGAAGATTCGCAACTATCCCTCTCTTAGGTATCATTGGATTATGGCTTCAGAATTACAGCAGTATTTGACTGTAAATGATATGCCCAAAGTGAGTAATAATGCTGGGATAAGGAATTTGCCAATGAAATTGCCCTACTAACAGTCAGAATAAAGTTTAGTTTTATTAACATGTAAATAGGAGTGTTAACTGAAATATGCAATGCTTTGGCAACAATTGAATGGTTTAAGATGTATCAAACCGTTGCACAGCCCTTCATTTTCTACCTGAAAGGACATTTCCTATATTGCCATGATGGTAAAACTGGTGTGGATAAAACCTGTTTCTATTGAAAATCAAAATGTAATTTGCTACCAAAAAGGTTTTTTTTTTATTTTTATTTTTTTTATTATTATTTCAACAAAATCTACCTTTTTCTGTGTAATTTTAACGTAATTTAAACATTAACCTCAATGCTTGTTGTAGGCAAGGAAAATCTACAAATTAGAAATTCCATCTGATGCAGAGCGGTCTCTTCAAAGGATTTATTAACTCTTATGCTGCATTTTATTTAGCAAACTTGTTAATCTGTAGATCAGGTTTTAGTTATATTTTGTTTTGTTCTCCTAACAATCATATGTTTTTGCAGTGAATAAGACTTGAAAGTACCTCTTTCAAAATGTCCGGCAACAAGAAGTCATGGGAGGTTTTTCTTTAGCAAGACTGCTCAGTCAAATTTTGTATATATTTTGTCCTCTACTATGTCACTTTTGTTGGATTTTTTTCTGTTTAGATCAGTAAAGTTGAATTATTTTTATGTACAGGAAAAAAAATCCATACCTCAAAGCTGACTTTATTTTTAAACTGGTAGGTTAGGTTTAGTTTGAGAGAACAAGTAATGGAATAAAAAAAAAAGCAAAAAAAAAAATAAGGGAGAGCAGTGCAATTTCAATAAAGCCGTTTTTATGACAGAGCCATATACAGGCAGGGGGAATGTATTGCTGTGTCACTGAATTGTCTAGTATTTAAATATTGGCGCATCAGCTCATCCTCTTGGTTATGAATTATTGATTTTGTTTGTTATATACATACTGGTTGGAATTCAAACTACGGACAAAGATGGCTACATTTGCTGTCAAATTATGTTTGACAACAATTCTAGCTTAAGTCTTTGTGTAATTAATTTCAGTGACCCATTTCCTTCAGTGTATGATATCTATATATAGTCTCCCCCCAAAATCTCCAGTATGACTTAAAGCAAATTTAATTACAGAAGGCAGGGATATTTGAATATACATGCCCTACTGTCCAAAATAGTTCATAGTTGTTTTTCTCCGTATTCTCTTACTCTCCCCCATTTGCTTTTGTATTCTAAATACACAATGGTATATTACATTTTGTTCATTTTTTTTTTTTTTTTTTAATATATCGCCATACTAGATTTGTAAATTTTGCAGCCTTTCCTAGCATATCTTTGTAAAGGCTTTCCAAGAACACACTTTTAGAAAGCACTTGACAGCCTGAACCTATAGGAAAGCATGATGTATAAGCACTTCTGTAATTGCATTAACCCTTTTCATTAAATAGGCACAGTGAACCACACTTTAAAAAAAGTACTTACAAATTGAAATAGATTTTTAATTTTGACTTTGAATTCTCTTCCTATTTAAATGAAATTGCTGAAATTAGTTTTCTCTCCTGGTAGTTAAGCATTTGCAGTATTCATGCTCAGTTGAAGCGTTCTCCTGCAGTAAATAATCCTGGGGTTTAAGAACCCCTATTTTATACATGAGAGAAATAAATTCCATTTTGCCAATGTTTTGGCTCTATTTTTTTATTTTATTCACAAAGCAAAATGAGGAATACTGTATCTAATACCAGCATACAATATATGAGATTGCTGTAGTATTTCTAGCCCATGAATACATTCAATTGTACTTTTACTAATTTTTCAGGATAATTTATTTATATAACAGGCAGTTTGCCCTCCTATGTCATTTTTAAAAGATGTTATTTCCAACGCCCATTTACTGCAATGTAATGGGTCGTACGTGTACAGCGGCTTTCTGCTGCTAAGAGATAAATGATTGTTTTTAAATATATCTTTATGTTCTAACATAACTTGTAACCTCTGCTTCTGGGTTTTCTGGGATTGCTTTTACTGTTCAGTCTGCATTATTAGACTTAGAACTTCAACATACGTTCACACTGCGTTAAACCCTCAGGGACAGTCTTCACACTACTCTCACTCAATTCAGGTACTTGTACTCTATTCTTAAACTTAGCAGTGACTTGTGTTTTTGTTTTGATTTCTTTTATGTGTTTTTTTTTTCCTTTTTAATGTGCTTGTAGCACATCCTTGATGAATGTCAAGTTTAAAACTCACTTCAGGTATCCAGGTATAACTCAGCCAAACGGATTTAAAAGCTGCATATTAACTCTTCAGCACACAGTGCCTCAGACACTTATAGTGGCATTCTGTATACTCAGTTGTTACTACTGAACCGATAGCAGGGGGTTCCTGTTTTCAAATTATATGTTAACAAATACACAGCCTACGCTTTCAATTTAAATGTTTCTTAGGAGTACAACTTGCTAACTGTTCACACTTCAAATCTTGCTTGATTGGATTTATAAGTAAAATGTTTTGGCCAAAGCTAAAAACGAAATGTTCGAAAAGGCCTAAGGGTTAGTAATTGCTTAAAATAAATGGTGTTTATTTTAAACTGCACAAAGAAAATGTTCATGCATTTAATACTATACATATATTGTACTGTGTAAAAGTCTATACAGTATGAAATTCTAAATTCATACTAAAGCCATTTGGCCAGTAAGAGAGGGAAAATGACTACTTCTGCCATTAGTTTATTCTCCCATTAGTATCATGATCTGCAACATATAGAAGACATTATCTTGCTCTCTCCTGCCCTTTGTCTGGCATATCAGTTGAGGGAGAAGGGCATAACTCCTTTAAAGATTTTGTTAAGCGCATAAAGTTCTATGCATGAAATTCAGTTTATCACAATAAATTGTGGCTAGACTGTCGGGGTTATTCGCTACACTGAATTTATGGAGAACTGCAATTTTTAGGTCATTTCTTTCACCCAGATTAAAAATAAAACCTAAATTTGTTCTGGGTTTTGATTTCTGCTATTTCTAGATAAAGCGCTCAAAGGGCAAAACAAAACAGAAGTTACTCTGCAAATTTGTTTTACTTGTTGGAATACAAATGTTATCATGCTCAGTGAGATTCTGGCTTAGGACAGGCGAAGGATACCAGAACAACTACATTAAGCTGTTCTGGTGACTATCGTATTCCTTTTAAAATATACATCTGAATATAACTTCATCCTCATCCATTAGTTTGCTTTCTATTGGACACATAATTAATACTTAAAAACAACACTAAAATATGAATTTATTTTATTTTTCTTGAATTCCCCTTTAATCTCACTTTGTTTAATGCATTTTTGGACAACCAAGTGGTTGCAGTGCAGAATCTTATGGTGGTGTGCCCCCTCTCCCCTCCTTAAACTGTTCTTAGTTTTTACCCTTTCAACCAAAACATGGACTCTCCCAGTGTTTAAAGATGACTGGGTCTGCTACAGTTCAGCAAAAAAAAAAAAAAAACTGAAGTGATTTTTAGAGAGTCTATTTAAATAGGCACTGTTTTAGAGAAGAAATTATTTGAGTGACTGCATAGATTAACATCTGTAATTAAAGCTTGTATGTGGACTAGCTGCCCTCTAAACTCAATGCAAGAAGAATTCAGCACATAGTTACTGGCCTTAAAATGCAAGATCCCCCTTTTTTGTGCTTGTATATGAACTACATTTATTTTGAAGCAATACTGTCCCTTTAAGGTTGATATATACATTTTTTAGATGTTAAATTAAATCCATTCAAATAATATATAAAGAGTTGTTTTTGGTGTATATTTAAAAGTATACACGCAATACTTTCATTGATTTCATAGTTACAGGAAAATAAATTATAATGTGGTGGCAACTCTCGTTGTGTATTTGTACTCCTTATATGTTTAAGTACCTCAGTAGCATATGTCCTATTAACTTAAATTTTGGGGGGGGGGGGGGGGAAATACAGGAACCCCCTAACCTCTTGTTGACCTCATTTCAATATACTGTTTACAGTTTGACAGAATTGTATAATTTAATATTTCTCTTGTACTGTAGTTTTTTTTTATTTATTTACAGATTTTTTTTCTACTGTGTGATTTGAACTTTTTTGTTCTTGCTATGATCAATGTCTTATGTAGTAGAGCACTTATGATCACAATTATTTTTTTTTTTTGATTGCACTACATAATTTTTTTTTTTAAAATGCAGTTCTGATTTTGACTGGACTAAATAAGATGTCTTAATGTATGTGATAAGTACTTTAAATTTTGAAAATCCATGTGGTTCATTTTATTAAATTCTTTTGGCATTGTATGTTGAAAGCGCTGATTCTCTTGTCGTGCATGTGTAAAAATTAATGGTTCCATTGTATAATTTGACCATGTCATTGGAAAGACAACAAGATACATTCCCAGCTGTAACGTTGTGTATGGTAGTTCTCACTGGATGCTAGACTTTTCAAAACCACTATTCTTCTAATAAATTTGTTGTGAAAATGTTTTGCAAAGTTTCTTCCTTTAATATTCGCATGCACCGAATTACAACAATTACAATTCATAAAGTTGACAATTGGCATCTCCCATCACAGTCATGTGAAAGTTGCTTTGTAGGTTATCAACATTTTCTATTCCACTTTAGTTATCGCCTCATGTGCAGTTGGGACCTTCAATGCCAAATTGTGAGTATTTAGCAGTGGGCTCTTTGCAATATGACTTGTTTGCCAAAAAAGGTAAAAATGCTTGATGAAGGATAGTGGTATTTAGGGGTTAGTCTGCAATGTCTCTTTAGACTTACAGGGTTCAGTGATGTATGATGTTAATAGATGTTTTTCAAGTATACTTTTAGAAGGAAACCTTATTAGATATCTTGCTGGTTTGAAAAAAAAATAATTTGATCACTTTTAATGGCCTATAGTCAACGTGTCCAACATAACTTCAGTGTAACTAGCTTTCAATATTTACAACTAGACTGCCTATAAAGTGCCACGCTTTGAGAGATTGTCATGAAGAAGTAATGCAAATAATTGGTAAGCAGTGATATACGAGTATTATCTTGAGTAGATCAAGTTGGATACAGCAAAACTGAAATAAACTGATTACTTTTACATATAGCATGTGACACAAAACCTTTTTATCTGGGGAAAAAAACCCAAACAAACAAATGTGTGTGTACAGAAAAAGATAAGGAAAGTATAATAGAACCAATGCATGGCAAAATGTTTTCAGGGCTAGTTAGAAGTGAAATTGGTGATTTTAAGTATTCTCTATTGGCATGGAGGTAAGTAAATAAAAACACATCCTTTGCAATTCTGTGTTCAGGATAGCTTTGCTTCCTGCATTAAATCTTGGGCCCACTTATGCACAATTGAATTATATAGTCATTTAGTATAGTTGCAATACAGGTGCATACCACTTTAGGCTTACCTTTATTAGTGCTGTACGTGTGCATGGAACAGCAGGTGTTAACTTACATGCCATGGCCAGACATAGGGGTAGGGGATGTACATTTAAAATAAATATACAAATCACAACCAATAACACATTTTTCAAGTTTGCTTTTGCTTGTTCATAAATCTCAATACAATATTAACTTAATAACATAATTGCATTTGTTGGTTTGATCAAAATGACTAATACTTTTTAGATCAATAACCAATAACACATTTTTCAAGTTTGCTTTTGCTTGTTCATAAATCTCAATACAATATTAACTTAAATAAATCCCTAGGGCCAAGTATGACACAAAAGTTCTAGCAAAAAGTTTTTGTTTTTTAAACTAAGCTTAACTTTACAAATGTAGAATATACAGGAATATTGTATAAATATCCCTGTTCTTTCGGAATCAAAATGGGATTTTATGTATATGCTTGAATATGTGTATGCTTACTATTTATTTGTGTGTGTGTGTGTGTGTGTGTGTGTGTGCGTGCGTAGCAATTTGTGTACCTTATAGTTCTTTCCTCAAGTAAACCTCTCTTTAATAAGTTTAAAAATGGTCTTACATAGGGACATTGAAGGTCACATGTTTGTTTACAGATGACCCTAATTTCAGTAAATGAATCTAGTCTGAGCAGTGATAAAACAGAAGAATATTTATAAGAGGACAGGAAAGTTTTAAGCAGATTCCCCTGTTTGAATGCTGATTCCATATTGCCCATATATTTTGTTATAGTGAACACTATAGTAATGACATGGCTTGCTCTGTTATACCAATGTAATAGAAGCATAAGGCTCTAAAACATAATTGCATTTGTTGGTTTGATCAAAATGACTAATACTTTTTAGATCAATGGCTAAAATAATGGCACATCATTTTAATTTTTTTTAAATAAAAACACAACTCTAAAGATATTAAATAGCACGGATTACAACGACCCTGTATGGACATCTTTGTGAGCTTTCGGTTCAGAACTACTTGGGAATGGTGATTTTCTTTTTGTTCTGAATTCTTTTGGATGTCATTTTTAGAATGAAGGGTGCCTTTAGGAATCAATTCACTTGTCAAGCAGCCTCAATTAGCTAACTAAAAAGTTATGTGTAGGTCTTATTGTGAATGAAACTACCCGAGACAGATGGCTACATACCTGTCATCTGTTCTGATATTTAAGTGATGTGCCCTGTACCAGCTACCCATTGGGTGCACCAGGATTATTTAAGGCTCTGCTACTTCCTTAGATTTGTAAATGTTGGATCTTCAGAGGCCTATATCCTTTTTGGCTACTTCTATGGAAAATCTATACATATATAATGGTCTCTTTAGTTAGCTGACAACCATTTCTGTTCTGTGTTTAGTGCCTCTACCCCTATCTGGTGATTGGAATTCCTAAAACACCTCCAAATCATGATGCAGGGGCATGTGATTTGAGAATGGTGGGCTGAGTTAAGTCTTTCAGAAACCTTGCCGAGTAAGGCAGTGCTTTAGTAACCTCTGTGTTGCAATCTTTTGTTTTTGCTTCCTGTGTTGATGAAACTGCCTTACTTCAGCACATTCACATAGGCAGTGAACATTATCTTGCAAATATCAATTACAAGGTAGTCATGTAGTCCAGTTCTCCCCCTCAACAGGCAAATGGTGTACATCAACATAAAAAAAGCAAGAACATCAATTCTCTATGAACAGGGTCCCTATGCCCTAAATTATATACACCTGTCACTGGGGCAGGGGGGAGTCATGACCCACGATGATGGGAGATTTTATATTGGTTAATTAACTTTGGTACTCTATTGGATAACCAGGCGTAAATGGAGGTACATCCCCCTTGAGACATTACTGAGTAATGTAGGAAGGTATTCGGTAAGAACTCTACTTACGTGCAAATAAAACAACCTTTTAAGAGTTTTCTTTTGTGTGAATACAGAGCATTACTTCTTTTACCTCCCAACAGATGTTAGGTGTATAGTACTATTTATGTTGTACAATAATTAATTGCGCTTCTAATTTTTTATTTTTTCTATTTATTTTTTATTTTTTCTCTTTTTTTCTAGAATGGAACATACTGGTAGAATCGCCATAGATGGCAAGAATTGTACAGCTGTAACACTGGAAAAGTTCATGGACAAGTTGTGTGCACATCACCAGACACAATTTACACATGTGTTAAACAGTTTATGCACTGAAAAGCAGTTGTCTTCACCTGAAGCAAGTACTTCAAGTTCTGATGGCAAAAGCAATGGGTGCACCTGTTTTGTAAGCAAATCTAATGGTTTATCAGTATTTGGGTTACATATATCAGATTGTCAAGCGACTCCAGCTTCAACTCAGCAACCAGTTATTGCAATGACTGAACCCAATTGTATGGATAAAGTACTACACACCCATAGTCCTTGTGAACAGTATTCTCCTGATTTGTTGAAGCAGTCCTCCATGTCCGATAATATGTCGGTTGGCAGTTGCATTACCCCTGCAAACTGTGCATCTGTACACAGAATTGTGTATTTTAAAGAACAGGAATTAACTGCTCTATCTCTGGAGGGGGATGTAGTTATGAGCCCTAAAAAACCTATTATTGTAAATAAAAATGAGAATGTTCACGATTCAGCATACACTTCAGACATACATAGAGCTGCCGAACAAGCAAATGATCCATATGAATATGACGTGAAAGAATATAGTGAAAGCTCTTTATGCAATATATTTCTAAGCAAAGCAATAGATCAAGTAAAGGATTTTCAGGATCATAACACAAATTCAGTCCCCGCTGAGCAAAAGCCAGTATTAAATGAATCTATGCAAACTTTAAAATCAACTCCAGCTTTTGAAGGGGGTTGTCATAAAGCATGTGATGTAGTTAAAATTGGTCAACCAAAGTCAGAATCCAACTTTGAAAATCAAAAAGATTTAGTGTGTTCTCAAAAACCAGCAATGGAAAGTGCTAGAGGATGCCTTGTTAGTGAGGAATTCTGTGAGTTTTCAACTATAAGTTCATTGGGCAAAAATTCTAATGGTAATGAACTGGCTAATTGTGCCATTGAAACTTCTGAAGCATTCTCAAGTCCTAAATGTGAAATTGTTTCAGAGACATCTTCAGTGGATGTTGCGTCATTTGTTCCAAAAGAGACGCATGTAGAAATAAATCAATTTACGACTTCACAGCTGACCATTACTGATAACCCTGACTACCCATCACCCACTACTCAGAAGGCATGTGCCTCTGAAACTTTGCTTGCCCTGGTGTCTCCGATCCCCCCAAAAAAGGAAACATATGCACACTGTGTTTTATCTGATGCTGAAAACACTGCAAATAGACCTGAAGGCATTCTTACACCGACAAATACAATGGGTCCTGCGATAGACTGCGTGAGTTCTTCTTTATGTGTAAAAGGTAACTCACTCTTTGATACAGATTGTAAAAGTTCTCTTGTAAGCCATGCAGAAGGACTTCTATCTCCATCAGTGGATGTAGACATCGAGCTTTGTGTTGAAAAGAAAACCATGTTGACCAAATATGTTAAAGCAACTGATGAACAATGCCCTTTAAATATAGTTTCAAAAAAGCATTTATCTCTAGAAGACTCTTCTGAGCTTTCCTCACCTAGATCTACGTTATTTTATCTCTCAAATGAAACTGATTTTACAGAGCAAGGCCATTGTCCTGCTTGTCAATCTCATTTACGTGAATCAGAAATTATGGCTCATAATGAGACTTGTTTTGTCCTAAAGAACTTGAAAACTGAAGATGTTAAATCATCATCTTCAAGTAGCATATGTGTAGATTACTGGTCAGATAAAAGCCCAACAGAACTACCAAATCTTAAATTCACTCGAGCATTAAATAGTTTTGTAAAACACTCGGTTAATTTGGACCTGGACATATCTGTAGAATCTGTGGTTAAAGAGAGCAGACAGACCATCGGTGCAGATTCTTTCCTCGTGGAGCCATCAGTCAAGAAGTTTCCTTCATGCTCTTCAGAGAAATTTGGTAATTCCAATAGTTTAACACCTCAACATGAAATTTTTAAATGTTCACGACAATTTAATCTTTGTGATATCAATAGTGTCACAACTACAGTTAAGGACGAATATTTTAATGATCTACAAACTGATCATGATCAGATTACCTTGGAAATAGAAGAGAAAGCTTCTTTAGATGAAGTGCAAAAATGGCATCATGCTTCACTGTTAGATCTGGACAATGAAGTAGTAGAAAACTCATTAGCAGCAAGTGACATAAGTGAAGAGAAAATATCCTTGACTAGTGAATTGGTTAATTCAGATTGTTCAGGGATTGAAAAAAATGTAGGTATAGACTCCAAGCAAAAATCAAAAAGAAAACCAACTCTGGCACCATCTGACAGACAACTTAGAAGTCAGCTTTTCCAAAAGCCTCCAACTCTCATTCCTCAAATGCATGCAATAAACAACAAAAGCACTAAAGAAGTAAAAACATTTGTTTACACTAAAAATACAAACATTTTAACAACTGACAGCATCAACCAGGATGATTTAAATGTTTGTAAGACACTTGACAAGAAAAATTCAAATTTTGAACAAAACAATCTCATCCAGCATTCAAACGGCATAAAAACTAAAAGTAAGCAAATAATTTCAGAAAGTCAGTTTATGAAGAAGGAAATGTCGAAAGCACCTCTTAAGACAAGTTGGCAAAAAAGAAATTCATATTTAGGTTTAAGAACTAAAACTGCCATATCTAATGTCCAACGTAAAGAGAGCGCGAACAATGCCAATATTTTGGAAAAAAATTCTACTTCTGATTGGAAGGATTTAAACAAGCACGTTTCAAGAAAAACCTCAATGACTTCAAAACGTATACAGTCAAAATCAGTGACTAAACATAAACAATTGACTTTGCAAAATTTCAATTCAGGGCAAATAACTTCATATAACAACCCTAAACAAACAATTAAAGTGGAGGATATTGTTGGAAGGAATGCAGTGGAATCAGAAGAGCATTTAATTGATTCAGAGTTAAATAGCCCAGTATTAGGAATAGAAAGACCAAAATTTGTTGATTGGTGTTCCGAGGAGGACAATCAAGAGCGGATTTCCAATTTTAGTAACATGTACATGTCCGTCCACAAAACTTGGATTCCACTTGAAAAAGAGGCACCAGTCGTGCACAAATCTAAGAACAAATCTGACAAACTGAAAGAGATTTGGAAAACCAAAAAAAGGACTCGTAGAAACAAAAAGGTGCATGAGACTCCAAAATACTCGTCTGTACAAACATTATTTATGAATTCTTTTAAATTATCAGATGTTTGCCGATGGTTTGTTGAAACAACAGAGACCAAATCTTTAGTGATTGTAAAGAAAATAAATACTCGCCTACCTGAAGATCCCTTACCGATTATGCCTGTGCATAAGTATCCGGCATCTAGCTTATACCCTCATGTGCCACAAGCTCAACGTCTGAAAAAATACCTTAAAAAATTTGCTTCTGTTATTCCAGCTCGAAATAACCGCAAAACACAAATGGCCCTTGCTAACTTGAAAGAGAACCAAGAAGTGCATCTTTGGGACAATCTAAATGATAAAAATATTGTTCAGGGAACTAATGCAAGCAGAGTTGTAAAGTCCAAATCCAATGTCAATAAACCTATGACAGACCAGAAGTCCCAATTTAAATCTGGTTTGGTGAAGTCTGAAAAAAAAGAACATGTTCTCAACATGGTGCAATCAAAGATTACCTGCAGTAATCAAAGTATAACTGAATCCTCTAAATTAGCTTTCAAGGTAACCACAGATTCATCTTCTTCTGAATCTGCAGTCCCTGAGAAAACCAGTAAAAAACGTCCCACAGACCCTACTGGGAAATCGGGCACACAAGTAAAGAAAAAGAAAATAATGGAGACATCCACATATAAAAAAAAAACATTTGACAGTAAAACCAATCTTCCAACAAAGAACATAAACAAAGTTAATAAAGACTCAAAATCTCTATACCTAAAGAAGCATCTGACAAAAAGGGAAACCTTTAATGCTTCCAAAGACGTAGCTTTGAAAAATCTGCGTACCAGAAGACAAAATTGTCATACTAAAACTCAAGCAGTTAATAAACATAAAATGAAAACTCGACAAAGTAAATCAGAAAACCAAAAACAGTTGTCTCCAAAATTGGCTAAACCTAAGATTAAGAAAGCATTAAGATCACAGAGAATTGAACCTTGTAAAAATACAATACATGTACTTAACAGAGGCAAGAAGGGTGTTAAATACCAACAGAAAAAGAGAAAACAAAGATCATAAACTCGACTACATACATTAGGAGACGATCACTTGAAGTTAAATAAGTAATGAACATTGATTATATATGTGCTGTTGTACAGGCATCCTTTGCATTACTTGGCTGTTTCATAAGCTGTAGCACGCCTTTGGAAAACCTGCGGTTAAATTTAAGATGGAGACTTTTTAAAGCTAGGTTATGGCGTGAGGTTGATTTAAAAGAAAATGGTGCAGATAAGATAAGTTATTGATTTACAGTTTTAAGTGATGAATGTCATTAAAAGTACAGTGCCTTATTTTATTTTTTGTTTGTATACAATTAGTTGAAGCTGAGCTGCGTGATGAGCATTGCATTGAATACTTGACGCACATGCACTTGGACTGCAGCAGAAATCAGGCACGCACGTTTACTGCAGTCTTCCTCTGGTTATTTATACTCCGAGTAGCGCATATTTCTTACATTTTGGCTTCAATCATTTTTCCAAAATTCAGCCTTTTACTGTAAAATTATTTCCCTTGCGCTTGGAAAATCAATACTGGGGCTTCCTTGCTATTGCTTAAACTGCTTTACATCATTTTGTCAGTTGTTCAGGATTTGTTTTTGTTTTTTGTCTTTTTTTTCTTTTTCCCCTTCTATTGTTTCCCAATCTGTCTTGTCAGGTCATTCAGCTGTGACCTACATGCATATAGGTCACACATATCCTATTTATATAAACCTCACATTTGCACTCGGCCTTCATTTAATTTGCACAAAGAATCTGGTAACTAAAACACTGTGTCAGCATTACATATAAGAGACTCAATCCTCAATGAAATTTTTTAAAAGCACATGTTTTAGTCTCCAGTGTTACATCAGGAAAAAGGGGGATTTTAATATACATTTTTTGTTAGTGTTTGTAAGCATTTATGTAATTGCTGTAAAATTATGTTTTTGAAATCAGGATCCATTGCATTAGAAATTCTAAATGTTGTCATGCTTTTAAATTATTAGGCATTTGTCTTCAACATGTATCTACTTAGATATTTACAGACTTAAAGGTTACTGCCACAAAAAGGTTTTTCTTTATGCATTAAATGCTGGATTTTGAAATAATTCCAAGTGGTTCAAGAAGAGCAGGTTATTTGTAATATAAACTTGATTTTACTTCCCTGGCCTGTGTATGGAATATATCTTCAAAGAGATGTTGCTGATTAAAGAGACATGCAAGGCTAGACTTGACTCCCTTCTAATATACATAATTACGATGTAAACAAAAAAATACCTTTAAAGTTACTACATATGCTGAAAAAAATGCCAGAATTTTGCCCAGTAAAGCTTCATTTAAAAAAAAAAAAAATAATAATTTTTTTTTTTTTGGAGTGAGCTTGTGCAATTACTAGGGTATGTACAGTTTTACACAATGACTTAATAGAACACAGCTTTACTATTATATAAAACAGGGAAAAGCAGCTAACATACATGAAAACCTGTCATTGCACTAATTGTGGATGTCTGGCATGTCGCTTCAAATCAGTCTATTTTAGTTTACAGCATGATTGCCAGAATACAATTTGGTAAGACTGGGTTAGAGTGGTAATATCCCTTTATGGTTTGGAGTTGAGAGCGAATGTGTTATGCATTCTGCAATAATGTGATTCTTGCTGGACTTCTTTGCACTGAATGAGTTTAATAAACTCTGGTTTTGTGAAAGAAAATATACTATTTGTATGTTAAGTACTGTATTATTTTAACTTCCTAAATATGTTAAGGTGCAAATAAAAAGTTACATTCCAACTTAGAAATAATTTAATTACAAACACGATGTAGTCTTTAACAAGATAAACTGAACTTATTTTATTAAAAGGAATCAATCATGAACAAAAAAAATGGTTCAGTTTGTGTATACCAGTATAATGGTATACACGTGAGAGAGGCTTTTTAATATGTAGGTAAACTAGAAATACAGTCTTTGGGGACTCATTCTAAATCTATTTGAGCCATCTGCCTCTCTCTCATGACAGTAACACACCTGAGCACTATCTGATGACATGCCTTTCTCACTTTAGCCTTTGGGTAACAAAGACTGCATACAATAGAGTTAACTTACTGTTAAAGCCAGTTAGTTTGTGTGAGTGTTGTGGTTTCTCTGTTTTGTTTTATTTATTTATTTTATATGTTTTAAGAAGATCAAATCAAAATAGTCCAGGTAGCCTGCAGATTGTGTTTCCCTATAAATTAAGTTTATTGAATCTTTCATTGTAACAGTTACAAAAGTTGAGATTTAATCACATTCTTAACTTAAATTTTGTAGGGAAAAAAAACCCTGTAGACAAGCGGATACAATTTTCTGTACCAATACAAACAATATTGTTCTAAACATTTTGGGATGATATAAATATACAGATTAAATGAATGTTTGGATTCCTTTTAATGAAAAACAGCTGATTTACAATGAGGTTTTTAATAAGCTTTTTACATTTAGGGTGGAGGTTTATAACAAAAGATTTGGAAATTTAGGATGTTTTCACTTCTCGAAGGAACTTTAGAGATATATACTGTAGTCATGCATCCTACTTGCACTTTTAAGTTATTGGCTAGAGTATGATAAAACAAGATGACAAATTCCAGTAACCTTAATTGCAATGGTTCAATATCAGAATATGAATAGTGTGTGGATAAAAAATAAATAAATCAGGATATCCTAAATATTTTGTAAATTCTTCAATTTATTTTATTTTCTCTTCAAAACTTATGTCAGGATGAAGGAAAATTAAAACAATCTAAAATGTTATAAATATATTATAGGAGAGACCTGTATTCCAGCAATATATTTTTAGTTTTCAGCATTAAAATCTGCATATCTGTCAGTGTTAACAGGAGAATAAATGTGTAGTTGCAACACTTGGCTAGGATGTTGCCAAACAATGCAAATTACAACTGCAGTAAGGTTCAACAAATGTTGATTATTTACTGAACTAAAAGTAATCAGGAATCCAAGGGTAATTGCAAATTCTATTTAAAGTAGCTAGTTGAGAGTACTCAACAAATCAGCTTTTTTAAAGGGACACTAGACACCAAAACAACTTCAGCTTGATGAAGCAGTTTGATGTATAGAGTATGCCCCTCCATTCTCTGCCATTTTGGAGTTTTGTCACTTTGTTTAAACAACCCTAGTCACACCTCCTTGTATGTAATGTGCACAGCCTTCCTAGACACTTTCTATAAAAAAACAAGATATTTTAGGTCCCTGTACTGCGCATTCAGTTTAATTTAGAATTTTGTATTTCCTGCTCTGTTAATATCTTTCCAGACCCAGCAGGAGCCTTAATGCAGTCTGTGTGAGTCACAGGAAGGAGAGGTGTGGCTAGGACTGCATAAACAAAGACAGAAGTGATTTAACTTCTAAATAAGAATTGATCAATGAGTCTGCCTGGCATGATCTATACATAAAAACTGCTTCATTAAGCTAAAGTTGTTTTGATGCCTATAGTGTCCCTTAAAGTTTGGTTTCTTTTTCCTGAAACATAAAATCTTCTTGTCCGTTTCTAATTAATAATCACTCTTCATCACTCTTTTCCAAGGCACGTCTCAGTACAGTTTACATGTTCCCTGTCTATTCTCACGTTAGCTACTCGATTGTGGAAAATACAACTGTTTTAATCATTTTAAAACATGACTTTACATTTTACGATAAACTTCAGGTTGCTGAGATTTTTGTCCCATTTTCTTAGATGCAATTGAAGGAGTAACTTTTCTTTAAATTGTGAAACACATTTATTAACTAGTGCAAGTTTTATCTGTGTATATATAATTTTGTATATTTAATTACTAAGCAGATGTTTGTGGTGAAACGGTAACTGGGCTTTGTCATTATAGCAATAATATGTTCATAACCTAAGATTTTGAGAGGCTCTTGTTTGGACTAAATATTCCAAAATCACAGTCTGGACCCATAAGGGATTTGCTGTGAAAGCATAGCTGAAAGTTGCATAGTGTAAAATATCTGGCTGTGAAATAAGAGATCTACAGTGGCAAATGTCAAGATCTTACAATATATTCGTTTAATTTGCCTTCTTTTCAGTAGTAAAGTATTCTTACGCTGTCTAAAGCACCATCTCTTTGAAATTATTTGGGGAATTTGAACTCCTTTGCTACCCAATATGTTTGTAATGCAGTGTCATTTTTTTAGGTATTTGGGGTATTATGAATTCATTTGAGGACTGTGTACATATACTGTGAAAACACATGTAAGGTTTTATTGATTTCTGATGATTGTTAATATTTAAAATATATTGTAGTAGAAAAAGTGAGAAAACATGCTTTTGTCTATTTATATATAAACTGTGATTTATTTGTACTAGTCTTTTTTTTCTCTTCTACTATAAAAGAAATTTACATCTTTTATTTGACATATTATTTTAAGAGAAAAATGTATAACTTGCTTGGAGATGCACATTTTGGTTTTTAAATGAAGTACATATATAGTGCTTGAGGCACAAATGGTTTTCAAAGGTTTACAAAGCTACAAAAAAATTCAATAATGTCATGAAGAATTATATTATTGTACATAAATGAAAGATAGATCATCTAAAGGTTTTTAAAAATCACATTCATCTTATTTAGATCCGTTTACAAACATTTATTATACACTTCTGATTTAACAAAACCAAATACATTAATTTTGAGTATACACTGATAAGCCACAACATTTAAAACCAACTGCTTAATATCGTGTAAGTCACCCTTGTGCTGCCAAAACAGCTGTGATGCACCGAGGCATAAGAACATGTCCTGTGGTATCTGGCACCAAGATTGCCATAGGTGGCCTCGTGTTGTGTAATCACTGGCATCTCAAAGAAACCTGTGATTATACAGTTTCCCAAGCTCAGAGCAGATATGCACAATAATTAATTTAATTTTTAAAGCCAATTCAATTTAACAGAGTAAGGCAACATGGGGGGGAGAGCTACCTTTCTGCAATGGGAAAATGTTGACGTCTTTTATCCAACGTGCTGTGTGTCCTGACGCCAGTTGTTTAATATTCTCAGAATTCTGGTCTGCCACAGTCACATTAGCCGGGAGTGCAACCAGTCAAACCATTAACAATAACCCAGTATGTGCACTGTTTCAAGCTGAAACACTGCATATAAATCACTGAAGTGGTCATGGTGGTTGGAATAACCCTTTAGTAAGGAAAGTACTTTGACACACTGTGCAAGTGGTGTTTCTCTTGGATCCTGAAAATAAATTGTTATTCTAACTCACTGTTTGGAAGAGATATTGGTTATGTCACAAAACTAAACAATAAACTGAATGGAAGAGTTATGGGTGAAATGACCAACCTGTAAAAAAAAAAAAATATCGGGAGTATGATTCCCCCCTGTGACGGTAGTAGTTTATATCACCGTCCAGTATTCCCTTTTTCCCCATAAAAGAATATTCCCAATAATCCACAGATATGAATAGCTCTGGAAACATGAAATAATCCACACATGAGCCAAGGCTTAATGCTGGAACAAGACTGATTTACTGGAAGCAACAGGCATTCAATTTAAACAGTAACCGACTCTTCCTCTGGGCCAGGCTAGATAATTGAGTTTCAGCAACATACTAAACTCAATTATCTGCTGGACAGAAATATTACCATTTACAGCATTTTCAGAAAAGTACTTTCCCTAATACATACAGTTATAATATTTACATCCCTGGGTAGCTGAGGATACTAGGAGTCACATATCCAAATCTCACGAAATTCCGCGTTCGGTAGTTTCCGGGTCGAATCGTGTGGAAGTTTGACCGGCTCGCCATGTGGTGGTATCCGCTTTACAGTTCCATGAAATCAGCAGCAAGAGCCGGTCTCCGTTCGCGTCTAATTACACGAAAACTACCATACGAACTTTGTATTTGGTTATATAGAACTTCTCCCCTTGTTTGGTAGATTCCACCTCCCGAATGCCGGTTGGATTCGTGAAGTGGAAAGTAGTCAGCCGGGACTTCCATGATGACCGGGTGTTCGCGGAATTGCCATGCCGAAAACAGTTCCAGGCAAATCATGCGTAAGTCCCGCTGACCGTGTTCGTGAGATTTAAGATGGCCGCCATCCTTTGTTCTCAACACGTGTTCTTATGCCGAATGGCGGCCACCTAGGAGCAATTAAGTGCCGTTTCCTCAACGTTCTAAGTTCTGATTGCTACCCAGGGTGGTCTCGGTTCGGTAGACGAATACATTGCTCAACATACATAAACAAAAGGAACTTATTATACGAATTTAAACTGCAGGGAGAAGGCATAACCGAAGGCACACAGGTAAATACATACAAATCCTTCACACACACACCCTCCCCAAACACACACACACCAATTTAGTTAATTTAGTCAAAGTGGCTCTGTCACCCCATATCAAAAACAAAGTATTTCATAAGGATAAACTTTTACTAAAATTCCAACCCAGTCAAAAATAAGAACTACTTTGTCTCAGTAGTTTTCCTCAGTTTCATAAAAGGGTCTAGGTACGGCTGTGAGAAAAAAATACCTTTCTATGGGGTATCCCGTGGTCACATGTATGAATATACAGCACTGACTTTGGCTTCTGGTATCTGAAGCGCCAGGAGCTGAAGGGTACAGTTTCAAGTAAGTATTCCATACCCCTGACCACTGGACCCCCTGCAGCGAATTCACCATCAAGGGTCTCTGCCAATTACGCAAAGACCCCAGATGATGAGCCATTTCAATATTTGCAATCCCCGTGTCAATTGCTGAAAATTCATGACAAAGAATATACCCCATTCGGTTTGGCTGCTGTTAAATAAAAACTTCCTATGAAATAGATGCATGTTCTTTAAATGTTTACGGTAAAGATGTTAATAATTCTTCCTTAAATTGAGTTAATGGGTTTGCTGATTGCAAGGGTATTAGCGGATTTAGTGTCCATTTAAAAAAATGCATTTGGCCATTTCAGTGTTAATGCTTTTCTTTTAGAAGATTCCTAGGATCAGCACACTTGTCTTAAAAGATAAACAGAATGTTATAATTATTGTACACCCACCTTCCTGTTAGGAAGCCAGTTAAAATGGCCACAGTTGCCATATTGTAACACAAAATCAGGCACTTAAAAGTAAACACTCTTAACAAGAATATGCAATACAATCAAATGTTTTCCAGTCAAAGCTCTTTGAAACTCCAACACCAGAAAACTAACAATACATGTTTGTAATATTTTCTTTAATTTTTTTGTGTGTTGTTCTTGTCTATTATAAACCTGCTGATCGTATTGCTCTGGGCACAAAGCAGCTGTAAAACTTCCCAGATTCTATACATGAAGGGTTAGAAGCAGAGCATTAGTACATCTTTCAAATTAGAAAGATGATCGCTTGTAGGGGGAGAAGGGATCCTCTTCTCGACAGAGTGGTCTTGTGAACATGTCTGGATGGCCCTTTATTGCTAGGTGCAATTACAATGATGTTACTGCAAATTAAGCGTAATCTGCTACTTTTCTGTTGCCTATTGGGGGCAAGATTGCTGCAACCAATTATTGTGTAGAGGTGCTTGGTTGCATTTATAGGATGTCTGCTATATGATTTTGCAGCCATTTAGACAGTCTTAAAAGCCACACTACTTTCCACATGTACTCTTGTAATTTCGTACATGACCTTTTATTAGCTTGACAATTTTTCACTCTTCCAATCATATACCTCTTCTGCAAAAATGCAGAAGATAATGTATCCCTACTCGATTCCTTGTTGCTCTCACCCTGTCATAGAGCAACGTTACAGCTGAACATGACATGTTTTGCAGATCTGGCTTAAAGGAGCAAGAACAGTAAGTAAAAAGTAAAGAGAAGTATATATGTGTGTATACGTTAATGTATTATATTTGTGTGTAACTATCCATACCTCTTGCTAGCTTGGAAAGTCCATTTGAGCACTTGCACGTCTTTAAAATGTTGTGTAAAACAATTTTAATGCGAACACGTGAAGGTTAACAGAACAGTTAATGTTTCTGCACCACCAGGGCCTTTCTCAAGATCAAATATAACGCATCCAAAATGAATAATTATAGAGACGTGTATTACCAATTAACGTGACCACCTCTGTGTTCTGGGTTGTGGCACATGTCAAAAGCAAACGTCACATAAGGGGATGACGTATGTGTGACAAAGCATAGCGTGTTGTTACCATGGAGATATAAACTAAGTGCAAAGTGAAAGTTAATCAGAATGTTGTGATTTTTAAAAGATAAAAAAAATAATAATCTGTAAACTCCTTTATATATCATTGAACTTAAAGCTAAAAAATGGGGAAATGATCAGTGAACATCAATTTCAGTGAAAATATAAATACATGAAACATGTTTACCAACATGCAGAACTGAATATCCAAAATACTACAAAAAATATCCTATATTGAGAGCGAAAAAGATCTGTATGGTTTCAGAACTATGCATTTATATTAAATGTTTGTCTCCACACATTTAAATATCCACATTTTTTAGTTGGCTCCTATCTAACAAGCCTTAATGTAGGAGTTATGTTTATTTTGCCAATTGCGGATAATTATACCTGTCTCTGTGTGGAGGGTAAGCCATTTTGATTAAATGCCATGCTTTAGGGTTACCACAATGGATTTCAATAATTGCTACTGGTAGAGCATTTACAGTTAGATTGTTGAGCAGTATTCAGGCAAGCAGCAAATACTAGGAGTCAGAAGTCTTCTGCAAACGGTTAAAACTAATGGATAGACCATAAATCACCATCATCACATAATGAAAAGGAAACACATTCTTACTTACACAGGACAATTTCAGAAGAGTGACCGTGACAAGGCAATACAAGTGCTTGATTTAAGGGACCACTGCACAAGACACCAGGACTCCTTAATCAAAATGTTCCCTTCTGCTACCTGAAACATCCTTCTGAGTTAAAGTTCTGACTCAAGACTTTAATGTACTGCCTTTTTATAACATACAAGCCAAACTGTTATAATTTAGCAGAGGTACCAAACTCATGTTCGCACACAATAGAAACACTCTGTGCTATGGGTCAAAAATACTTTTCTGCTCTTTGACCATGTGGCTACTTGACTTTATGGAGAATAGACCAGATGACCCAATAGCAAATCATCTCTATCTTTCTAGATATTTTAGCACTGCCTTTCAAAAAAAAAGTCAGTTTTTTTTTCTTCTCATATGTATTACTTTCCCATTATTTCCAGAATACTCTACACCATTCTGTGACTGGTCTGTTTTGACATCAACGGAATGCATTGGGAGCAGTTTAACTTGTCTAAGACCAGTCACGAAAGGTTAGTTCCCTAGCTGTTTGTTGAAAAGATTGCACTGTGCAATATTGGAAAGTGAAACAATAGATACTTTGTCTTTACTTTCCAGGGTGAAAAGCATCAGGCATTGTTAAAGTATTTATGCTTTCATGGTGGTGATGCTCAGTTCTGTTTCCCTGTTAGCACAAAAAGCTACAAAAACAAACAAAGTTGTAATTGATGAGCTGTAACGAACAGACATTTAAAAGTGAAATGACAAATATAAAGACCCACAAGAATAAAGTATTTTATTTCCAATAAAGTGTGAAGTCTTACATCACACGTTCAGCACTTTTTGCAACCTTGTGGTGAAATACGTCACCATGATTGTTACAGGCAGACTGGATGCTCTTTGCTGAGCTTGCATTTCCATTGATTGTCACTGTGAAACGGGTGTGTGGGGGAGAGGGGGGTGTTATAGTCTAGCCATCCCTCTCATGGGTTAAGCTCTTGTGTATACAGTATTCACTAGGACCTTTCCCACAAATGTGGAAAGATGGCACAAGCCTGGGCAGGCAGACATCCAATGATGAAGAGAGCCCAAATCTGCAAACTGACATGACTATAGTACGGAGAAGTTTCTGCCGTTTGTGATGTTGGACAATTTAATGGGTTGGAGAGGATTGCTAGCAGGTTATATATTGCCACTGGAAGCAACTTATCATACTGTAGTAATGTGAGGGAATGCTTTGTGAGAGCAAACCCATAATCTCCGGATAAATGGAAAAATGCTAGAGGATCCAATGATGTTTTCACCTCACGCTAAGCCTAGGTTTATCAATCGTGATTTTTGTGCCTAACTTCACTCAGTGAGGTCTGGAAGGGTTTAATTCTCCTCAAATCACTATAAATCACAGTTGAACTGTGATATTTTGCTCCTTAACCTGTAAAAGTGGCATAAGTAGTTATGGTGTTTTAAAGTATCAAATTAAAGCATATATGTTTTTCCTCTGTGATTAAGATAGTTGATCTTTTATATATCTCAAGTACATGTCTGTTTGGAATCCACATATTGATGTACAGAATCATAAAAGAAGTACTAAAATATAATCACCAAATACACAACTTAGAGTCTGGTTGGTGTTTCCACCTTCCAAACACTTAGAGTGCAATGTAGGTGTTTAGTTAAGGAAAAAGTACATAAAAACATATACACTTGCCCCTCAGTTTTCGGGGGTTGTACATAAAAAATAGGGAAAAAAAGAGTGCAATATTGTACGGTAAACGTAAAGTGACTATTTTAGTGCAGTGAGTGCCTTTTATGTGGGTATAGGCTCTAAACACATCAGCGGTTGTGCCTTTAACCCCTGTGTGACATGTCATGATTCCCTTTTATTCGAGAAGTTTGGTCCTTAAGGGGTTAAGGTAGGCAGCTATACCCCTCTTGTATTGTTGGTTCCTTTTTATTCCTCTCAATGGAATATGTGAAGGAAGAAAGAGAAAGGAAACCTCTAGGTTTAGTACTTCGTTATAGTATGAATTTTAACCCAAATATTGTAGGAAAAATGGGTGCTCGCCTTTTTTGGAGTCTTTTGAAAACTGGCTCTAAGTTTGCAGGCATTGTGTCAGCTTGCAGAGTGACACTACCCTTACCAGATCCAAGGTACAGTATGGAGGTGAAGATAAGTTGGTATGAAGTATAATATAATAAAACTGTCATGGTTTCCGTTCCTGGTTCCCAAGAGTGCGTTTTCTTGTCCTGTTTTTGATATTCTCTGTATTTTGACCTTGGCTATTCCTGACTCTTCTGATTTCTGGTTTCCCTGACCTAGCTTGTTAAAGGGTATTATATATTTCTGGCTTCCTTGACTTTGGGTATCCCTTGACCATTCTCTGTCTTTAATGTATTAGTCTGGCCATTCTAAGGACCGGTTTACGTTCTATATATTTTCTGTTCTGTCTATGTAGATGTAACATAGTACTGCGTGCTGGACCTCACTAGCAGTCGTGACATACATAATGTACATTTATATATTTTTCAAAATACACATATATTCTAAAAATATAAAACTTATAGATAACATATTAAGGACATGTTTCAAAACATAATTACAAGGAGAAAGGATCACAAAGTTCATGTGTAAAATATATGCACACATATTGAAAAAAATATACACATAAGGGGGACAGGTATTATAAAAGAAATGGCACAATTCAAAGTCTGCATTAAGACCGAAAGGGGTGAAGGTATTAAGGTTAAACATCCATTTGGTTTCTATTTTTCCTAGTCTTTTTATTTCATCCTCCTCTCTCCAATTCATTTCCACGTTTTGGATGGCAAAAAAGTTTAAAAATTGTGGATCACTATTGTGCAGTAATTTAAAATGTTGATACACTATGTTTATCATAATCCCTTTTTCATATTCCTTATGTAGAGTGGACATTTGTTCTTCTAACGTAGTATAAATTACATGGACATTTTAGAGCGTAGATTACTTTCTTTGTGAAGCAGGTAATCGTATTCTTTATTTTATATTACATAGTTACATAGCTGAAAAGAGACTTGCGCCCATCAAGTTCAGCCTTCCTCACATATGTTGTTGCTATTGATCCAAAAGAAGGCAAAAAACCTAGTCTGAAGCGCTTCCAATTTTGCCACAAACAAGGAAAAAATTCCTTCTTGACCCCAAAATAGCAGTCAGATGTCTCCTTGGATCAAGCAGCTATTACCCCACTAATTAGAAATGATATCCCTGTATGTTATGTTTTTGTAAGTATTCAATTGCAGTTTAAACATCTGTAGTGACTCTGACAAAACCACCTCTTCAGGCAGAGAATTCCATATCCTTATTGCTCTTACTGTATAAAAACCTTTTCTTTGCCTTAGATGAAATCTCATTTCTTCCAGCCTAAATGTGTGACATTGTGTCCTATGTATAGCCCTGTTTATACAAATATATTCGGGGCCAGTACAAACCTTTATCTGGAAATCTATTCATAAAGTTATCATATCCCCTCTCAGGCGCGTTTTTCCAAACTAAACAGATTTAATTTTTTTCACCTTTCTTCATAACTAAAATGCTCCATTCCGTTTATCAATTTTGTAGCTTGTCTCTGGACTCTTTCTAGTGCCATGATATCTTTCTTTAGAACAGGCGCCCAAAATTGCACAGCATATTCAAGGTGTGGTCTTACCAGCGATTTATAAAGAGGCAAAATTATATTTTCATCCCGAGAATTTATGCCCCTATTTATACATGACAAAACCTTACTGGCTTTAGCAACTGCAGATTGACATTGCATATTGCTGCCTAATTTGTTGTCTATAACAATTCCAAAATCCTTCTCGTGTGTGGTTATCCTTAATTCACTACCATTTAGTGTGTAAGTTGCTTGTGCATTCTTAACCCCGAAGTGCATAACTTTGCATTTCTCTACGTTAAATTTCATCTGCCATTTTAGTGCCCAGTCCCCCAATCTATCCAAATCCCTCTGCAGCAAAGCAATATCCTGCTCACATTTTATTACTTTACAAAGTTTTGTGTCATCTGCAAACACTGAAACATGGCTTTCAATGCCTATTTCAAGATCATTTATAAATATGTTAAATAGAAGGGGTCCCAGAACAGACCCCTGAGGGACACCACTTACCACTTTTGTCCAGCCTTAAAATTTACCATTAATTACAACTCATTGTACTCTATCCTTAAGCCAATGTTCTACCCAAGAACAATAATATTCATCTAGACCAATTTCTTTTAGTTTGAAGACTAACCTATTGTGAGGAACTGTATCAAATGCCTTGGCAAAATCCAAGTAGATCACATCCACTGCAACACCCTGATCTATACTTCTACCTACTTCTTCGTAGTATGCAATTAGGTTAGTTTGACATGACCTATGTTTCATAAAACCATGCTGATTATTGCTAATAACAAAGTTCTTCCCAATGAATTCCAGAATATTATCCCTTAATAGCCCTTCAAATATTTTCCCAGTTACAGAAGTTAAGCTCACAGGTCTATAATTTCCAGGCAAGGATTTTGAACCCTTTTTAAATATAGGAACAACATCTGCCTTCCTCCAATCCTCCGGTACAACACCTGAAACAAAAGAATCTTGAAAAATTAAATACAGAGGTTCACTTATTTCTCCACTTAGCTCCTTAAGTACTCGTGGGTGAATACCGTCAGGCCCCGGATCTTTATTTACATTAATTTTCTCTAGTAGCTGTAGCACCTTGTCTCGAGTTATCCAGTCACAAGTTATCTGCAAGTTTTTTGCAGCAATCATTTGCATATTTCTTGCCATAGGATCCTCATTAATATATACTGAAGAAAACTAGTTATTTAAAATTTCTGCTTTTCCCTGGTCTTCATTAGCTAATAAACCCAACTCTGTTTCCAGTGTACCTACACTTTCACTTTTAGTCTTTTTAGAATTGATGTACTTGAAAAAATTTTGGGGGTTGGTTTGGCATTCTCTAGCTATCAATTTCTCATTTTCTAGTTTAGCCACTTTAATTGCCTTTTTTGCAAGCGTTATTGGCATCCTTATATCTTAAATAGGATGCCTCTGATTTAAATATTCTTTTTGTTTTGGGGGTCTAAAAAGTTATAAAATGTGGATCGGAACCAGCGCTTATTAGTTTAAATACCACCTTGTAAATTGTTCTTATTAGCTGCTAAACATTCACGTGATTCCTTACAATATCACCAATACAAGATACAAGAAAAGAATGTAGCGCTTCAATAAAAATTCAATTAATCACCTTTTTGATTTTTTTTTTGGAGGGTGATTTTCCCTGGTATGCAGAATCTGTGCAAGTACCTATAAAAAATAATTAAACGTAGTGTAGATCATACGTAACATGGTAGTGCGTTTTAATTCTGATATATATACACTCACAAATGAAGAGCTATGGACCCAGCTCTGGTTTGAATTGTTTCTGGGTCCGTATAGGCGACCCACCCCTATTACCAATATCGATCTTGTTCTATAGGGAATATAGAGGCACAAACGATTGCACAGTATTGTTGATAATAAGTCTAATGTGAAATAAAGAATCCCAAGTAGGTACTTACAAGTGTAGAGTTATGCAATAATGACTCAATTCTTAAGCGTTGTGCAGATTTAGGACTGCACTCCCTGCTGTAAAAGATGAAGTACTGGGAACCAGGATCGATGAAGAAAAGTAAAAAGAAATTTATGAACACAATTTAAAATCACAAATAAAAGCATCAATATGCTGAATCCGGGATGCGTTTCACCACTAATAGCGTGGCTTCTTCAACCGGGTAAATCTGTTCTGTCTGATCTGAACTGATTTACCCGGTTGAAGAAGCCACGCTATTCATGACGAAACGCAGATATTGTTACTGCTGCTTCACTAGTATATTATTTTTACGATTGAGTATTGGGTGACTGAGAATTCTATAACAGTGTCGTATTGTATGGGAGGCTGTAAAATATACGTTCACAAAACATTTCAATAAAGCATTACTTACACTATGCGGAAGACTCAAAAGCTGCCCAGGAAGCCGTTACCATTAAGTAGTAACCAGATTGTCTGTCTATTTCATACATAGGCTCACAGGCAGTCTAGCTTAGGTACATTGTATAAAGGTTCAGATCACAGGCTGGGTCCTCTATCCCAGTGTACAGGACTGCAGAATATGTGGACATTTTATAAATAATAGTAATATCAATAAAGAAAACATGTTTATACACAACAGTGAAAAGGCTATTTAAAGTGGCCATTTTTAATGTTCATGGATGCCTTTCTCAAGGTGACAATGTCATAGCAGCATACATATTTCAGTTGTTGGAGAATGACTCTTAAAATCTAGAATGTTTAACGGAACTCCAGACAGCTCAGTTTAGTAGTTTTGATGATGTAAAATCAATTCTTCCTCTGTCATAGTAATTGCTAGCAACAGTAACACAAAGTATTCAAACACATTTTTGGAATTTTACATTACACATGTCAAGGTAATTATAGCCTAGAAATATCACACTTCTCTTAATACAGTGAGATCCGTCACAAAAGAATCCGCAGATGTCAACTCCTACAATTCATACTTTTCTCTTTTTTTTCCTATGTCTGTCTCTAAAGCAAGCTGTGTTTTTAGAAATGGAGAAAAATATTGTATAGTGGGCGAGCACCAGTACGGCAGCAATTCATAAACTAGGACCCATGTCATTTTATACCTAAATATTAAAAATTAAATTGTATCTCTGTCTTACTACTACCCATTAGAAGGGATTTTCTTCGCTTTTTAATCATCCAAGCTTTTTTTGAACTGTAGAAAACCTTCACATATCTTAAAGGGTAGTTTAAGCAGCACAAAAAAGTACCTATTTTTGAACAGTTGAATGTTTGTTGTACATGCAAATGATCTGACTTTTACCACCGTCTGTATAGATCGACCGGCAATGAACATGTCCAGTGATGAGCATTCTTCTAACAAAGTTATTTTGTTATGAAATTGTTTTACAAAATAATGCTGTGTCATAAGAATTGGACTTGGGAAAATGTGTTCTATACATTGTGTGGTCCTATTCTCGGTTTCATGTACGATGTAAATGAATAATTGAACAGTTTAGTAGTATCTGTTATCAGACTTCTTTTTGTGAGCTGATTTTAAAAGTCAGATGACCTTCCTCAGTAGATTTTTTTTCCCCCCCAAATTATAAATAATGATTAATTGAAAAATAACCCAAAATAAACTAATGAGGAAGTTGGTCCTGCATTTTAAAGCAGTTTTGATGTATACATCATGCCTCTGCAGTCTCCCTGCTCAATTCTCTGCCATTTAAATCACTTTGTTTATACAGCTCTAGTGACACCTCCCTGCATGTGACTTGCACAGCCTTCCTAAACACGTCCTGAAAAGGTACCCAGGTATTCTAGGTTCCTTCACTACACATTCTGTTTAATCTAGAATTTAATATCTCCTGCTCTGTTAATAGCCGTCTAAACAATGCAGAAACCTCCTGTGTTTGAAGTTCTATTTACAGAGAAGGAGACAAAAATTAGCCTCTGAAAATAAAACAAAGTTTTCATGTTGGCTGTGTAAGTCACAGCCAGATGAGGTGAGTGAGGCTAGGGCTGCATAAACAGAAACAAAATTGATTTAACTCCTAAATGGCAGATAATTGACAAATAAGACCACAGGGGCGTGATATATACATCAAAACTGCTTCATTAAAATAAAGTTGTTTTAAGGTCCATAGTGTCCCTTTAAACCAGCTTAGCAAAAGACATTTCATAACATGTCTTGTCTACATCATTTTAGGAAATGACAACATTTAGGACATGATGTCCAATCTGGAAAAAATGTCTGGCTACCTGTTTATTTCTAGCTATTTTTTTTCCCTTACATTTTCCTCTCCCATGTCAATCAAATAAAATTCCCAGTTTATTGAAGAAAGCTAAAAACATCCCATTTTTGCTCTTTATTCTGAGAGTGTGTGGACGGATACATAAAGTCCCCACATTAGTTTGGTATATTTGCAGTTGTCAAGTGATATATAGTTATAGAACTGTAGCCCTTGCATTGAGGGATAAAATAATGCATGTAATTATATAATGTGTTCTTCAGCCTCCTTCATAGAGCCGCATATGGTACTAATTGCTGATTCATCTTAACTTCTGAACCTTTCATTTCTGCCATCTCTGCAGCCTTTCCTTTCTGTCCATTTCCTGTTTACCATTATCCTTTCAATTGCCTGTAAGACACATATAGCAGTAGAGCTCTGTGCTTGGTTAGTGACGAGAATTTTTGCAAATTGTCAGATACACTGTATTGCAATATTCATGTAGGATGAGAGATGTATAGAAGCATGACAGCATCTCTGAGCTCAAACCATAACTCTGGCTCCCAAATAAACAATGTTCATATTTGCAATCCCTCACCACAGTCCACATTGCATTCCAATACACCATACCGCAGTGTACCATATCATCTCATTATAATGCTATTAATGAATGTGGTAGAATGTAAGCTCATTTGAGCAGGGTCCTCTTCAACCTATTGTTCCTGTAAGTTTATTTGTAATTGTCCTATTTATAGCTAAATCCCCTCTCATAATATTGTAAAGCGCTACGGAATCTGTTGGCGCTATATAAATGGCAATAATAATAATAATAGTATCAGAAATATTTGCTTCCAAAAGTTAGGCCATCTTCCTCTTGTTTGCAAAATAAAAAGTAGCAGTCTCAATTAAATATTTATCATTGCATTCTAGAACTTGGAAATACTGTCAGGGCTATCATTAACTGTAAACTGTGGGGATTCATCTGGGAATTGCAAATTGTCAGGCAGCTAGTTTAGCCTTAGATTACATATTCCCTGCAGACTTAATGAACATTTTCTGTTCGAAGAATAACCTTAAAATATGTGTAATGTTTCACTACAATATATCTGACTATTCACTTAAATCTGTACAGATGTTTTTCTCACTCATCTCAACTTTAATTCCTTTACACGATGCTGCCTTTGAAATGGATTTTGAAACCTCTGTATTAATCATTTTTGTCACTTTTACCCTTCCTCCATAGACAGGTGACATGTCTGGTCAAACCTATCAAAGACTTTCTCTGTGTCAGTGGAGCCCAGAGTTGGAGTGTACACTGTACGAAAGTAACCGCGCCACTTGTACTTGGAGGGGCCTGCTTGCCAGCCTCCTGCCCACAGACTATGGGCCCTGCAGGGAAACCTGTTAAAGACTACCGAACTTGACCGACTGTAAGCACTGATTTCCCTGGAACTGTTTTGGCCATAGGACCATGTGCACGGTTGGTCAAAACTATGACTTCCATGAAATTCCTGAACCGATCTGGGTGATTTTTGGATATGTTGTTCACCCAGATCGGGGCTATCAGTCGATGTAACTATGGGGTTTGAAGTGTTTTTAATGTACTTTTTGGGGTTTCATAAAATTGTATGTTTTTCTCTGCTTGGAGATAATTGGGTTAGATTAGTACAATTCCTGATTCAGTTATCTCCCAAGCAGAGGAGGGATTCTATTGTTTGTCTATGGGAGTGTCTCACTGTATGAATCTGTTTTTATTGGTTTATTCACTTTGTGTCCCTGTGTCCAACCTGGGCGTCACCGTTGTTGGGAAACTTGCATAAAAGACCAGTGTGCCTCCATTAAAATTATGTTCCTGCTTACCCTCAACATAGTCTCATCTCATGTGTGGGGGAAACAGCTGTATCTATCCTGGGGGTTGCTATATCACTATACTCCCCAGGAATTCTAATCACGAGCTCTTATAAGAGCTGTTCCTGCTACGCTCTCTGGGAGTAGGAGAGTCTGACCACTGGAAGCTAGATCCTGGTCTTGGGTCCAGGGTGGGTGATGGACGGTGAGACCCTGGCGCAGCTGCCTAAGTGGGGAGTGGGGTCTGCAGTGCTTATGGTGTCTGGTGGAGTGCTGGAATTCCTCGGTGAGCACTAGGAGCATCGATTGGCGGAGGCACTTGGTCGGAGTGCCAGGCGGCCCGTTACAAAGTGGTTATAGTGTCTGGAGTCCAATGGCGAGGTCCTTATATTCAGCATTAAATAATTTTCATGTTTAATTCTAAAATGATTAAATGAGCTTACAATCTGAGAATTAGGTGGTAGGCAGATGTGTAGATCATTAGGTGTCTTGCCCAAAGCGACTTACTGGTAAGGCAGTTTGACAGGGTTTGAACCTAGGTTTCCCGGGACTAAGGTAGTGACATTATCACTGCTCTAACCAGCTGATCTACAGCTTTAAACACACCTTCAGTGGAGCAGGGCCATGGGAACCCTGGGACTCTTATTAAGTGTTCAACGTCTCGCAAATGGTTCAACACTGAATGGAGAGGGAGAGCCAGGGGACACCAGGTACCATAACGAATTCATTGAGTTGAAACTGTTTTAGTTGAACCTTACAAGGTTATTAACTCCGCCTGATCTGTTTGGACCAGCAGTGGCATAAAACATTGGACTCTTAGATCAACTTAAGTAAACGTTGTGGCTTTACCTGCCTTGCGGTGGAATTCTGCAGTGAATTGAAAGATGCTACGAAACAAGAAGCAAGCTTTAAATGATCTAGAGCCATGAGGAGCGGGTGCAATAATGTGAGTGTGTTTATCCATTGAAAAGAGCCCAATACCCCACCCTTTATGTTTTGTTCTGTTTTTTTTTTTTTTTTAAAGTTTGAATACTGTGGTCTAGGCACACTGCTCATATGTGTTATCATCTTAAACCATGCTAGTGCTGTGTTCAAAGCACTGCTGTGTACATTGTGCAACTTTTCTTTATGTCCTTTTTCCTTTGAAATATTCTTTGTTGTTTAATATTAAAACTCAAATAGATGGCTGTCCCCATTAAGGAATCTCGGAGTTAAAGCAGATCTGCCACGTTTTGTTTTTAAATGTTGCCATGTTCTAAACCCCCTTAGTTTTCTTTTTTTTTTTTTTTTTTTTTTTTTTAAATTAAGCTTTTTAAAAAATGATAAAAAAATTATTATATAAAGTTGTGCATTGGCTATACTCGCCTCCTTCCAGTGTTGCGTTACTTCTGGGAGTGGCACATTAGTGGCACTGTGTTGACTCCTAGAGTCAACTTAGTTCCATTCGAAGCCTTGGGAGTGTATGTCACTTGACGCCCAGGAAATGGCAGAGTGGATTTTTGGCTGCGCCATTATAGGAACACAATGATGGCAGCTCAACCAGAGAAGACCCCGCAGGACAGGCATAATTTTGAAAAAGATAAGTTGCACTGGTCCCAGGGTCTGAAGTGGTTGTGTGGGGTCGGGGTGCTATATGTTTAGTAGTCCCTATATTTTAAAAAGGTGTAAGGTGTGAAAAATTTAATTTGGAAATCTACACCCCTTTATTCTGCACCTGGGTGCCTCCATCATAGCGCCTTGTCAGTCAGTGTTATAAGCTCTGTCCTTTGCACCACAATTACACACAATTATGTTTCTATGTCTCTTCTCATTTGCAATGTTTGCCCTGACTGCATTCTCTGAATTGGATTATGAGGTCAATTTCTAAATCTTAATATGAATTTAAATGAAAATTGAGCATCTCATGGGGAAAAAAAATAACATGTTTTAGGTGATTTTTATTGTTTTGCTCAATTGTATAAATTCCCCTTGTGACCATTCCCCTTCAAAGCGTGCTCATGTGAAAAAAACGTTACTTTAGTTTTTGCAAAATGTACAATTAAATAATTTTATTGGTTTGAGTTTATTTTTTTAATTAAATATAAACATTTTACAAAAATCTGCTTATTTTCACACCAAATTATTTAGATGCCGGTTTCCTTTAAATTATGAGGAATGCATTTGACTGTGCTACGCTACATAGTTGTAAGATGTTCCTAAGTTTTAACCATGTATGCTGCACATGCTGCCTATTTTTAGATACAGAAATATAAAGAAAACAGGTTTGTTTTTCTGCTGCAGGCTTTGCTTTCCCATTTGTGGGACAAATAATCTCTGCCGTAAAAGAAAAGTTGTTTTGATTATTTACAGATTCAGCCATTATAGCGATCATGGAACCGCTAACGTTTTCAGAATGCAATCGTATTGACAACTATCTAAATTAGATCTTTCATTCTCGCAACGTTATATCTTGATTTTAGGGTAAAATCTTTTACTGGTTGTTTGTGAGATGGCCAGCATATGCAGAGTTAATCTGTTCATGCAGGAATTAACAAATTAATTTAACATTGTTGCCTGATTTTGCATATTTTATATTATTTGATATATATTTATTTATTTATTTTTTATGTGTAGTCTGAACAAACATAACTGATTATATTTGTATACTGAATCTTTTTTAAAATGCCTGAATTATATTATTTCAATACTTCCATGATGTTTTATACTTTGTATGAGTACGGAATCTTAAATAAAGTATAGGATTTACGTCTTTACCAAACACCAAATATAAACCAGAGTCATACTGAACAAATCCGTTAGAAGGCAGATTTGTGACAATAATCTACCGTTTTTTTTAAGTGAGCCAACATAAATCTACCATATTTGCCTACTTGCTGTGGGAGCAGGTAGTTTGTGTTGGATTATAATATTGATTTAATACACAATATTCAGAAAATAACTTTCGAATCATTTTATAACCTAGACTATATGTGTTTTAACTGTAAAGTTAACTTTTTTCCCTGTTTGGTAGTTCTCTGCATGGTACTAGTTACATATTTTTGCAAAATATTCACTTTTATTAGAACTTGCCACTATCTGCTTGCACATTTGGTTAAACTGGATTTTATATATATATATATATATATATATATATATATATATATATATATAAAAAATAGCGACAGACCTAAGGACACGGTCACTGCATCATCACCCCATTCTTACATATCTGATTTTTACTGGTTGTGAATCAATCCCAACCTTAACGTATATTTATTTATAAAATATTTTACCAGGATGGATACATTGAGATTTCTCTTGTTTTCAAGTATGTCCTGGGTCCACAAAACATTGCATTGTTACAACAGGATACAATATTACAAAAATAAAATATACAAACTATATATACCGTATATACTCGAGTATAAGCCGACCCGAATATAAGCCGAGGCCCCTAATTTTACCCCCAAAAATTGGGAAAACGTATTGACTCGAGTATAAGACTAGGGTGGGAAATGAAGCAGCTACTGGTAAATTTCTAAATAAAATTAGATCCTAAAAAAATTATATTAACTGAATATTTATTTACAGCGTGTGTATATAATGAATGCAGTGTGTGTGTATGCAGTGTGTATGAGTGCAGTGTGTATATAATGAATGAAGTGCAGTGTGTGTATAATGAATGCAGTGCAGTGTGTATGAGTGCAGTGTGTATGTATGAGTGCAGTGTGTGTATGAGTGCAGTGTGTATTTAATGAATGCAGTGCAGTGTGTATATGAGTGTGTATAATGAATGCAGTGCAGTGTGTGTATATGAGTGCAGTGTGTATATAATGAATGATGAATGCAGTGTGTGTATGAATGCAGTGTGTGTGTATGAGTGCAGTGTGTATATAATGAATGATGAATGCAGTGTGTATGAGTGCAGTGTGTATATAATGAATGCAGTGCAGTGTGTGTATGAGTGTAGTGTGTGTATATGAGTGCAGTGTGTATATAATGAATGATGAATGCAGTGTGTGTATGAGTGCAGTGTGTATGCAGTGTGTATGTATGAGTGCAGTGTGTATGAATGCAGTGTGTATATAATGAATGCAGTGCAGTGTGTGTGTGTGTGTGTGCAGAGCATTGGTGGGGGTTGGGCATTTTATTAATTATTACTTAATTATTATCTTAATATTTTTATTTTTTTTAGGTAATTATTTTTTTATTTTATTATTAATTGTATTATTTTTTTTTGTTATTATTATTTTAATATTTTTTTTTCTTATTAGTTGTTTTATTAATATTTTTATTTTTTCGTCCCCCCTCCCTGCCTGTTAGCTGGCCAGGGAGGGGGGCTCTCACTCCCTGGTGGTCCAGTGGATGGGCTGTAGGAGGGGGGCTGGCAGGAAGCTGTAACTTACCTTCACAGCAGCTCCTGTCAGCTCCCTTCTCTCTCCTCCGTCCGTGCAGCTCCCAGGTCAGTTTCCTCTGCAACTCTCGCGGCCGCGCGGAGCGTTGCCACGGTAACCCGTGGCAACGCTCTGACCCCGCGGCTCTCGAGAGAGTTGCAGAGGAAGCCGACCTGGGAGCTGCACGGAAGGAGGAGAGAGAAGGGAGCTGACAGGAGCTGCTGTGAAGGTAAGTTACAGCTCTGCCAGCCCCCCTCTCCCCCAGTCTGTATTATGGCAATGAAAATTGCCATAATACAGACACTCACTCGAGTATAAGACGAGTGGGAGTTTTTCAGCACAAAAAATGTGCTGAAAAACTTGTCTTATATTTGAGTATATACGGTATATATATATATATATATATATATATATATATATATATATATATATATATATATATATATATATACACATACACACATATATAAATGTAATACATAACAGGTAATAAATATATTCAACCATGACAGGTGCATTCTGTGCTGAGGTATGTTGCCATAGATCACTTTAAAGATTTTAGATTGAATGAAGATTTCACTGTGTCCCTGAGGTTATTCCGTAATTGCCGAGTTCTGTAGGAAAATGAAAATGAAAATGCTAGTACTGGATTGGTGGTTATAGGAGGTGGGAACAGCTGGGGAGAGCATTCTACTCAGGTAGGGTGGGAGCTCTTATGTACAAGGCTGGAAAGATGAAGAGTGCGTTGGGATTCCAGCGATAGCCAGTTTAGCTGTTTTAACGTGTCACAGTGGTGGGTAAAGTAATTGCATTCTAGTACAAAGCGGCAGAATGAATTGCGTAACGTATTACGTTTATTAAAGTGGGTTTGCGATGCATAAACGACATCTCCATAATCAATGATTGGCATTAGCATTTGTTGCACCATCTGTTTCCTTACTGTAGGGCGAAGGCAGAATTTGTTTCTGAAGAGATGTTTTCAGTTTGAAGGCCAAAGGATAGATTGGGGTCTAGCAACATACCTAGATATTTAAAAGAGGGGACTGCTGTCAGTGTGCTATTTGAATTTGTTCTGATACACAATTGTTGATTTTGTAGTTTACGTAATTTAGGTACAGTTCCAAAGATCATTGTAACTGTTTTTACCCTGTGATGATGTATATAACAAACACAGTATTCATTCAGGTTTTACCCAGTTTAATTTAATGGCTCTAAGCCATTTCAATTAAAATCTATGTGAAGTACCAGATCCAATCACTCCTCCATGTTTGGACATTTAAAATAGTGATGAAAAAGTGGGACAAATATATGGTTAGAAATATAAACGTTGGGACACTCTATATTAATTTCTCTTCTCCCCCTGTTTACTCTGTCTTGCATACCCACTCTGTGTAATATTATTTTGGGGATTCTGGGATAGAAAGTACGAGTTGGCTTTTATTCAGATGAAAAAAAAGTGTTATCTCTGCTGTACTAATATTTTACGTGGCTCAGACCGATGGTTGGGATCTTGAGCACTTGTATTAACTAGCCTAGATTGAAAATTTGCCTAAAGATGCATTAAGATACATTTTACTCAAAGAAAAGATAAACACTCTCAGGATATAGATGTTGAGTATGGATAATCAAAATCTACTGCTCCGAGATCTAACTGCTCCATTATTGTTCTCTCCTTTTATCTTTCTACTTTATCATTAAGGAGTCCGGTTACTAAAGCAGTTCCAAGGTTCTTTACATCTTTGTATGCAGTATTGATTTTCTTACGAGCACTCACACAAAAAGCAATTGAACATCTAAACTAAAAATTGTTGGAAAGTTGTAAGACATACCCATTTACACAGTGGAGACAAGCCTCTTAGTATACAGTTAATATGTATGCACCTAGTTCCATGCAATAACCCACCTAAAGTGACATAATGTGTCAGGAAATCAGTTCTTATGAATCCTGGGGAACCCACTGCTCATCACTTCTCATGAAGTTAGGAGAGAGCTACAGATAAATGACTACTTCAAATCACTGTAGTAGTCTTGGTCCTACCTGCTGTTGCATAGTGGGTGGGGATCAGAAAATTGACCCAGCTCTATCTCTGACCTCCGACCATGCTAGTTCAAGCTATGCGCAAAGATAACGCGGCCAACTTAGGTATTAGATGGTCATGGAAACCCTAACTTGTCCTTTTTTTCTATTCAGCGAGACAATAAGTACAGCGAGGTTCCAGATGAAATGAAAGAAACCAAATTACTCCAAATTTTACAGCCATGTTTTCGGTTGCTTTTTTCAATTTTATTTCATGAAATTCTTTATTTACTGTTGATTTTATTTACTGATGTTAATAAGAAAGTGGCATAAACAGTCAAATCACAAGGCTAACCTTCAGAATTTAAATGTTAAAAGAAAGAAAACAAAAAAGATACAATAAAATATCGTATGGATTTGGGTGGCAATAATGTTACATAGAATACGTTCTAAATGATGCGCTTAGGTGTCTGACGTGAAGCAGAGCCAAGGTTCCCATAGATGGGGGGGAGATTTGATGGCTGAAATGTTGTCACTTCATTTAATAACTTTTGTCTTAAAAGAACATTTCAGGCTCCTAAAGCAGTTCTGCTTCTTGAAGTGTTTTAGGGCTACATTCTGGCCTATTCTGATTTTGTTTTTGTTTAAAAAAAAAAAAAAAAAAAACCTTTTATATAAAGTATTGATTACTGGAGAAATGACATGAAACTTTATTATAAATTAAATTTTTCGCACCTTCCTGGCTGAGGGTCTGCGCTTGACATTCATACACTTTGCAATGAGCTTTAATGCCAGTCATGTATGTAATACAGCTCATTGAGGAGTGTATGATTGGCCAGTTACACAAATCATGTATGTAATACAGCTCATTGAGGAGTGTATGATTGGCCAGTTACATGAATCATGTATGTAATAAAGCTCATTGAGGAGTGTATGATTGGCCAGTGACCGGAATCGTGTATGTAATAGAGCTCATGGAGGAGTGTATGACTGGCCAATCTCACAGTTTTCATCAGGACTTCTTAAAGGGACACTATAGTCACCTGAACAACTTTAGCTTAATGCAGCCGTTTTGGTGTATAGAACATGCCCATGCAGCCTCACTGCTCAATCCTCTGCCATTTAGGAGTTAAATCCCTTTGTTTATGAACCCTAGTATCACCTCCCTGCATGTGACTTGCACAGCCTTCCATAAACACTTCCTGTAAGGAGAGCCCTAGTTAGGCTTTCTTTATTGCAAGTTCTGTTTAATTAAGATTTTCTTATCCCCTGCTATGTTAATAGCTTGCTAGACCCTGCAAGAGCCTCCTGTATGTGATTAAAGTTCAATTTAGAGATTGAGATACAATTATTTAAGGTAAATTACATCTGTTTGAAAGTGAAACCAGTTTTTTTTTTCATGCAGGCTCTGTCAATCATAGCCAGGGGAGGTGTGGCTAGGGCTGCATAAACAGAAACAAAGTGATTTAACCCCTTAACACCGCAGCCAAATGTACAAGTTGTGAACGAAACAAAACGTAAACAAAACCTGGCATTTGCGCTATATGTCTGTCAAACCGTAATTCACCTCTTTCATATTAAATGCACCCCCCCTTATTATATATCATTTTATTAAGGGGAAACAGGGCTTTCATTTAATATCAAATATTTAGCTATGAAACATAATTTAATATGAAAAAAATTGGACAAAATAAGATTTTTTTTTGATTTTTTTCGTTCTTCATGACATTTTAACTGTCAATGTCATAATACTGTTTGCTTTTACTGCAATAAAATACACATATTTGTATTCAGCAAAGTCTCACGTGTAAAACAGTACCCCCTATGTACAGGTTTTATGGTGTTTTGGGAAGTTACAGGGTCAAATATAGCGTGTTACATTTGAAATTGAAATTCGCCAGATTGGTTACGTTGCCTTTGAGACTGTATAGTAGCCCAGGAAATAAATTTACACCCATAATGGCATACCATTTGCAATAGTAGACGACCCAAGGTATTGCAAATAAGCGATGTCCAGTCTTTTTTAGTAGCCATTTGGTCACAAACACTGGCCAAAGTTAGCGTTTGTATTTGTTTGTGTGTGAAAAATGCAAAAAACGCCAATTTTGGCCAGTGTTTGTGACTAAGTGGCTACTAAAAAAGACTGGACATACCCCATTTGCAATACCTTTGGTTGTCTACTATTGCAAATGGTATGCCATCATAGGGGTAATTTTCATTCTTGGGCTACCATAGGGTCATAAAGGCAACGTAAGCAATCTGGCGAATTTTAATGTGAAAAAAATTAAACACAAGCCTTATATTTGACGCTGTAATTTTTGAAACCACCATAAAACCTGTACATGAGGGGTACTGTTGTACTCAGGAGACTTCGCTGAACACAAATATTTGTGTTTCAAAACAGTAAAAAGTATTGCAGCAATAATATCGTCCCTGTAAGTGCTGTTTGTGCGTGAAAAATGCAAAAACGTCACTTTTACTGGCGATATCATGGTTGTAATACATTTTATTGTTTTGAAACACTAATATTTGTGTTCAGCGAAGTCTCCCGAGTAAAACAGTACCCCCCATGTACAGGTTTTATGGTGTCTTGGAAAGTTATAGGGTTAAATATAGTGCTAGCAAATTAAATTCCCTATACTTTCGGCATGGGTGGTCAGGCAGGTCCCGCTAATTGTAATTAATTAGGATACCTAATTATGTAAAATTATTACATAAATATATGTGTAGAATTAATATATGTATATATATACATATGTGTATATATACGTATATATATATATATTTTTTTTTTATATTTTTATTTATATATAGGTATATATATAGTGATATATACGTATATATTTATGTATATAGATATATATATATTATTTCGTTATAAGTGTATTTTGATATAAATATATATATATTAATATCAGAATACAGTTAGAACGAAATAAAACACATCTATATATTTTTTAATATTTTATTTTTAATTATTTTTTTTATTTAATTTTTTTACGTATTTACATATTAATTTTTTTTATATTATTTATAAATATATATATAACAATAATTATATATATATTTAATCAGTATCAGTCTACGTGTAATTTGATATTAATATATATATATAATTATATATATATTAATATTAAAATACACCTAGACGGTGTATGTGTATGTGTGTATATGTGTATATATATACACTTAGATCATATATATATAATATATATATATGATCTAAGTATATAATTTTTTTTTTTTACACTGTTTTAACATTTTATTATTTTATTTTCAGCCAGCAGGGGGACCAACTGTCATTACAGTTGGTCCCCCTGCTGGCAATGCAGCAGGCAGCTATACCGGCCATGTGATTGTGAGGTCCTCGCAAGGACCTCACTCTCACATGACCGGGAGGCACCGGAGGAGGAAGATGTGCCGCGGGGGGGCTCCCTGGGAGTCCCCCGAACCGCGATCGCCGGCGTGGGACCGCCAGCGACCGGGTAAGTTACTAAAAACCGGAGGGCGTACTATTACGTCCGGCGGCGTTTAGAGCCGCTTTTAAAAGGACGTAATAGTACGCCCTCCGGACTTAAAGGGTTAACTCCTAAATGACAGTGAATTGAGCAGTGACATTGCAGGAGAATGATCTATACACTAAAACTGCTTTATTTAGCTTAAGTAATTTAGGTGACTATAGTGTTCCTTTACTGGAAAGCCTCTGGAGACTGTCCAGCATAGCCAGGGAGGTTACAGTAGCTGCACAAACTAGTTCTACATCTGGAATAAGCTAGCTTTTTTATAGCCCCAAATTTAAAATGTTAAATGCTTGTTTTTTATGGGGTTATATCTATTAAATTGTTATTTTCCCCCCAATAGTGTGTTCTTTTAATAAAAGCAAGGAAGGGATTTAATATTTCAACCAAACAGGTGAGACTTACCTTCTCACAGCTAGCTTAGTTTTGGTTTTATGGGATAGACTGGTTTATATTTATCTTTTTTTGTATCTGTGAGTGCACAGCGGCCAGCTGAGACTATAAATCGGATATTTAGGCCATATATGGTGCAAATCACATGGGTAGAAATCTGTTGCACTCTTTCCAATGTGAATCAAAAGTACAGCAATCGTATAACACCTGAGTAATGCTATAAAACATTATTCCACATAAATAAGACTTTGACCACATCAAGTCTTACTGTAATCTTGTCTCCATTATGGTAATTTGTTTTTAATTGCTTTTTAATACTACATTTGCCAGCAGCTTATGTAAAATAACATATTCATTGCAGGACTTCATTCAAGGGTTTTCTAAGTTGGAATCCCGTAATTTGTTACATTTTGTGCCAGCTCCAATTCAACTACTGCTAACGGGGATATTTATTAAATAAGTGAAATTCAAATTAAAAGGCCAGAAAAACTGAACTGGATGCATAGCTGAGAATATTTCAAGTTTGTCAATTTAGGGCTTACATTTTAAATCCGCTTTGAATTCTCACTTTTGTAAATGATCATGTAAATGTTAAATGGTCAAAATTGCCCCTTAAAAAAAAATCTCCAAGTGTAATTTCCGTTAATCCAGCCTGGCTGGTTAAAAATGAATCTGGCTGCTGAGTTTATGAAATTAACTTGTTTCATTAGGTTAAATTTAGCTCTGTAGATGCTGATGTGCTTAATCGGCAATGATACTAAATGGAAAAAAGAAAAAAAAAATCCTTTTCGTGAACGAGTTAAAGTGGCAGTATTTTCCTTCAATGAAGTGCAATGTTTAACTCAAACATGAAAGAAATAATTCAATTTAAATATTTTGTTCCAATAGTGAAATGTTCTTAATGGAGAGAAAACGCTGGCTTTCGTTATTTTTTTTTCTCCTGTTTGTCAGAATTGAGGAATTTCAGGAAAGCAAATGTATACAAAACTACATAAAATGGAAACATAGGCAATATATTGCACATATTTTTTTCAAATATATTTACAGGTTATTAACACGCTATATTTGGATATTTTTGATACATATTATTGTAGAGTCTGGTTCAGATATTTCCTATTTGGTATATCAGCCTTGTGATTGCTTACGGTGATTTATTTTTCTTTCAAAAATCCACTGTTTTTTTTTTTGTTTTTTTTATATAATTAACAAGTATTGCTCATAACTTGCAAATATTAGATCAAGTTTAAAAAAAAAAAAAAAGTTAAACTGAATTTCTCAGCTCTCGTTAAACATGCTTTGAATCTTTCAGGCACAGAAATGGTTAAATTAAAAGTCTAATTGGTACTTTTGTTTTAAATTGCAGCAAAAGCCAAACTAAGAGTAATAACCTAAATAGGGATGGTACAGCACTATATTTATGTGTGTCTGTGTATTAAATGAAATAAATCATGCACAAATAATACTGGCAAACAGCTGTCACTTACATCCTGTACAGGGAGGTTCTGTGCTTTGTGCGAGTGACAGTTCCCCAAATTATCTTTCGGTATTTATAGTACTTCTTATTGAGGGGGCTATGGTATTGGCAAAGAAAATTAAGGCTTAAGAATATTATATTGTACCAATGTCACTCCTAACTACTTTGGTGACAAATAGGGTTTTAAAGGCTTACTTTGCTGCAGATTTTTTTTATCCATACATTTACTTGTCAATCATGTTAACGCTTTAAGTGCAAGAACGTGCGACAATCGAATATTTCTCAGACCCTTAATTCTATCTCACTAGTTAAGTGACCAATTTCTCCCTTCCCCCTCTAAATTTTTTTTTTCATTTTATTTCACTCTTATCCAGGTTCAACGTAGGGAGCCAATTACCCACAAAATACTCATATTAGCATATAATTTCCTAGACTCATTCTCTGCTGCTTAATCACGATGTAGCGGGACTACAAGGTAACACACTTTAGAGCATAAAACAAAATGCTTTGGAGAAAATTACATTCTTGATTACCTTTGTTATAATTTATATCCATTAATAGAACTGAAACGTGTGTTTTTTTTTTTTTTTTTTTTTTAATTGCCAACAAATTTTTCCTTGCCTGGTAGGCGATGTATATTTAATAAAAAATATTTTTAAAAAGAATTGTATTTTTGCATGTGTACACATAAAAATAAAAATAAGTACTGTTTTATACTAAATTTTCCATTAATATAATGCCTAAATCATAAGTTTTATTAGCATTTCCGAAGGGTGAATTCTGTCTCAACAGCAAAAATCAATTTTGGAACTAAATGTATTTTCTTCTGTACATTTGTTAGCAATTTGGTTAAAGCAATATTATTTTTAAATAATAAAATGTTACAGTGTAAGTTTACCCAAATGACTACACCGAAAACAAAAATTATACAATTATTATTACTTCATTGTTACAAAAACACATCCCATCACAAATATTACCAATCACAAAAAAAATTGCCATTGTTCCTTTAAAAAATATTTTTAGATGTAAAAAAAAAATTCTCACAAGCGATTTTTTTCTTCTGGCCAACCATTTGTTTTTTTGTTAAATGATTGGTTCCGCCTCCTTGCCTTGTGGAAGATTGCAGCACACCTCATTCGTTCTTTAAATGCCTGGCAATCGATCCTGGGAATTTTTTAGCCCCAATGGATATTTTATATTTTTGGTAGTCTTCTGATTATGTGTTTGTTTTTTTCCCATAAATCCATTGCAGTGGTTGATTCATACTCCTCTATTATTGGCAGCAAAAGGTAATAAAAAAGAAAGTGAGTGATTTCTGATATATATTGTAGTCAATTTTGTAAATGAACACAAGTGACAGCCTATATTTTATTTGACTTATTGTTTCTCCGTAATTCTCAAGGCATGTAGAGGTCTGTGTTATTATATCCATTCATCTGCCCTTACTAGAGAGCTCTGCGTAAAATCTGAGGCATGTTTAACCCCTTAAGGACCAAACTCCTGAAATAAAAGGGAATCATGACATGTCACACATGTCATGTGTCCTTAAGGGGTTAAATCCTTGCACCAAAACACGCCAGCTCAAGTCAAATTAGACTCAATTGCTTTGTTTCCCATGTCTGTAATCTAATATTTAAATATATATTGTAACCCAGATAGAAAATTAAAATCGGTAATGTAAGCGGTTTTTATCCTTCTATTCGAGGAGAGGGCACTAGATTGTTATTGTGCACTAGGAAATATCAAGACTTGTCCTAGTGACTTTTGAGAGGAAATATGGCCACCACTGGAAGCAGAGACCTCCATATTGTGATTGCTTGCTTTCTGTACTGTCTGGGATCAAAAGATGCAGGTTGTCACCACTTGCCTTTGTAAGTTCAAGACGAGACCATGAATGAAGAGACTGAATGGTAGTTGAATAGGAGGGGAGAGGGCTTCTTATTTTTTTTTTTTTCTCAATGATTTTTTGTTTTCATTTATGTTTTGCAAAACAGAGAAGTAATCACACTGGTGATACTCGAAAAATGTAAATATCGTGCAAAAGTTTATTTATTTCAGTAATGCAATGTAAAAGGCGAAACTAATATGAGATAGACGCATTACATGCAAAGCAAGATAGTTCAAGCCGTGATTTGTCATAAGTGCGATGATTATGGCTTACCGCTCATGAAAACCCCAAATCCACAATCTCAGTAAATTAGAATATTACATGCAATCAATAAAACAAGTTGTGTACATAGAACAATATCGGACCTCTGAAAACTATAAGCATGCATATGGACTCAGTACTTGGTTTGGGCCCCTTTTGCAGCAATTACTGCCTCAATGCGGCCTGGCATGGAAGCTATCAGCCTGTGGCACTGCTGAGGTGTAATGGAAGACCAGGATGCTTCAATAGCTGCCTTCAGCCCTTCTGCATTGTTGTGAAAAGTCCCCAACACATTTGGCCTTTTCCTGACAATCCCCTCCAGGCTGCGGTCATCCCTGCTGCTTGTGCACCTTTATCTTCCACACTTTTCCCTTCTACATAACTATTACGGTGCTTTGATACTGCACTTTGGGAACATCCAACTTCCTTCGCAATTACCTTTTGAGGCTTTCCCTCCTTATGGAGGGTGTCAGTGATGGTTTCCTGCACAACGGTCAGGTCAGAAGTCTTCGCAATGATTGTGATTCATACTGAACCAGACAGAGAGACCATTTAAAGGCTCAGAAACCCTTTGCAGGTGTTATGGCTTACTTAGCTGATTAGAGTGGGACACTGTGAGCCTAGAATATTGCACATTTTCTTCCATCCTGGTCTTCCATTACACCTCAGCAGTGCCACAGGCTGATAGCTTCCATGCCAGGCCGCATTGAGGCAGTAATTGCTGCAAAAGGGACCCAAACCAAGTTCTGAGTCCATATGCATGCTCATACTTTTCAGAGGTCCGTTATTGTTCTATGTACATTCCTTGTTTTATTGATTGCATGTAATATTCTAATTTACTGAGATTGTGGATTTGGGGTTTTCATGAGCTGTAAGCCATAATCATCGCACTTATGACAAATCACGGCTTGAACTTTTCTTGGCCGATGTGTAATTGGCAGGGCTATCGTATATTGTCTTAAGGCTGTGACCTGAGAAAGGTAAATGCCTCTGTTTAGCAATTTGATTGCCCAGGTCTTCCATACTTGAACTCGTAGTGCTCTAGGCGCCAGTCCACTGGAAGGCCCTGTTATCCAGAGCATTTGGTTGGTGGAGAAGAGGTGCAAGTATGCCTCCTCTAGCGAGGCCCACACTGGTGGTTTCTATTCTTCCAAGTAGGTACTGTGTTAAAAGTTTTGGCGAGGGGTTTCAGTAAAGGCCCACATTTGCTTGCATAAAGGGTTCTGGTAGCTGAATTTAGATAATGTTGCTTGCTTATAAGACCAATTTAACTGGTCAAATGCCTTTTCGGTATCGAATTATTTTACGCATGTTGTCTGAGGCTTGTCTTTTTAGGACAAACCCTGCTTGCCGTAGGGAGATTAATGTTGGTAATAGTTGGTTAAGCGGAGTTGCTAAGATTTGCAAGTATAGTTTTATGTCTTTATTAAGTACAGAAATAGGGTGGAAGTTTGCACAATGAATGTTGTTTTTTTTTTTTTTTTCCTGGTTTGGGTAGGGTTATTATATTCGCTTCCAACATTTCAAGTTGAATTTAGCCTGTCTATTTAATTGTATTGTAAAATACCATAAGGTGGGGTTCTAGTTCAGACACACAAGTCATGAAATAAAAGTTGGAGAACCCATCTGGACCAGGCCCTCTTGTGTTTTCGCAACGACTTGATAGCTTTATCAATTTTATCTTTTGTAAGATAGCAACTTGTGGGACGGTAACTTCATTTAGATAGTCAGCGATCTCTCGTTCTGTTACTATGTTGCTGCTTTGGTATATATTGTTGAGTTCCACAAAGAATTCTGCAAATTTGTTCAGTTGTAAGTTGTAGTTGTAGTTGTGAGGCATGCTATTTTGGATTGTAACTTCTTTGCTTTCAGTTTAACCGGTGGCATTTTTCCTACCCTGTCTTTCTCTCGCAGTTCCTCTCTTGTTGTCTGGATCAGTGCTATTAGTTTCTTGACTGGTGAAGTCTTGGTTTTCCAGCCCTTTGATGTGGGTTTTAAGTTGTAGCAGTTTTGCGTTCAGTTTCTTTTTTCAGAAGGCACCTTGTTTTATAAAGGCCCTTCTATTAACGGCCTTGTGGGCCAGCCAGGCAGTAAAGATTGTTTTTGCGATTGTGTGGATTGTTGCTGAAGAATTCAGTAATGTTGCATGACAGATGTGCTCGGAGTGGTGGAGGGAGTAGTTCATCCAGCAGTCCCAACTACCTCATGCTGGGTTGTGGGCTGTGAATGTGGTAAAGAGAGTAATGTGGTTGGACCATGATATGGTACCCATCTTAGTATTGGTGATTGTTTGCAGTTCCCAGGAGTCACTAGGCATACATATTCTATTCTGGAATATTTTTGTAGAGCATTTTAGAAAAAGTAAAGTCCCATTAAGTGGGGTGTGACTCTCTCTCCATGCATCATGCAGGTCAAACTTGCGTAATAAAGATCAGAATTTGCGGCTCAGTCCTGTGAGAGAGGCAGTAGGTGGTTTGTTATGTAGGTCTTTCGTGTCGAGGAATGGATAAAGAACACAGTTGAATTCACCACAAATGACAAGCATTTCACTGTGCATAGATTTGATCTTTTCAAAACTCTTCATGAGGAAAGGATTTGGTGGTTGTTCAGTGTGTAAATAGAAGCTATGGTGTATGGTTCTGAATATAGGAGGCACTGCAGTAACAGCAGGTGACCCTCTCTATTAGAGTGTTTTGAGTTCAATGAAAAGCTTCAATCATTGTGGATAATGACTGACAGGCCACTGTTCTTAGTTGGAGCATAGGCATGTTAAGCGATTGGGGAAAAAGGGGATGAAAACGTTCAGGAGTTTCTTTGGCTTTTGCTTATTTAATCTCTTATAGGACCAGCATTAGCTTGTGGGGTGAGTTTGAGGCCTTTGCAGTTCAACAAGAACAGAGGAGGTTCTTGTTGAACTGCGAGGAGGTTGTTGGTTATGATGGTGAGGTCTTGTCTGAAGTTTTCTGTAGTCAGGCCTTTCGCCATGGATCAGCGTAAGAAGACGAAAGTAGGGTGTTAGAGAAGGAACCAAAGAAATGTGGAGGGCGGGGAGGAGAAGCAGGAAGGAGATAAGGAATCCATACATTCCAACGATAACATAACAAAAAAGGTAACTATTTGCAAATAACACTGTACATTTTCCTGTCATAAGAGCGCAGGATTGATTGTGTATGTGCACGCAAAAAATCGGTGGACAATCTAGTCACACCTATTCACTCTTATGGTTTTGGAGGTATGGGAAGTCTTACAGGACTCCAGACTAGGCCAAATGGAGTAATATAATATTCTCATCTTTAGGGAGTTATGTTACTAATATGTAATGGGAATAGTGGTATCTCTGTGATCTTATGTTGTGTTGATGTTGCCTTTTATCATGCCAAGAGGCAATGCCTATAATGGGTATAAATTCACCATGTGCAGCCCTAGCAGTTTGTGTTGTCTTAGTTACACCAGTCTACTTTAGTGTGGTTAGGGGGGATATATGAGCATGGTGGTGTTTAACAATGCACTATACTTTCTATGAAACATAATAAGGGTATTTCACGACACTGTCTTATAATAATTGACAACAACCTAACCAGCAGCCAAGAAAGTTTTTTTTTTTTTTTTTTTTTTAATTCATGTAAAAACCTTACTAGGTATAGTATAATAATCATGCTAGAACCAAACTCCGAGCTTATGTCTCAGCTATACGTGGCACTGCATTGTTTCTATCTGAAGGGCTGACCCGAAGTTAAATTGGAATATTAAATTGGAATATGTCACCTAAATGTCACGTTTCATCCTCAGGAGGTAATTCTCATTGTTTTCCAGTCTGCTACTACTTTCTGTAGGGCTGTCTCATATTGCAGTGAGAGTTAAGTGTCAAGATGAAGGCCACACTTTTTCAGCATGGCCTCACCATCTGCTGGTGTGCTGAACACTTTCAGGATCCCATTCCTTTCACAGGAGAGGTTTGGTGGGGTGTCCCCAATGGTATGGGATGCTGTTGGATTGGAGTGTCTTATTTATTCCTGTGAACCTTTTTTCACCTAGTCATAGGCTCCACAGATAGGTCAATTAACATTGAGAGGCTCTGGAATGGTTCTGGGAATGTTGTAAGTTTCCTCATGGCTGATATCAGTATGTCTTTTGATTTAAAGTAGTGCATCTGTACCATTATATCTCTGGGCGAATCCTTGGAGAAGCCTAGGAATTCTGTGTGAATGGTCTATGCACAACTCTTCTACAGGCACTGTAGGGATCAAATCCCTGAAAAAAGATTGTAAATACTCAGGAAGGCTTTCTTGTGTTACCAACTCTGCAATGACCCTTCCTCTTATATTATTTCTTGTTCAACAATCTTCAACATCTGCATGTTTATTATAGGGAGGTTAGGTTGTCCACTACTGTGTTACGGGCCTCACATATTTCCTGCAGGTTTTCCTTCACATGTTCTTTTGCGTTCTTCCAGGGCCTGCATGTCTGTGTAGAGATCCAGTTTGATTGTGCGGAAATCCCAAAAGCCCTGAGATTTTTTTTTGGCATGTTGTTCATAATTTTTTCAGAGGCCAGCACGTGATCAGAACATGTCCAGGATCCACAATTCAAACATGGTGTCTGATTGTAAGGTTTTTTTTTAGGTTTGCATAGGTGCCATCTTGCGTATCTTGCAGTTTGTCTAGCCTGTTGTGAGCCATCATTTTTTAGGCTTTCCATAGCCTTTGGTAGTGTGGTTGGCATTTCCGGGTAGTGTCGGGTTAAATGGATGGTGTGAGGGAAAGGGATGAGTTTAATTGCGGTTCAAAGTGCTGCAATCAGGTAGCTGTGGCCAAGTTGGTTACAGAGTTAGCCTAACATCTACATCTTCTCTCGCTGGCTTCCAAGAAACCCCCACATCCCCCCTCTTTTTTATTTATATAATGATTTTACACTTAAAGGGACACTATAGTCACTATAACAACTTTAGCTTAATGAAGCAGTTTTGATGTATAGATCATGCCCCTGCAGTTTCACTGTTCAATTCTCAACCATTTATAATCACTTTTGTTTCTGTTAAAAAGCCCTGGTCACACCTCCCCTGTCTGTGACTCACACAGCCTGCATTAAAACAAAATTGTTTTGCTTTAAATCAACTTGTAGTAGATTACTTAAAAAGTGTGTATCTCCTTCTCTATAAATGTAACTTTAATCAAGGCTTCTGCGGGGTCCATTAAGCTATTGACAGAGCAAGAGATAATACATTCTAAATTAAAGGGAAACTCCAGTGCCAGGAAAACGCACTGGAGGGTCCCTCTCCCTCCCACCCACCAATCCCCAGTTATTGAAGCGGTGAAAACCCCTTCAGTGACTTACCTGAGGCAGCGGCGATGTCACTCGCCGCTGTCTCCTCCTCCGCGATGCTCCTCCCTGTGCTTCCGTCGGCCGGTGGGCAAGACTGATCCCGCCCACCGGCCGAGGAGACCGCATGCGCGGCAATGCCGCGTATGCGCATTAGCGCTCCCCATGAATTTCAATGCTTTCCTATGGGGATTTGAGCGACGCTGGAGGTCCTCATACAGCGTGAAGACGTCCAGCGACGCTCTAGCACAGGTTTCCTGTGCTATGACGCAGGAAGTTCCCTCTAGAAACACTGGTCTAGTAGACAGCCACTAGAGGTGGAGTTAACCCTGCAAGGTAATTATTGCAGTTTATAAAAAAACTGCAATAATTACACTTGCAGGGTTAGGAGTAGTGGGAGTTGGCTAAGGTTGTTTTGGTGACTACAGTGTCCCTTTAAACTCTTGAGAAAGAGAAAAATATTTTATCAGAAGAAAAAAGTGAGGTCAAGAAGACCATAAAGGTATTGACATGACTATGCAGAGTATAATGAATGCAGTGTGTTTTTGTAGTGTGTGTGTATATAATGTGTCTAAAATGGCGGGGGGGGGGGGGGGGCATTTTTTTAAATTTAGTTTTAGTCCCCCCTCCCAGCTTCTTACATGGCCAGGGAGGGGGGATATGGCATTCCCTGGGGGGCCCCAGTACACTCTTACCCTACCTTCCCAGCAGCTCCCCTATCTAACTCTCGCGGCCTGCGTGCTGCACGGAGCGTTGCCATGGTAACCCGTGGCAATGCTCTGACGGCCATGAGAGTTAGATAGGGGAGCTGCTGGGAAGGTAAGCAAGCACCCTGATGGCAGCCCTGGTCTGCAACATCGGTATCTGATATTGCTGAAAATGCAGAATATCGCCCAGACCATTAATCGGTCAATCCATAGTTCCTGGTCTCCCCATTTCCTATATTAATCTCTCCCATGTGCTCTCTCCGTACCACAATCAGGGGCGTATTTGCCGCGAGGCAAACAAGGCATTTGCCTTGGGCGGCATTTTCCAGGGGGCGGCAAAAAAAGCCGCCCCCAAACGCCCAGGGCAAATGCCTTGTTAGCCTTGCGGCTAACAGACATCCTGGGCTGCTGGGCGGGCGGGCGGGCGGCTGGCGAGGGAGCACTTCCTCTGAGCTGTCTGCTCAGCTCCCTCGCGCGCCGCAGAGTGAGGCTGGGAGCCGGAATATGACGTCATATTCCGGCTCCGCCTCCCAGCCTCACTCTGCGGCGCGCGAGGGAGCTGAGCAGACAGCTCAGAGGAAGTGCTCCCTCGCCAGCCGCCCGCCCGCCCTGCAACCAGCCCAGCAGCCCGACCGGCAGCCCCAATAGACCCCAGGGAGAGGGAGAACCCCCCCAGCATTCCCAAAGGTAAGGAGGCTGGGGGGGTAAATTAAAAAAAAAAATTAGTTAATGTGAGTGAGTGTGTCTGTTAGTGTGTGTCTGTTAGTGTGTGTGTGTGTGTCTGTTAGTGTTTGTGAGTGTGTCTGTTAGTGTGTGTGAGTGTGTCTGTTAGTGTGTGTGAGTGTGTCTGTTAGTGTGTGTGAGTGTGTCTGTTAGTGTGTGTGTGTGTCTGTTAGTGAGTGTGTCTGACTGTGTGTGTCTGTTAGTGTGTGTGAGTGTGTCTGTTAGTGAGTGTGAGTGTGTGTCTGTTAGAGTGTGTGTGTGTGTGTCTGACTGTGTGTGTCTGTTAGTGTGTGTATGTCAGTGTGTGTGAGTGTGTCTGTTAGTGAGTGTGTGAGTGTGTCTGTTAGTGTGTGTGAGTGTGTCTGTTAGTGTGTGTGTGTGTGTGTGTGTCTGTTAGTGAGTGTGAGAGTGTGTGTGAGTGTGTCTGACTGTGTGTCTGTTAGTGTGTGTGAGTGTGTCTGTTAGTGTGTGTGAGTGTGTCTGTTAGTGTGTGTCTGTTTGTCTGTTAGAGTGTGTGTGTGTGTGTGAGTGTCTGTTAGTGTGTGTCTGTTAGTGAGTGTGAGTGTGTCTGTTTGTCTGTTAGAGTGTGTGTGTGTGAGAGTGTGTCTGTTAGAGTGTGTGTGTGTGTCTGACTGTGTGTGTCTGTTAGTGTGTGTATGTCTGTGTGTGAGTGTGTCTGTTAGTGAGTGTGTGAGTGTGTCTGTTAGCAGCTAACAGACACACTCACTAACAGACACACACACACACTGACATACACACACTAACAGACACACTCACTAACAGACACACTCACTAACAGACACACTCACTAACAGACACACTCACTAACAGACACACTCACTAACAGACACACTCACTAACAGACACACTCACACACAGACACACTCATACACTCACACACACACACACACACTGACAGATACGCATCCATTAGCTAACAGTTAGCTAATGGATGCGTATCTGTCAGTGTGTGTGTATTTAGAAGGCGGGGGAAGGGTTGGGTGGGGGTGGCGGGGGAGGGGGTGGGGGGGGGTGAGGGGTGAGGGGGGCGCCTGAGTTTTGTCCTGCCTAGGGCAGCACAAAACCAGGATACACCCCTGACCACAATAGTAATATATTGTATAACCTAAACCTACACATACATATACATATATATCCTAACTAAGGTTCAACTGTGTTTTTATTAAGGACACACCTTAATACGGATAGTCAGCACATGCTGTATGATTCACCATTAATGCCTTTTAATTCTGAATACTGCAGAGCAGCACTCACCATTTCATGATCATCAATATTAAAGTGTCCAGGAAAATTTGAATCTAGAACCCCCTAATCCATACCTTACTTGTGCTTTTCCCTTTATCCAATCCACATGGTCAGGGCCGCCATCAGGGGGTGACAACCATAACGGTTGTCACGGGCCCGGCGGCCCTGGGGGGAACGTGTAGCGGCGGAACTGCCGCCGGTGCAGTTGCACAGGCGCCCGCACGCTGATGGGGCCCATCGGGTGGCCCATGCACTTAGGGCCACCCGATGGGCCCCATATCCTCATCAGTGGTCACTTCCTCCCAGCTCACTCCGCGCGGGAGGAGCGCCCGCCCGAGAATGAAGAGGGAGAGCCAGCCGACTGCCAGTCCCATCATCCCCAGCCACCCTCCTGCAAAGACAAGGTAAGAAACAGGAGGGAAGCTGGAAAATGAGCTCTGTGTCTGTGTGTATGTCTGTCTGTATGCGTGTCATTATGTGTGTGTCTGTATGTCATTATGAATGTGTGTATGTATGAATGTCAGTGTATGTATGTCTGTATGTCATTATGAATGTGTGTATGTATGAATGTCAGTGTATGTATGCCAGTATGAATCTATTGTATGTCTGTATGTATATCTGTATGCATGTCATTATGTGTGTATGAATGTCAGTGTATGTATGTCTGCATGTCATTATGAATGTGTTTATGTATGTATGTCTGTCTATCTGTCTGTATGAATGTATGTATGCCAGTATGAATGTATGTCTGTATGTCATCATGAATGTGTGTATGTATGGATGTCCGTGTCTGTATGAATGAATGTATGCCAGTATGAATGTATGTCTATCTGTATGCATGTATGTCTATCTGTATGCATGTCATTATGTGTGTATGAATGTCAGTGTATGTATGTCTGCATGTCAGTATGAATGTGTGTATGTCAGTATGAATGTGTGTGTCATTATGAATGTGTCTGTCTGTATGTCCTTATGCATGTGTCTGTATCTGTTAGTATGCGTCTGTCACTATGTACGCCTGTGTGTCTGTATATGTGTGTATGTCTCAGTATGTATGCCTATATGTGTGTCTGTTAGTATGTATCAGTGTGTGTATCTGTGTCCTTTTGTATCAGTGAATGTGTTTGTGTCTGTGTGTGTATTCCTGTGGGCGGGATTTGGAGGCGGTCTCTGTGGGCGGTTTTGGAGGCGGGCCCCCAGGGGCCCAGACCCTGAGCTCAGTTAGCGGCCCCAAAATTTCTGGTGGCGGCCCTGCACATGGTTGACTTAGCCCTCCTGTAGCATGGCGGCTGGGATCCTAGTAGCTCCCTGCCATCACTCCCTACTCCCCACGTGGCTGTGGATCAGCTTTTGAGAGGAGCAGATATGATGATGTAACATCTTGTTCCCACCTCAGAACTCTGTAGAAGTCCTTGCTGAGATAAGCCAAGCCATTTTGGGGACATTGAGCATTTTTTTTTTTTTTGCATTCTTTATTTTTGCAGTGCTCAGGTAATACACACAGGCTCGTATCACCACAACAGCTAGGACGGGCTAAAGTAGTACAATAAAAGCAATAAGAAACAGTGTCGTGGTTGCTAGAATGGCACAATTTTTGTTAATATACGCTTTGTTAAGTAGTTACATCTAAATATATTTGTAAATATGTAATGATTGTACATGTTTAACAGGCACGTCTGTGGTCTACTATATATGAGTATATATATTATAAGCCGTATACTGTGCTCCTAGGAGCTCCTCTCGGGGGGGCTATGCATTTATGTTAACCAATGATAAACTTGTAACGCAAATGGGAATAACTAGGCAAGGAAAAATAAACAAAAGTACTTAAATCGCAGAATGTTCTGTATAGTGTAGTGGAGTTCTGCGGGCAGTTCATGACCCTGACGGTGACGATGGGTTTCCTCGGAGGGCTGCGGGTACGGATGGGCGCACCTTCGCTGGGTCCCAGTGAGTGGTAGTGGAAGGTGTCGGCTGAGACAGTGCTGCCGCTGGTTGCTCAGGTAGTCCAAGCGTCTGCACTATACCATAAGCGCTACGGAATCTGTTGGCGCTATATAAATGGCAATAATAATAATAATAATACCAGGTATTTCAGCGGCATCGGTAATTTTCAGGTCGCCATTTTCCCTCAGGATGATTAGGCTTCTCGGCACTCCCCATCGGTATGGTATTTTATGGGCAGCGAGATCCTTCATTAGTGGGCGCAGTGTGCGTCTCCAATCCAGGGTAGCTCTGGATAAGTCAGGAAAAAATGTTGATGAGTGTTCCTCAAATTGTAAGGGTGACCTGTTGCGGACGGCCGCCATGAAGGCCAGTCGGTCTTGGCTGTGCTGGAATCGGACGATAGTGTCCCTGCTGGTGCTCTGGGTGCCTGTGGCTGGTTTGGGGATTCTGTACCAGCCGTCTAGAGGCATCGCCTTGGCTTGTTTGGCGGGGAATAGAGCGTTGAGCATCCTGCGGAATAGGTGCGGGAACTCCGCCGGCTCCAGTGTGTCAGGCAGGCCTCTGATTTTGATATTCTTCCAGCGCCTTTTGTCTTCTAGTACTGCTAGAGTTTCTTTGGCTTGTGTCTGGTTTTGTTGTAGGGCCGCCACTTGTCTCTCCAGTGTTTGTATGCGGTTCTCGTGATCCGCGGAGTTCAGTTCAGTGTGTTGCAAATGTGCTTAAACTCCATTGATTTCCTCCCTGAACTGCCCGATGTCGGTTGCTATGTTTCGGCGTAGCTCACCTAGTAGGCTCCGCAACGTGTCCTCCGTGACTGGAGGTTTCGCGGCCGGTGAGGGCTTGGGGGGTACAGGTCTGATAGGTACCTTAGTGTAGTAGTCCACCCCATCTGCCGAGTTTTCGTCGCTGGAGGATATTCCATCGGACATTGGCGCCATTTCTGCCCGTCCAGCGGCTTGCGGCCTTCTCAGGAGTTCGCCGATATCAGCCATTGTGGGGGGTCGTTCAGCTTTATATTTCTTGGTGCGTCGCCCCATGCCTTCAGCGTTGTTGGTAGCACCGTTTTGCAGGGTTCTGCGAGTGAATTCCCGAGGAAATATGCTTTTTATTATTGTAGCTCTCGGAGCTCGAGGAAGATGCGTCCTCACAGTATGGCCGCTGGCTCCGCCTCCATTGAGCATTTTTGGCCATGCAACTATTGTTTGTGCCAGTCACTCAGTTGGCATTGTAAACCTAACGTAGTGAAATAACACAGCCGCCCTTACTGTCCTGGCCACTGGTCCATTGCTGCGGTGTCCAAATGGTCAGTCTGCCCCTGCAGAGAATACTTTAATATTTTTACAGTAGGTATGATAATTAGTGGTACAGATATGGATATACATGTTTTAAATGTGATTTCGTCTTGATATAACTAGCCTGGCACCATATGCAAATTAATCTGTGCCTTAAAAATGAATTATTTTGCATGGAGCAGCATACCGGTGATGTTAAGTACATTATGAAGAGGTTGGATTAGGCGAATTGGTTTAACTATTATAATATGATAATGCATCTACATTTCCAATTATATAAAATGCCCTTTATCTAAACTGATCTATTAATTGCCAATATAGTGAATAGATTAGGTACTTGTCATTCACAGATGAGGAGGAATCAGAAGGCATATACGGAGATTCATACAGGAAACCCCTGTGGCAAATCTTATTAGAGCAGCAGTGTCTGAGCATGGCGTGGGGAAATTGCAGCATCCAAATGCAGATCGAGAAAGGCAAGTTTCCTTCCAGAAAGTAACATTCATGAGAAAAACGAATGCAGAATGCTTTGATATTCACTGCAATTTAGCATCCAACAAAATTTGAGTTTAAAGGGAACAGTCACTTCTCTAGAATATACACCATTGAGAGAAACATTGAATATCACCTCTCTCTCGTGTAAACTATTTTTCATTCAACGCTATATTTTATTTTACATTTATATTAGCGAGTGTCATCACAATCCAGTTCAGCCCAAGCATAACTAAGGCACACATTGCAAATAAATAGAAACATTGTTTCATCTCTCCTTCACTGTCAGCAACTGGCAATCAGCATAGAGAGAGCAAAGGACAGACATTATTATTATTATTATTATTATTATTGGTATTTACATAGCGCCAGCTTATTCCGCAGCGCTGTACAATAAGACCTCGATTTACCAATTGAGACAATAACAAAATGTAACAGGAACAATAGGTAGTTGAGGATCCTGCTCAAACGAGCTTACCTTATAAGAATGGTTTGAAAGAGAGCGAAGATGGAGGCTCCCTGTTGCAGGATAAAAATGTTTGAATTTCTACATTTCATTTTATTTTCCATACCTCATCAGTACATATTTGTTAAACATAGGAATAAGTAAACAGACATAGTAAAATTCCTGGGATGTGACGTTTTTTGTTTTTTTTTTCATGGGTGAGCAAAGCCTAAATGTACAATTTATGACAGGCGCTGCGAGCACTATTACATAGAAATTTACCATGAATTTACTGCAAGAAAAAGCCATGCATTTAAGAAAAAAAATCTGATATGGAGGAACGAGTAAAATAAAAGATTACTGACCGATTTTTAATGAAACTGTTCTGACTGGCTGCTTGGCTCAGTCAGATATTCAAAAAACGCACTGATAAAGATAAAATCCGGACTTCAGGCTATTTGACCTTTTTATATGCATCTTGGTCCACTATCAACTGTTTGTTCCCATGCATGTAATAGGGTACACTGGTACTGACCCTGTCCATGAATTGCCTGGGTGCAGTGGCCCTGTCATTTTTGTCCTGCAACGTACAATTCTGTAATTTTGTAGATACAGATATGCTTTAATGGCGGGTTTAAACCAACCACTTATGGCTGCTTTCCTGACCGTCACTTGCAGGTGCTTCAATGGCAAAGGGAAGTTCGCTGTCAAACAACATCAAATGCTGATTTTAGGGAAACTTTGAGAACGAGCACCGTGCATGCGCTTCTCATCCCCATCGCTTGTCTAAGAGAAGCATTGGACAAGAAGCAACTCCATCCAACCGATGGATGATGTTGCAAGAGAAGGAGCCTATGGCAGCACCAAGTGAGACTCACTGGAAGAAAGGTAAAACCCTTTTCTAAAAATTTTTTTTAACTTATGGGCCCCCAGGCATCGAACTAGTGAGGAGAACACGTGCTTGTATTCCTAAAGGTATAGTGTTTTTTTTTAATGTGTAAATGGATATTATTTCTCTCTCTCTCTATTATTTAACTTATTTCCTCTGATCAATCATTTCCAATTGTACCAATCCTGTTTATATGCCATGTGTCTGACTTCCAGCTCAGTATAAATACTGAGTTATCTAGGGGTGGTCAGCTCCTAACAACCCTCCATCCCCAGCTGTGGGCTGTTTCTGCCTCTGGATCAAGGACGTTTAAAGAGTAAATTGTAAATGTAGATTTCCCTTTGGATCTTACATCTGCAACAATTTAAAAGTAAGCCCTTCCTTCTCCTGAAGTTTGTTTAAAGATAAAAAAAAAAAAACCCTCTCTGAATTCAAATAAATAAAAAATTCACAACTGTATAGGTTTAAACAATGGCTTTAATCACTGTCAATCCCCTTTTGGTTTCAAAGATAAACTTTTATATATTTATATTTTATTTAGTTGTTTTTTTATTTTGAGGTAATAATTTCCCTTTAACATGTTGACACATCTATGAGCAAGTAATGCATTTTAAGACACGAGAATCAAAAATGAAAGCAGATAAAATACATTACTTGTAATTATGCCTTTCCTTGACAGAGGAGAAATTGTACAACAAAAGGATCAAACGAGACTTCATGTACAATTAAATATGCACAAATAACGACACATTTCACAACTGTCAGGTGCCAGCAAGTAAAACGGCAACGCCAAAAGCAATGTATTGTAAAGATTCCGAGCTCTGCTTCTCTAAGGAAGCAAACACCCAAAATTAAGAGTAACCTGTTGGCAACACTGACTATGCTGTGCGAGCCAGCAAGCTAAATCAGGGGCAGCCAACAGTAGCCCGGCAGCTGTTGTAATAACTGCAACTCACATTATGCTTTGGCAGCCTGCACAGTCCAAATTGCACGTTAGTTGGACCATTATTTTCCATGTAATTGAGATCTGGAAGATCAGATATTGGAAGCAGAGAACTGCCTGAGAGCTTCATTGATTTTTGATACGCCCTGTTTTAAGAGCCAAAGTGTGAGTGACCCACTGGCACATATCATCCTTATAATAGTATCATACAGAGTTGCACTATGTTATTTTTTGTTTCCCTATAGTTGGATTGACCCAATATTTGTATCTATCTATATCTATCTCTCTCTCATCTTTTCTCTTTTTTTTTTTTTTTTTTTTTTTAAAGATTTTTATTGTTTCTCTAAAGTAAAGTGGGTCAGGGTACAGAAAGGAAGAAGGGGAGAGAGGGAAACAGGGGTAACATCTACAATATATCATCCATATTAAAAAGTCTACAGTTTACCTTATCACAGTGCGACAACTATTCCCCTCCATACGGTGCTGCCATTTGACAATCATTTACAGTTGGTTTGGGTTACCCCATCTCCATGTGTCCCATATACCCATGGCGGGATCCCATATATGTACTCCATGTTTCCCTGGTTTTGTTATTGGCGGGGGAATATGGATGTGACTCGCGTTTTATTTCTGTACATCGATGTCAGCCTTAAGCTGATGCATGGATGATATCGAGGCAGTTTTCCGTTTCCTCGCTTTCCGTTTCCTCGCTTTCAGTTTTTGAGCTGTGAGGATAATATGTGTAATCAGCTTTGTGTTTTCTTGGGGATAGAAGTAGAGAGCTCCAGTGGGAGGTATGTTAAGGCTGTGTGGTTTAAGGTGCAGCCCGTAATATCTTTTATTAATTTTTGAACCTCTTCCTAAAAGGGTGCTAACGAGGGGCAGAGCCACAGATATGTAGCATCTTTCCCTCTGCATTTTGGCATCTCCAACAAGAGGCGGACGTGTTGGGGAACATAGTATGTAGCCTGGTCGGCACTAGGTACCACCGGTACAGCACTTTTCTTTGTTGTTGTAGGAACGTGGAGGATTTAATTAATCCAGTTGAGGCATTGACTATGGAATCCCACCTTTTGGGGGCAATAGGGCACCCCAGGTCGCTCTCCCAGTTTTTGGCCAGTTTGGATTCCGAAAAAGGTACATTATTATTATTATTATTATTATTATTATAATGATATTTATATAGCGCCATCAAATTCCGCAGTGCTTTACAATGGTGGATGAACAGACATGTAGTCTGATAACAATCTATAACACATGGAGATTGGTTTACAATGTTTAGGTGGTATCCATTTGATACACATTCTTTCCCACTCTGTGTTTTCTGAGTGTTTGTGTGGGTCGGGTAAGGTTATTAAGTGATATTTTTTTTTCGAAGAAATGATCTAAGTTGCATGTGTACGCTGAGGTGGGAGGTAGTGCGTATTTGTGTGTCAATGCACCCATGTTGAGAAAGGAGCCATGTTGGTATAGATGGCATAAATGAGTTATACCACAGTCATGCCATGGTATCACATGGAAGGTGGGAATGCAGTAGGTCAGGGCCCTTATTGGGGTCTCCATCGACAAGGGGTCCGTAAGAGTAAGGCCATATACGTAGAGGGGGGAAGGCAGTTTGGGACAGAATTGTTTGGGCATCCTCAGTAGGTGGGCAATCTTGTAGTGTTTTACAGCCGCCTTTTCCATGGGGACCCATTGTGGTTGAGGCGAAAGGCAGTAGTCAAGATTGTAGCGTGATAATAAATCTGCACATTGGGTACCGCAAGGCCTCCCTGTTTGGTGGGTGCTTGCATTAGTTTTCGTGACACTCTGCCCTTACCCCCTGCCCATAAAAATTTGTTCAAGTCAGAGTTGACCGTTTTGAAAAAAGAGAGAGGAAGGGCTATTAAGAGTGTTCTATAGAGATTCTGCAATTTGGGGAGTAAATACATCTTGAACGCTATCACTCGTTCTGTCCAAGTGAGGAATAAGGGGGTCCAATTTTTCAGTAGCTGTTGACATGTTTTCAATAATGCTATATAATTTGCCCCAGATATTTGATATTGTCTCGCCTCCAATCAAATTCATAAGTGGACCTCAACCTTTGCAGTGTTAAAGCTGGAATACATATGGGCATTGCCCAGGTTTTGCTGGTATTTGGTGAATTATAGGACAGAATCCATACAACTTGATGAGCTGATTTAGCGCCGGTATGGATTCTGAGAAATCAGAGATGTATAGTAAAATGCACAAATTTTTATCTGTTAGTCCAGTATCTTTACCCCGTGTCTTTGTGGATATGCCCTTATGAGCTGTAGGAGTGGCTCTAGCGGCAGCACGTAAAGGAGAGGGGTCAGTGGGCAGCCCTGCCTGCTACCGTTGGAACATCGATCTGTACATTTTTAAAATAGACTTGTTTTTCCTGCTCTTACTTTTTCTCTCCTCTGTTGGTACTTTCTCACTTTTATCTGTAAATAAAATTAACATTTAGTGACTGTCCCCTAGTCATCAATCATCTATTTCTTGGCGTCATAGTCAAATATGTTCGCCATTGTGCTAGCATCCTTCCCCACATTGTGCAGCAATGCCATAGGAAGTACCTCTAGTGGCCATCTGGCTGTGACTGCCACTAGAGGTGTGACTGGGCATCAATGCAAACTCTGCCTTTTCTTCTAATAGGCAACATTTACATTGAAAAGCCTGCAGGGTCAGGCTATAGACACCAGAACCACTACATTAGGCTTTAACGGTTCTGGTGACCATAGTATCCCTTTAATTTGACTTTACCGTTATGAAGAGCTGACTAATTGTAGTTAAACAGTCAATGGAGAAATTGCTAATTTTTGTAAAAATATATAACCAAGCTTTAATAAATCAATATTTTTGGATACACTTCTAAAATGATTTAACATAGTAAAAAAATATGTCATATAAAATTTTTATGTATAGGATAGATTTTTTTTAGTATCTTAATATTTGGGGGGGGTAGAGGGTGGGTGGAATCATTTTAAAAGTCTATTCAAAAATAATAAATCACTCAAAAAGCTCATCCAAAAATATTAAATTGAGGCCTTGGAGATTTCATTATTTTTTTACTGTTAATCTATTTTGTCCTGAGAGTTGCAATTCTCCTGTCAATTCTTCACAGCTCACAGTTTAGTAAATAAATTCCATTGTCTAGCAAACGGCAAAGCGTTTTATAAACAAAACAAATCAACATAAATGTTTTTACAGATTGTGATCTTTGCCGCTTAGAGCACCCATTAAATATTGTAGAAGCCAAGTAACTATTTTTCAAATGTATAATGAGGCAATTATAAAAGATATAGAGGTTGCTGTGTTACATAAAATCCAGCATTTTTGCCCATGCATTAAAAGCTCTGCTTTGGTCCTGTTCTGCCCCTTATATTTTTAAACTGATGTGTTTGGGGGAGGCGTACATATATATTTTTCAGGTTTTATCTGTGGCAGTTGTGATGTAAACAAGTCGGATATCTTGAATGACAACTATACCATTCCATGTTGCTATGCAACAAAAAAATTATCATGACCAGTAAACGTTGAAGGTTTGTGTAAATCTCTCCGTCTATGCTTTGTGTTTACAAATGCATAAAACATAGATACGATTGATTTCATATTAAACTACACTGACATATGGTTTCACATGGACATTCTGTATGGCATCTCAGGACTAGTACAATGAGCCATAAACCCACATCTAAACTCGAGCAACCTGTTAATGCACAAAGTGAGTACCTGATTCTGGGTTTAATATATTGTAGCACAATAATAAAGAGGGGAGGGTGGTGTTTTGGGAGGGGGGGGGGGGGGGGTTAAAGCACACAAAGTTGCAATGGAGAATAATGTCTATCCAGTTATAGACCGTAAAGTTTATGCACTGAAGTAATGCAGATTTGTTTCCCTCTAAATTTAGTAAAACATTTACTTAGAATTTTTAGGATTCCTCCCTCAAGCTCCAAGGTGAATTAACCATTGAGACAGCCAAAACAGTTTCCTAGGGAATATAGGGAGTTTGCTGAGCCATTTCAAAGCCGGAGTATTCCTGGAGTCTGACAGCTCCCTGTTTGGCCTCCAAAGTCGTCTTCTCCCAAAAAAAAAAAAAGACAGATTTTGGGTCAAGAATTGGTAAAAGTGTGAACAAATAGCATGTAGTCCTAAACCTGTGTTATTTAACCCCTTAATGGTAATTACTGTTTATTGTCAAAGTCAACTGTCACAAAGGGTTAAAAGGCTCCTCTCTAGATCTCTCTGAGATTAGGCAGTGTTTCACTTTAGGAATATGTATGTAAAGCCCTTCCCATGTAGGTACTTTCTCTCATTGCTTTCCTTGGTGAAACCCAGCATTAATTGTGATATCTCAGCCACTTCCTGATTTAAACAGACATTATTCTCACAAAACAACTTTAGCTTAATAAAGCCATTTTGGTGTATCAGTTAGGCCCCCATAGTCTCATTGCTCAATTATCTGACATTTATGAGTTAGATCACTTTAAGGCAGCCCTAGTTATACCTCCCTACATGTGACTTACACATCCTTCCTAAACACTTCCTGTGAAGAGAGATCTAATGTTTAAACTTCCTTTATCGCACAGTCTGTTTAATTTAGAATGTCATATCTCCTGCTTTGTTAATAACTTGCTAGACCCTGCAGTAGCCTCCTTCGTGTGATTAAAGTTTAATTTACAAAGCAGGAGATAAAAACCTCTAACGTAAGTTGACTTCTGGTTGAAAATGAAGCCATTTTTTTCCATACAGGCTGTGTGAGTCACAGCTTGGGAGGTGGGGCTAGGGCTGCATAAACAAAAACGGTGATTTAACTCCTAAATGGCAGAGATTTGAGCACCCAGACTTCAGAGGCATGATCTATACACCAAAACGGTGTTATTAAGCTAAAGTTGTTTCAGTGAATAGCATGTCCCTATCATTAGATATCAGCGATGGTAAATCAGAGCCTTTGGATTTGATCCAAAAGAAAGACCTTCAGATTAACATATCTTATTTATCTGTTTCGACTCTGTACGTGCAACTTTTATTGTGTGTTTAGATTGTGGTTTCGTTTGTTTTATAAATATCTGTTTAATCATACTGACATGAACATATTGAAAAACCACTTCATCTGTTTGCTAACCTATCAATGTGGCACCAAATTCAAGTAATTAATCTGCCTATGTTGCTGTATGGGCAGAGCTCGACCCATCGTTAGAGACAAGTATGAGGAAATGTAACACATTCTGTCTGCTTGCCACATTCGTTCAAAGCAGTTTATGGATTCTTATACTCTTTGTATTCAGTAACTGTTAAACATTTATCTGTCTGTAATACAATGGTTCTGTCCTGTGCTGGCACCCACAACTGGGTCCTGGCATCATTTAAGTGAGTCCACACTGCTAGCAACACGTGTACCATATTTATCAGGGCCCTAGGCAACTGCCCACAAAATGTTGTTTACTGGAGCAGAACCGCATCCCCTTGTGTAGCGGGAGAAACTGTGGTACTGGGCGGTCTAATTATGTTTTGCGGAATGTTTCCTTACAAAAGACCCCCTAAGACAGAGAAGGACTGCGAGTAGACTGATGGTGGGACGGCTGTGGTGTTGTAAAACCCTTTCAAAGGTAGCTACAGTTATATGCAAAACCGGCACAAAATTGCTTAGTGTGAATGTGATGGATAGGATTAGGCTTACCTTAAAATCCCCCGTGTTAGAAGTTTTAAATCAGAAAGGCAAGGGGTACAAAGTTTTTATTTACTCCCCACAAAAAAAGGTCACTAGTTACTAAGCAACAGAACAGATGCCAATGCTGGTAATTACACTACAGACTAGGGCGATAAAAATGTAGGCAATCAGTTTTATGGTTGATTTTAAACATTGGCTTAATACAAAACAGGTTGACGACTATGAATTTCAACTACAATGTTCCACAAAGCCTTCATAAAAAAACATAGACAAGGTGTAAATGTTTCACGTGGAATTTCAAAGATATTAAACTTGTTTATTGTTTTCACCTAATCCGATCATACATTAGTAGGCTTTCTACGCAACCCCTTGGATCTTTAAACAGATCATTGTAGGCTAGTTTGACATTTAAGCATCATCTTCTGATATCTTGTTTCCATTCATCAAAAAAATCTGCAAAAACTGTTTTTAATATTTAATAATTTAATATTCTCACCTCTGTGGTGGGGGATTGCAAAATGAATTAATCACAAAAAGAAACAATTGTTATATTTCCAAATCCAGCTGGGGAATTGACTAAATGGATTTAATGTTGAAGGATAAAAACAAACAAACATAAAACAGACATTATATAGATTTACGTAAATCAAAATGCTTTAATATAGCTGACTATATCATGACTATAAGCCACATAATGTTTTGTATCCTCTACATAACAAATTAAGTAACAGCCTGGTACAGTGATATCTAACCAATGCTCCTGCAGTTGTGAATGGAATTGGCATCATGGGATACGTAGTCCATAACAGCTGCCGTGTCAATATTTAGATGTCACTGGTTAAAATGTGTGCCAGTAGCATAAACATCTGTTTTTCTTCTAGGTACTTTTTTCTTTAAGCAAAGGAATATTTAGAACAACCACAGCCTTGCTTAAAGGACCACTATAGGCACCCATACCACTTCAGTTTAATGAAGTGGTCTGTGTGCCAGGTCCATATAGGATTAACCCTGCCTGCTGTAAACATAGCAGTTTCAGAGAAACTGCTATGTTTATATATGGGTTAATCCAGCCTCTAGTGGCTGTCTCATTGACAGCCGCTAGAGGCGCTTCCGCACTTCTCACCGATTTTCACAGTGAGAAGACGCCAGCGTCCATAGGAAAGCATTGAGAATGCTTTCCTATGAGACTGGCTAAATGCGCACGCGGCTCCTTTAACCCCTTAAGGACCAAACGTCTGGAATAAAAGGGAATCCTGACATGTCACACATGTCATGTGTCATTAAGGGGTTCAGTAAAAAGATATAGAGCAAACAGCAGGGTTTGTTTGTTAAAACCATTGTTTTAATTATTGTATTAGCGCTAGATGGCTCGCAAACAAAAAACATCTTGGCACACATTGATAGATGTACTCTCCGTGGTAAAAAAAAAAAAAGTTCACGTTGCAGCAAAAAAGGACCGTCTAATAATTTTACTAATGTACATGTTTTACATTTTCAGTTGCGTTAATTGTAAGCTCTGGTACCAAGGAAGTTCTCACCTTGGTTGAGAAATCGTAACTTCTAGACTGAAATGTATGCAGATACAACTCTAACAAGGTACGGCTTTAAAATTATTTTTTTCAATATTGGTTGGCAGGATAAGGCAGGCTCAGTTAATTATTACATATTTGGGGTGCTGCGGTGGCTAGGAACACAGTAGGAGTGTATTTTCTGGTTTGGTTAGCTCTCATTCACACTGGATATTGTTGACTCGACTTTGAAATACTTGGCGTGGCTAAGTCACCAGTGAACAGTTAGTTAACTGGCTAATTTTCCAAAAGGTTAGAATGAGATGCCAAAAACTTTATTTATCAAACTCATTACCTAGAAAATAAGTGGTTAATAAAAAAAACCTCCTTAAGATGTTTTTTTTTTTTTTTATGGATTGCAGTAGAGGTGTCATGTTGATTTCCCCAGATAGTCGTAAGTGAACGTGCACCAATCAGCTGGGCTTCCTAAATCTGTGCTGTGATACGACAGCCGTCATTCCCTTCCCAAATCAAATTAAATTAGGTTTACGTACTGTATTGAAAATGGGGACAAATTTGACAGACTAATTGCATTTTTTAGGACTGAAATAGCCAAACTATCCTGCTCACCTGGTTTGTCCTAAAATTCCCCTTGTAATTCTCCACAAGTCCCAGTCTTGTGAATAAAGAGCTGTGATTTCCATAGGCAGGGCACTTCGTATTTGGTTTTGTTTATTAAGAGCAACATTTTATCAGGTTTTAAAGCGTATTAAGGCCCAGTGTTGGGTAGTTTACGCATGATTCCTTGGCTCAGTTATGTGCAATAAATGGGTCATCCTCATAGGCGTGCGCAGCCTATTGCATTAGGGTGTGCACCCTCAAGCACAAGCACACGCGGCGTGTATATATATATATATATATGTATATGTATGTATATATATATACACACACACACAAAGCTGTGTGTGTGCTGTGTGAGGGTGCTGTTAGTGTGATGTGTGTGTGCTGGTAGTGTACTATGTGGGTGAGGGTGTTTGTGTGTGCGTGCTTGTGAGGGTGCTGTGAATGTACTGTGTGTCAGGGTGCTGTTTGTGTGTGAGGGTACTGGTAGTGTTTTGTGTGTGTGTGTTTGTTAGGGTCCTGTTTGTGTTTGTGAGGGTGCTGTGTGTGTGGGTGCTGTATGTGTGTGTGGGTGCTGTATGTGTGTGTGGGTGCTGTATGTGTGTGGGTGCTGTAAGTGTGTGGGTGCTGTGTATGTCTGTGGGTGCTGTGTATGTCTGTGGGTGTGCTGTGTATGTCTGTGGGTGTGCTGTGTATGTCTGTGGGTGTGCTGTGTATGTCTGTGGGTGTGCTGTGTATGTCTGTGGGTGTGCTGTGTATGTCTGTGGGTGTGCTGTGTATGTGTATGTGTGTGGGTGCTGTGTATGTCTGTGGGTGTTGTGTATGTCTGTGGGTGTTGTGTATGTCTGTGGGTGTTGTGTATGTCTGTGGGTGCTGTGTATGTCTGTGGGTGCTGTGTATGTCTGTGTATGTCTGTGGGTGCTGTGTATGTCTGTGGGTGCTGTGTATGTCTGTGGGTGCTGTGTATGTCTGTGGGTGTGCTGTGTATGTCTGTGGGTGTGCTGTGTATGTGTATGTGTGTGGGTGCTGTGTATGTCTGTGGGTGTTGTGTATGTCTGTGGGTGCTGTGTATGTCTGTGGGTGCTGTGTATGTCTGTGGGTGCTGTGTATGTCTGTGGGTGCTGTGTATGTCTGTGGGTGCTGTGTGTGTGTGTGTGCTGTGTATGTGTGTATGTGTGTGGGTGATTGTGGGGGGTGGAGGTGGGGGTACATTACTAAATATCCCCCCTCCCTTCTTACTTTATGTGGGGAGGGGGGATTCTTGTTCCTTGTCCCTGGTGGTCCAGTGGAGGTGGAGGCAGATCAGTTATCCCCCCTCCCTTCTTACCTTATGCCTGGGAGGGGGGATCCTGCTGCTGCTGCCATCCCTGGTGGTCCAGAGGAGAGTGAAATCTAGCCCCGCAGGGCTAGAGTTCACTCACGCGAGATCTGAGCGTTGCCGCGGCAACGCTCAGATCTCGCGAGAGGAATCCGGCGGAGCTGCTGGCAATAGCTCCCCGGGTCCTCTCCTGCCTCCCTCACTGCCTGTGAGCCGGTGAGGGGAGGCTGAGAGCAGAGCCGGCGCTCGGATAGCGCCGGCTCTGCATGAGCCGACAGGGGAGATCCTGAGATCTCCCCTGCCGGTCTCAATGCATAGGCGTGCCGCGGGGATTAGGGTGTGCCCAGGCACACCCGGCACACCCCGTGCGCACGCCTATGGTCATCCTATTTATAGTATGGAATAACAATGTCTTGGGAGGACAAATATCATCCCCTCCAAATCTCGTAATCAAGCCATGAACATTCTTTCCCAAAATCTGACATGAGTTTAACTCCTTTGAGTTTAACTCTAAATTGCGTGCCATTATACACATTGCCAGAACTTACAGAAATCTAAAAGCACACTCTGGACACCATAACAACTTAACTGAAATGTATTTGTTATGGTGCCAGGAGATCCTTGTCGCTGGCTAACCTTTAGGGGATAAACCATTCTCAAACTTTCCGAGCCTTCCATTTTCTAGAAAGCAGAGGTGTGGAGAGACGCGGCACTGGGACAGAGATTTTGGGGTTAAACTGTTTGAGAATGGTTTAACCCCCTAAACATGAGCCAGCACCAGGGACCTCCTGGCACCATTATAGATTAATTTCGATAAAGGACCAGTGTGGGCACCATAACTTCAAGAGTTCAGGACAGGAAAACTTGGTTGTAAAGAATATGTGATGGTAAAACATGCAACTAAGTGACTACTAGCTAGAAGGTTATTACATCATTATTACTTTAACTGGGACAAATGGCATTGGCTACAGTCTATCACTAAAATGTTTGACTAGACATGTACCATATAGGCTGTGCAGGGTCTTTCACACTGACTACTACCATCACACGATTAAGGTGCACACTGACAGTGTCTCTGCAGATTCAAAGTGATTTTATTAAAAATAGCTGAATTGGAAAAATTCTCCAAGTCCGCTATGATTTATTCAGTTTGAATTTCAACAATTCACCCTTTAGTGAAAAAACCCTGAGACTGTTTGGCCAGTCGGCAATGTCCGTCGAATGGTCTTGCTGCAGGTGGGTGGCAGAGAAATGAAATGATCGATTCTAAATGGGATACGTTTAAGAATGCTAGTTAATCTATGGATTGCATATAAAGACGAGACTCTCTCACTGCAAGAAGCAACCAGAGCAGCCTGCTTGCCGCAAACCGTGCACGTAGGCTCCCTGACGGGATAAAATGTCAAACGGCATGCTAATTGTAATATTTGTTTCTATCAAGAAAGCAGTCTTTTTTTCAAATATTTTCACAAGCCAATAGAATATGGACATGTGGAAAATATTTTTGAAGCAATTTGTTTGAATAAAATGTGTTAATCGATAGTGGTACAAATTCATTCCAAATTGATCTTGCCTGTCGACTCCAAAGGTAAAACTACAGGCAAAACGATTCAAAGTAGATTTGTTCAACTATTATCCGTGATTTTATTCTCACAAATAACTTAAAAGGAATTTTTGCACAAATCTATTAGAATCTTCTCTTTAAAAGGGTTAACATTTAGAAATAAATGCCAGTGGGTACGTGTAATGTATTAATGCTTTGCCATCACTTTAAAAATAACATTTTATCTGCAAAATCAACCAAATTGCTAGCAAACGTATACATTCAATTTTATTTGTGTATTTTGATTTTAGCAGTTACCTGCCTATCCGGGACATTGAAGAAAAAAAAAATGACATGGCCATTGGAAACATTTAGACAACTTAATGCAGGTAAGTAACACTTCTGATCATTTTACTGCCTACAGAAACCTTCCTTTTTGTATAAAAATGTTTGTTCTAGCCAATTCTAATAGTGGAGCAATTGCCATGGAAACGAATGAAATGTTTCTGCTAATTGATTCACTTTTAGAACATTGCCTTTATTATAAGAAATAGCTTGCATCCGGGACATGGCAAACGTTCGCACTGGTTGTGCGTTTTACTGAGCATCATAAAAGTGTTTACTTACACGATTTCTTTAGTGTTAGGTGAGAATCAAAACAGATTCTGTTTACTTGGATCTTCTTTAGTTTTGCGAACATATTACAGTAAACACAGATTTTAAAGTTACACTGCAGTTTATGGAACTCTGAGGCTGTCAGTGAAGTCACCTTTGTTTCTTGTCAAACCATTTTCAAGTGGTTCAACAAAAAAACAAAAAAACACTATTTTCTGTACTGTGAGCAAACGCAGAGATTATAAATTTAACCTCACTGAATATTCTGTCAGTTTGGTGGCCTTTGCTCACAGTACAGAAAACAAGGTTTTGTGATTCGAGAATTTGAGGTGTGCTTAGGGGGCTTGAAAATAAAGTGTTTTTTTTTTGTTTTTGTTTTTTGTTGAACCACATGAAAATGGTTTGACAAGAAATGAAGGTTAAGATAGGGTTTGGCCATGTCAAGTTACCTACTATTTAAAGCCCATCACTTTGTGGCAAATACAGAGTACAAATATTTGGGTTAGAGGATAGGCCAGTGCACTTCCACATTGTGAGGTCTCCAGAAGTGGGGGTGGGCCTTGAGTGTCTGAAAATACTTTGCTTCCCCCCCAACTGCTTGAAAAACCAAGACTGGGGAAATCTCACCCAAAGCCTCCCAGCATCATAACCACCACGAGAAGCTGGATGGCTGTGCTTAGTGAGTCTCTTTGATTGTTATTGGAAAAAGGCAATAAACAGATCCTCAATGTGTGTCAATGTAATCACAAAGCCAGTGGTGTGTTCCTTAGGGGGTACTTGTTTCAGATTTTGGTGCAACACTTTGCAAAGTGATATGTTGGCAGTAAACCGGTATCTACCCTTTATATTCACAAAGGTTATATTAGCGACAACTCAGATTGTGCTGTGCCCTCTTCCCATTAGGTATCCCTGGTCAGCCTTCTCTTTCCAGTCTAATGGGCTGCATTTTAATAAAAGGGACAACAAACTTGCAAAATCCAAGCCGAAATGGAGAAAGACTCCAGTTAAAGCAGGTTTGAGCGAAATTATCAACCTGGTGAATTTGGCCTTAAATTAACAACCCAAAACCTCTACCGTTTAGTAAATAAACTCTTATATCTCCAAGATGCGCTACCCATCTTAACAATACTATACTGTAACATTGTGTTTGCTTGTAGCATGCATTGAAAAGCTTATTAATTCAGGACTGTATGTTGGGGAAATCATAACTGGGGCGGTATTAAATCATCTCTGCACCACAGTAGTAGTACAATTCATAATAAGGAAAATTATATTATATTGCTGGCATTCTTTAAGTAGGTTTAACACAAAACCAGCATTTTAACAAACAATACACTTTTTACAGATCTTGCCGTTTGTGGTGAGATTGCGTGTAGTCACGTGTGGATTGACACATTCTGTTGGGTGACAGATGTACAGATTGTGTCGATATATGTCGCTAAGCCAGCAGTCTGTAAATGCCATAGCTCATGCATGGGGAACGTTTGACCATCGAGCTGTTCATGAATAATAATTCCCACGATCCTCCACCATTCTGTGTGCATTAATTGTAACTGGCAGGGAATCGTGAGCGCATACCATCGTCAACGATACTATAACACGGGCAATGGGATTTGGAATGCCAAGCCTAAGTTATGATTTCTTAATAATAGCTTTACTTTGTGTTATGAGTGCTTAACACATAATAAACGTGTTTCACTCCTCTCTGCCACTCAACGGGCTAAAATAGACTTCCAATGCTTCATTAAATAATGATTTATGTATACAATTTGATATTAAATGGTATTTAAATGAGCTAAAAGTGCCTCATAAGGAGAGAAAAAAGAAATGGTGATCCCCACAGCTTATCTCAACTCTCCCAAAATAAAATTAAAACGGGAACAAGACGTGTAGAACGTGTTTGAGCTACACAATGATGCAATACTGTCACAATGGTAAAAAAAAAAAAAAAAAAAATTCCTTCGTATTCCATGTAAATCTATCCACATTGTGTATAAATACATTTTGTGTGTTTTTTAAAAAAATCTCTATCTACACATTTGACCCGCTACATAGATCCCTTCTATACCTCTCCCACTGATTACAACACTATACAACCAATCAGCATGTGTGTGTTTGTTTCTCAATGTAATAGGTGCTGTTTATACATATATTTTAAAATGCCACAGACATTAAGATGTTCACACATCTGAAAGGGAAGTAAGTAATGTCCAATTTTACAGAATTTATTGTCCAATTTCTCTTCTGTTTGTTGTTTGTCCGGTATGATGTTTAACAATCCAGTTCATCTCTCTTTTACACACACTGACTGCAACCACATTTTATTGGCTTCTCCACATCTTCCACAAATGACGAACCGTCACTGCATTCGAATGTATACTTCCTACGTTTTGTGCGTATTCCCGTGCAGCAGCCTTGACTTTGGCAAGTACCTCGGCAATCCACCCAGGACACCGTGCGTGTGGTTTGGCAAATGGCATATCCTCGCTGCACTTGGTGATAATCCCTGACAGGATCTCCCCGGCACTCCGACTCTAAATTACAGATAAGCAATTAGTGGAATTGTGACATGCTGAGCAAATGAAGACAGTATTTTAATTACTTTGATTTAAGAGCAAGTTACTTGTATAAATCGTCAAACATGTTAATATTTTCACAGGCTGGTATGTGCTAACGGGTAATTAAAGTATTAATAGTTTATTCAAGATAAATCCAACTCAAGTCATATCTTTTGTACAATATTGAATTAATGAGACAATGTTACCATAATGGTCTCTATATTTGTGGTAGCTGAACTGCAGTAAAACATATAGAACAGGATGTAAATGAAATTAAAATACTTGGCTTTGATCCTTAGGACATTATAAAAATGATCTGCTTGTATATTTATTTAACAGACCATACAAGAAAGCATGGGGAGTTAATTTAAGGAGCAAAATGAAACATTGTATTACCATTCGTTATTTGAATAAACAGAATAAAAAAAAAATAAAACACATTTTTTTTCTGACCTTGATCACAAACATCTCCCACGTAGCCAGTATCGCAATCACAGTACGCATCACCCACGTCGGAGATCTGGCATCGCCCGTGTTGGCACTGCAAATTCTTACACGGGTTATAAAGTTCTCCTTGCTGGGTACAGAGGGCACCTTTATAGCCATCTTTACACAAACAGCTGTAGGTCATTGCATCCAGTGGCTTACAAGTTCCGTGCACACACCTATAAAGAGCAATGGGTTTACATCCGTTACATCAAGGGATGGAATATGTTCTTTGTGTAAGATCTGACTTTACATATGGTTTTTATTTAATCTCTTGGGGCATAAAGACAAATTGTAATATGATGCATCCCCAGTGACCATGGACTTGCATTACATGTGCTGATTGTCTGCTCTCTGTGTTTGCTTTGTCAGACATCAATAGGTCATTGAATGAACTAGTTATCACAGGAAACAAGGTAAGCAATGTGTACGGAGGCTGGGGTCAGTACTGAAACTGCATGGGTGGCTTTCCACAGTGTGTGGCACAGAACTCTGCTAGACGGCTTATCTTGCAACATCATATTCAGATTTAGTTTTTGCAAATGTCTAAGCCTGATTGGGAGTTTTTGGCCCCTTTGAATAATGCATGGGACCCCCTTGTCTCTTACTGTGCTTCTACCAGCAACCCGTGATGTGCAACCTGAAAATGTGGAGGTCCTATAGCTGGTAAAAGACTGAGTACGGTTTCAGCTTTATTATGACAACTGATATAGTTTAAATAAAGCTTAGGCATTGAAGTAATATTGTGTCTATTTTTATAGGGTAGGTGAAACGTCTCGTGGATCTAAATTTAAAGCACAGGGTAACAGCAGTCATATGTATTCCTTATGCCTTTCCTATTCCTTAAACAACACAGGTGGTTAATTTACTCCTTTGTTTTGGCTCAACCATCTGAAAAAAAGCATGCTATATGTAACCTTACAGCATCAGAACATGAGGCAATGCTTCCTGGGAATTCTTTATAATACAATGTATGTTCACTTTAACATTCTAAAGACCAGAAATAAGTCAACCACAGCCTACCCAATACCACTTAAAGAGTTAACATACGACTCGTGTAAAGTGAGAATTTGCGATTCTGCCAAATCATATTTTCTGAACAGACCCAAAATCTGGCCAGGTGTCTATTTGGCTCGGCTAAATGTTAATTCAGATACCGAATGAGAAGTGCAAACCAAACAGCGTGAAAGTGGACCAATCCGTGAGCTGCTAAATATATACATAATAACTAATAGAAGGTAAAACACAGGGGGGCGAATCTATATTTATTTTTTGTCAAATATAGATTTTAAATTATTTTTTTACATTTTTTTTTTTACCGCTTCTCCCATTTTCCTTCTATTCACTTAATCTAGAAGTCAAATAAATATTTAGTGACTATCCCCTAGCCATTCATAATCTTTCTTTGGCGCCACAGGTGGAATTCATAATTATGACACCCCCCAAACAAGTTCTGTATTGTGAGCTCCAGCCCGTCCTTTAAATTAATAGCAGGATGGAATTGATATAACAATAGCAACAGCATTTTATTTCTTTAACTTACTTATTCCCTTGGCACGGGTTACTTATCTTCACATCACAGTGCGGCCCTACCCAGCCTGCATCACAGTGGCATACAGGCCCGTTCGCCGTATTTGGCTGGCATATCCCATGAAGGCAAAGGAGTTTACGACACGGCTCACAGCCCGGAACTACTCCTGGCTTCATCTGCGTTTTAGTAAAGTCTTGTAGTTCATTATTAATATAAAGGTTGCGGATGCAGCCATGGAAACTGGTCCCATTGAGGATTTGCCATAGTCTAAAAGCGGCAGAGTTGACATCGACTGGCATACCTAAAAAAAATAAATGGATATTTACATCAATTTCTGCTTGAGTTAGAGTGGGACCATTCTATGCCATGCCACTTAACTGAGCAGCCAAGAATCCCTGACACATCAGCCACAGATCTACATACTCATTAGCAAGAAAGTCAATGTGTGCTCTAAGAACCGTTAATTAGGAAGTATGTAATGTTATGCACACACATCTAGACATTTCATCTATATATATATATATATGTACACACACACACGTTACAGCTTTAATATAATGTTTGATTGAGAGATATATATATTTATGTTATTTACAACTAATTAAAATAAACTTTGTACTTGAACACAAATCCTTCATGAAGTTCTTATAATTCAAGCTGGACCAACTAAGTGCACAATAAAGAGGATATACTCTATTAAAACGTGCAATATATTAGAGCACATTAAAGTGGCTCTGTCACCACTCCCCGCACGTACTAAAAGAGCATTTCTTGAAAATAAATTCTGTGTTAGAGCATTTCATGAAGATAAAAAGTCTGTGTTGAAATTTACCTGAAATTTCACCATAGTCAAAAGGTATGACAAAGAGAGGGACAACATTTAAAATCAGGACTACTGCTGTCAAGCCCCCAGCCATGACCAGTAAGGTCTGAGGGGGAAAAGCCTTTGTCCATCCATGGTCTCATGGGATCCTCCGTAGATATCCGTGTTGTACTCTTGCGCATGTGCCAGAATACAGAACTGACGTCAGTTCATGGCAGATTAAGTGCCAGGAGCTGAAGAGAATCCCATGGAAGATGATGTGGTTGTTTGAGTGATTTCTGTTATCATTATGATTTAAAAAGGAGCCAAACAACTATGTGATAATAAATGGCTTCATATGATCACTATCCTTCAATAAGATACTTTTGTTGCATGATCAGTCATATTTTCAAAATCAATGCCCCAATTTAACAATTTCTGCTAGGGTAAGCAAACTTTTAAGCACAAATGAAGTGATTTAAAAATTCACATCTTGTGTTACCGATACTTATAGTGTGACAGCTAGGGGGTGCAGGAATGATAAATACACATTCAGTACCACTGCTGCTTGGGTGCAGTGATAATAACGGAGGACCACACTCACTCAGTTGTTGGTATATTAAAGCGAATCAAGATTATGTATAAGGAATACCGCTAAGATAATCTACACATGTATAGAATACCTCTCAAGTACTTATGCAATTATTAGTTTAAATCCCCGGCCCCACAAAATATACATTATTGAAAATGTCCTTTTTTACATTTATTTTAATGAAGGGAAAAGAAACCGTAATTATTTAGATAAGAGAGAATTTTTCTAACTACAGATCTTATAAAATCACTCTTTTCCAAGTCTGTGCAATATGCATTACACCGCACCGGATTACCCTCACTGAGAAAAACTAGACTTCTCAGTGAGAGGGGTCTATTGAATCCATTGGTTGAGGCTTGGGTGTTAATTGAAAGTGCTGTAATTTATTTATTGCATGTTTTAGTAGTGTATCATATTTATTGTGCACTCAGTTGGTCCAGCTTGAATATATCAACTGCATGAATGATTTTTGTTAATACATGTATTTACGTATCCAACAACAGATTCAAGCACAAGTTTAAAGGGATACTATAGGCATTAATAGAACTTTAGCTTAATGGTTGGTTTTGGTGTATAGATCATGCCCCAGCAGTCTCATTGCTTAATTCTCTGGCATTTAGGAGTTACATCACTTTGTCTATGCAGTCCTAGTCACACCTACCTGAATGTCACTCACAAAGCCTTTCTAAACACTTCCTGTAAAGTGAAATCTAATGATTAAACTTCCTTTGCTGCACATTATGCTTGATTTAGAATTTCTTATTGCCTGCCTTCTAGACCCTATAGGAGCATTCACTGTGTGATTAACCCCTTAAGGACCAAACTTCTGGAATAAAATGGAATCATGACATGTCACACATGTCGTGTCCTTAAGGGGTTAAAGGGACACTGTAGGCACCCAGACCACTTTAGCTAATTGAAGTGATCTGGGTGCAAACTCCCATCACCCTTAACCTTAAGCATGTAATTCTTGCAGTTTTTATAAACTGCAATAATTAGCTGCTAGGGTTAACTGGAAGACAGCCACTAGAGGGACGTCCGAGATTTAAGGCGATTTTTTTTGCCTAAACGATGCTTGATATCCTCACGTTATGTACGAGGACTTCCAGCATCATCGGAACCCTATAGGAAAGCATGAAATAATGCTTTCCAATAGGGAAATCCTATTGTGAGAGCGGCCATTGCCACGCATGCGCATTAGGTCTCCACCCACCGGCTGACGGTGGAGCGTGGGTAGAGCTGAGCCAGCACCGATGGACCCAGGTAAGTGACAGAAGGGGGTTATTAACCTTATTCTGCACCACGGATAGTGGCCTTGACAGAGGGTGAAGCTATAGTGCCGGGAAAATGTTTGTTTGTTTTACTGGCACTATAGTTTCCATTTAAAGTTCAATTTACCGAGCAGGGAATACAAATTTCAAAAGCAAGTTAAAGTCTGATTGAAAATGAAATCCCTTTTTTCATGCAGGCTGTTTGTCAGTCAGGGAGGTGTGACTACGTGTGACTCACTGTTTAACTCACAAATTATCTATACACCAAAACTGCTTCATTAAGCTAAAGTTGTTTTGATGCCTATTTAATTCCCTTAATTTTAATTAGCTGTAAATCAGTAAAATGGTGAGTCCAAAATAATTACAATATAGTTTGATGTTTTATAGAGGTCACCCTGCTTTTTTAGGGTGATGGTAGTTAATTTATTTTGAATGACTGATGGCACTAAGTCAGTATGTGTGTGAGATATATATATATATATTGCCCAGAGACTATTAACATAGTACGATGAGCTGTGCTAGTGATGTGCTTAAAGTGCTCCTTTAATGCTGTAAAATGATCCCTTCAGTTTGATTTATCCACTAATGAGTAATTTATTTTTTGCAAGTCAGATGTGGGTTTTTCACCCAGGGATTTCCTTTTTTTAACACTAGAAATTTTATGTAAACATAGAAATATATATGGATATAATTAATGCATGTACATTTATGGAGAGTATATAAATATTTATATTACTGATAGCACTGAGTCAGTATGTTCGTGTGTGTGTGTGTGTGTATATGTGTATATGTGTATATTATATATTTTGTTGTTGGACTGGGACTGAAAACTCCAATTCCCTCTCCTTAATGCGATGCATTGTGAAGCTGTGTCAGAACTATAGAATACAGTTTATATTACATGAAGTAATTCTGCCTTTGGGTGAAGGAACTAATCCATGTACTTTGTTAAGGCTGAATAATTAACGCTTTGTGATCAAAGAATAGAGTGTGTGCTAAGACTTGTGCACAAATCCTTTTCACCTGTGACAAACTAATCAAATTCCTGCTAATCTACACCCGAACAAATCAATCCGCCCTTACTTACATGTCTGATCAATTCGTTTGGGCATAGATTGACAGGAATTTGACTTGTTAGAGGTAAGGCCATCGTGCTACAATTGTGAAAGTGGTCTCTTAATTTTAAGTGCAATGTTTGGCTGCTTTGACAGAGGTTGGGAATGTATGGAATTCAGTAGTCTTTCGAGACAGAGGAACATTGTAACAAAAAGCCTGAACTGCAGTGTGATTTAACAGGCCTGTTGGTCTTGTGTGTCTTTGGGTATGAACGTGTTAGTGGATAATTGGCTTTGGGATACATGTAATGTAACATCTGTCATGCATCATTTAATTGCACTGGAGGTTTATTATAAGGAATGTTCGAAAAAGAAAAAAGCAAGCGAAAACCGGAATGATAACGTGGAAACTTTGCCTAACTACCTGTAAGATTTCAGTAAAATATACATGACGGCGTGAGGCTTGTCCAATATTTAGTGAAACGTAAAAATAATTGTATGATAAGGGATGTTGCAGAAAACAGCTGGGGCTTGAGACCAAAGGGAAACTCTGCGACCCCGCTACAGTAACAGAGAGATTGGGATATGTTGTTACTGTCTTGTGAATCCAATTTATTATTACATACATATCCCCGCCAGTCTCAGTTACATCCCCTCAGCTCTACCCATGAACAATGTGCTGCTAATGCCCTACAGGATCTCAAAGAAAGCATAGCCAGGATCACGCACACTCAGGCACTCAATGGCATCCTGTAACCCTAACTTACTATTAAAGGGGTGTGCAGAAAAGTTTTAATTCCCAGCACCCCTCTTGACAGATATCTGGGCGGCACCACCACCTCCTTACTAGCCCGAGGGAACGCTATCCTACTAATCTTTCTTAGTAACAGGAAATGGACAGATGTACAAATAACGATAAAAAGCACTAATATCCTCCTGCCCTTTCCACCAACTGTAGACATATGAGGCTACAGCGCTCGGAGCCCTTCCAGTAGTGTCTATGATGATGATCATAGTGTGCTATAGAGAATCCAATCCCTGAGTTACACCAACAGGAGCAGAATTGGTGGTTTGTGTTTCTCTCGTTACATTTTGTTCTCCTACCCCTGTCGCATGTGTTATTACTGTTTCAAAACAATTACAATAATAATTTAGAGACAAGTAGTTTTATATATTGGAAGAGATGTGTAGAGTGCAAGTCCCCCAATTTCATTAACAATAGAGATACTGATATTTAGATCAATGTACATCCACATATTATTTAAGTAGGGCTTTAGAATCTTACCTCCCACATACAGTGGGGCTTCACTGTTCAGCGTATGTTTGCCAAAGTTGTCCATTGTCATAGGTGTGCCGCCATCAATAGACAGATTAACCATCTGATCAAAGGTAACTAACTCCACCGTATGGAACTGCCCATCATTGATAGTCTCTGCACTGAAGAAGGAAAATTATCAAGTAAACAACCTCATTATGCTTCTATTCAAACAATAATGACTCTCTGGGGGATTTTAAGAATGGTCTGCTAATTCCAAATTATATACTGCATTAGAGGCATATGGTATTCGATGCCATCTGCTGATGACCTGTCTTTTCGTAATACTGCAAAACTGCCTGTTTCAGCTGCGATGGTGTCAATGCAGGAAGGATATAGGATCAGTATTGTGTTTTTTGTCACACTTTGTAAAATACATATTTTATATTATAGCATGCTATTTTAGATGCATTTCTCTTTTCCGGCTTCTTTATCTGAATTTCCCAGTTGTCCCCAGCAGATCTTGAATTAAAATAATTTGTTTAGCCATTTCACATATTTCATTGCACAACTAGGAGAGGATCCAATTTCAACAAAAGAAATGTATTCGCAGGCAATTTCACATTGTGAACAAAGAAAGATGCAGCACTACCGGTAAAGTGAATGTTCCATTATACACTGGGTGAATAAAAAAAAGAAAATCTGTAAAATTCTTATGGCAATCGCATGGTTATTTCACATTGTTATTTAACTCTGATATTTAGGATGCTTTGAATATATGTATCTCATTAGTATTTGAAAAGGTGAGCAGAGAGGAACACAATAGGAGGACCAATGCATTAACAGTGGTGGGAACCCAAAATTTGTTTTCATATTCAATCCCAATTGCTTATTCCGGGTGATAAAACAGACACAGACCGCTCACATTTGATCTATTTCCAGAAGAGCTCGGCCTCCTGCCTTCCCTGTATCCAGCTAGCTCTATATTACCACTAGAAACATTGGCGATATTCCATTGTCTAGAACTGGTGTGGGCAGGGATAGGCGGCTGGTAGATCCCAGATGTTACAGAACTGCAACTTTCAGAATGCTTTGCTATTCAAATGGTCAGCAAAGCATCAGGGCAGGTGTAGTTCTACAACATCCAGGTGTCTACCATTTTCCCATCCCTGGTTTAGAGAGATCACAGAAAATCTGCAAGGCCGGAGCTCACCTGCAACCCAGGTAGATTGTCAGGAAAAGGTGGGATTACAGGAGTGCAGAGCAGACTTTTGGCAGATCTGAGAGGGGCTGGGTGGCAGGCTCCCCGGGCTCTGAGTGCTGCTGGAGAGCTTGTCTGGGTAAATGTCCAGAAATTCTCTCCAACAATGTCTCACAACAAAAAAACATGTACTTGCCTCCGGCCGGCAGATAAACATAGATGTTTCACTCCTATGATGGACATTTATCAAGACTTGTCTTGAAAAAAAACGTCCTGTGAGTGCTCTTTTTATTTTGTATTTGTTTATATAGATTTATTTATTACGTGGAGAAGGGAGAGGACAAGATTAGATTGAGGGGACAATAAATTGAGGGTTTGTTACCTGTAAATTGCAGAGCTTGGAAAGCTGCCTGGGTCATAACTAACCCGAACGTGCCCTTGGTATAATTCCACCGCCATGTGGTCACGGTCCCCGTTATATAACAGGATGCCATTGTCTTCTGCAGTTGACACCTAGATAATGCAAAATTAGAAATAAAATCAGGCAAGAAAATATAAAACCAATATCAGTAGTGTGCACAGCAACCCATAAGGCTCATTAGACGTAGACATAACCATCCAGCAACAGATTGAATCTGTTAACAGACTGTTGCTCCTGATTGTGCCACAGGTATAGGAGACCGCACAGCCTGAACCAGGTTCGATCCACAAGGTCTGAACTGAAACCAGATTACATTTTACATGTGTAATTAAATACCATAAATTTTTATGCTTTCAGGGTATTATTTAGCAATTCGTAAAATATGTTTCATTTACAACCCAGCTGCTAAAAATTTCCAGGCCAAATCTTTCTCCTAGGACAGAAAACTAGTAATTAAATTATGTAAAATAATATTTAAAAAACATATACATGTAATTCACAGCCAGTGGAGGTGTGACTAGGGGCTGCATAAACAAAGTGAATTAAATCCTAAATGGCAGAGAATTGAGCAATGAAACTGCAGGGACATGATCTATACAGCAAAACTGCTTCATTAAGCTAAAGGTGTTTTGGTGCCTGTATTGTTCCTTTAACATTCTGACTCTGCAACCATGATCTGAAATCAGCCAACATTCGAGTCACACTGTATTCGGAGGAGGATTTTAAGCACGTTAAGATTAGTAATACTGTTGCTAGATCATACAGGTATTTTACAAATAGGTGCAATAAAGTATGACAATGTAAACTCCGAACTGACAAAAACGTATCCTCATAACTTATTCATGTACTACCCACCAGGGCAGACTGAATGGGAGTTACAGTCCTTTCCGATCTCTCTCTATACACGATAGATTAGACACATTATAACAATCTATTTTAAAACAAACCTTAATTGCTGTCATAACAAGTCTGGAAGGTGTACCTGAAGTGTGATGTTTGCTCGGGGCCAGTTTTGCAGGTCTGTGAATTGCAGGTATGTGTCTCTATCCACAAAATTCACACTCAGGAGCTTCTCGCACTTCAAGCCTCCAAACCCAGGCAGGCATTGGCAGACAGCATTGTTTCCCAGTTCCATGCAATTGGCACCGTTCTGGCAATCCATCAATTTACACGGACTCGGTAAGGAGGCAGCTTGCGGGGGCATTTCACAAAGCTGACCACTACAGAAAGCAGGAGGGGGAGATTAGTTACTTTTTGCAAGAAAAATCACTACAAAAAAAAAAAAAAAAAAACTGAATTTTGATGTCAATAAAAGCTATTCATTATTTAACTTTTTCCTTTTTTTTTTATTCCTTTTACCTGTAACCTTCTTTGCAGATACAAGAATAGCCATTGACCTCATCCACACATTGGGCGTTATTTTGACAGCGATGGTCAATGCAGTCATCGTAATTGAGGCTGCAGTTTTCTCCTGTATAGCCGGCAGCACACTCACACCTGGGAAGCAAAACAAGCACATCAGTCCTAAGCAGATTTTACTGAGTGGAATTCAAGGTGTCAAGGGCCTATTACCATTGTCACCATGTGCTTTAGACTAAATAGGGAGCGGACCTGTCACAGCTGCCTTGACATTGACCTGTTAAAAGGAATACTGGATCCTACATGTCCTCTGTATTTTATTTGCATGTATGTAGGTTATGTCACAGTTCTGTATGTTGGGTGGATTTTTTGTATTAATCTTAAATGAAACAAAATGTTTATATAATATAAACCATATATATATTTATGTATATATGGCCACCCTTTCTGCTCTGCCTCCCAACCTGCAGATTTCCAATTTTAATCTATAAATACTGCTGTATCTGATATCATGGCTTAGGTGCCTGGGAGTGGTAGTTCAGTGGGAGTGGTAGTTCAGAAAGCTGACAATTGAGCTACAAGTTCCATAAACTGCTACGAGAGCTCAATGCGGCAAATTCTGGAAAATTAAAAAATAATACTTGTTATTTAAGTGGTTTCGCCTTTGTTCTATAAATAACTACGGTATATATTCAGTTATACTAATTAACCCATAAATAATATACTTTGCATAACAGAAATTCGAAACAAGTGCAAGTACAGTCATTGAAAACCCCTCAATAACCAGGAAATAAAAGAATGTTGCACTTACTTTGGCCCCTCGGCAGATACAATGCATTTTGATGCTGGGTGACAAGGATTTAGCTCTGCAGAACACACATCTAGCAGTTGCTCACAGTATTCACCTGTAATAAAATAGTGAATGAAATCACATCTTCCTGTTCTTTTAACACCGAGATCAACATGCAAAAGAAATCAGTCACGTTTCGGGGAGTTACACAGTTAAAAAGAAAATCATAGAATTCTGTACCCCCATATAACCGAGCAAGCGACTAGCTCAATAGACTAGCATCATAGCATTCTGTACTCTCATATAACCGAGCAAGCGACTAGCTCAATAGACTAGCATCGTAGCATTCTGTACCCCCATATAACCGAGCAAGCGACTAGCTCAATAGACTAGCATCGTAGCATTCTGTACCCCCATATAACCGAGCAAGCGACTAGCTCAATAGACTAGCATCGTAGCATTCTGTACCCCCATATAACAGAGCAAGCGACTAGCTCAATAGACTAGCATCGTAGCATTCTGTACCCCCATATAACCGAGCAAGCGACTAGCTCAATAGACTAGCATCGTAGCATTCTGTATCCCATATAACCGAGCAAGCGACTAGCATCATAGACCAGCATATTTGTTTGCGTCAGGATTCAGAGTTTCACCCATAGCACCAAATAAAGGAGATAATTAATTGCTAGACGACACTAAATGTTTGTTTTATTACAGCAGTGAGAAGTGATCAATAAAGGAAAAACCAGAAAGAGGAGTAAAATAAAAAATAAATCAATATTGTTGCGTATTCTAGTTTAATTCTAGTTTAGTTATAATTTTTGTGCAGCGCCTCTACTTTTCCACTCTTACTTTTTCTCTTTTCGACGTGAACCGAATGGAGGAAAAAAGTTCTTATCTGCGTACTGCAAAATATTACACATAATATTATACATACTGTTCGGACCATTTTCACGTCCTTTTGGCCGAATTGTTTTCCTGACTATTTTTCACGAGCCATGTTTATTTCGGAAAATCTTTGATTAAATATTGTACCTGTGTAATGGGGTGGGCAGAGACATGTGTATGTGTTGACTCCATCTAGGCACGTGCCGCCATTTTCACAGTCGCCGTATTTGCAGTCATCTTTGTTCACTGCACATGTAGGTCCCTCAAATCCTTCCACACAAGTACATCTAGTGGATCAAAAGTTAATAGACAATGTAAGTTGCATGATCCAACCGGTACAAGACATTTAGACTTAATACATAGTGTAAACAAGCCCTGTAACGGACACCAGTATATCAGCTTAAAGGGACACAGTAGGCACTATTACCCCTTCATCTCAGTGAGAATCCAGGAACCCTCATTCAATGTTTGTGCTCGAAAATTGTTTAACACTGTATACAGTCATTGTCAGGGGACCCCAGGCACTATAACCACTTCAAGGAGATGGTTATTGTGCCTACAGTGTCCCTTTAATGGTAGTTATAAAAAGTATCCCTAAAGAACAGTTTATTCAACCTTCATCTGGATGTGGCATAGATGGGGTTAACCCAAATAATTTTTTTTACCTTTTAAACTGTTGACAACACAGCGTACAATATATTTCTAAATTTATTTTATTTATATTAAGAAAAAAAAAATGTTTAAAAAAAGCCATACTCGCCCAGTTCTCTGTTAGGGCACTTGTTGATTAAAACATTTCAAAATCCACACATTTATTCGTGTGTATGTATACGACCAGTTTCACTGAGGATTTAAAGAGTCAACGGAAGGAAGGTATATTCGTTATTAGTACATTTGCGTTATTCAGATATCTACTGAAGAGCATACAGCTCTAGCCAGAAAACATCTTAATACTAGGAGCATGGCCAGCGCAACCGTTAGCCGAACTAGACATTCGCCTAGGGCGTCGGCCTGGTGGGGGCACCCACCGGGATATTTCCTTGTGGGCTCCCCCTGTCTTGGGCCACAACGCTGGGCCGATCCTTTGGGCTCCCCCCTAGTTTTTTTTTCAGTATGGCAGAGCAGGCATCTTTTTACCTTGATGACAGGTGCCGGCTCTGCCAACAAATGCCGGTGAACGGAGGAGAAGGCAGGTGGTGAGGAAGCCTCTTCTTGCAGCTTCCCACTCCTCCCTTGCGTGCCCTCTGTGATGCCGAGAGTCTGAATATGATGCCATTCCAGGCCTGGCATAGTAAACAGCGGACGGGAGGAATGAGGAGCTGCCCCACACTGGACTCCAGGGAGATAGGGAGGCTGGATGGGCCTCAAAAAATAAAATTGTTTGAGTATGTGTGTCAGTGAGTGTCTGTCTGTCAGTGAGTGTGTGACATGAGAGGGTGACAAAATGGATCTTTGCCTAGGGCGGCAGAAATCCTTGCATCGGCCCTGACTATGAGCAGCAATGTGCTCCACACATGAATTAACTTTGAATGGATTCTTAACCTTTCTCCGGCCGAGCAATGTGTCAGAGCAATCATCAGCAAGCAGTGGTTACGGTACTTGAACTAAGACAAAGCGCGGCTTGCTCATTCCTTAATAAGACTTGTCATGTCTCGAAACATTGTGTAAAGGCAATGAATTCTCTACTGTAATCTGCAGCAGCACATAAAACATGCAGCTTTTAAAATCGTGATTTGGGAGGAGGGGGAGAGAAAAAAAAATCTATTTCTTTTTAAATAAGTGTCCACATGTCAGATCATCTCAACTCTCTGTATATCAAACACTACCTATACATTCATTTGAAACAAAAGCTACTTACTCTCTGTAAAATCCCAAAATAAAGGGAGGGAAGAAAGGGATCTCAGAAACATTTGTGCGAGCATTGATAGCTGTGAAAACTAAATGGTTTGATTGAATGCCTCCACAAACCCCAAAGGATAATATGGGCCTATTGTAAAGAGTAAAGATGCTTGGTTGCCAAGGCGACAGAACGAGAGGCCATTTAGCATTATATATATATAAATAAATGTATATATTTTTTCTGATAATTTTAGGCTCTTAGAAGCAGATCTGACCATTTCTACCTCTTGATTCAACAACATTTTCAAATAACCCCATTCTCTGGTCTATCTTGACTAAGATTTATTTTTGGCAACTAATTATCTTCCAGGGAATTGTGAAGTGCGGTGAATAACTGAAAAGTGGGTTTCGTTGCTGAAATGCCTGGACTTAAAGAGCTAGTTGGGAGATTTAAAAAGGCTGTCTGTTTAGATGCATATGGGGGGGGGAGAGAAAAAAAAACAACCCAAATCACAGTAATTATTGGCGGACAGGTTGCTCTATACATAGAAGTAAAAAAAAAAAAAAATGCAATTTAGAATGGTAATAAGTAGAGGCACTGACAATCCTTCATTAACTCAGATGATTTTGTGAAGGAACACAGGACAGATGGCATGATTAAATGTAGCCCGGGTTAATTAAAGGCTATGGTATAGAAAGGCTTCGCAGGAGTGTCACAAAAAAAAACCTAAAATAAAATAAAAACCTCTGTTGACGTAGAGAAACAGGTTAATAAATGTATGTCATTCTAAATACTAGGTTTTGGTTTTTTTCACGAAACTGGAAACTCTAGATCATTGAAAAACAGACATTTGGGAACATTTTAAAATGTGTAAAACGTGTTTTCCAGATTACTAGTTTGGATATTCACTATTTGAAGACAGTCTGTTTCATTTTGGAAATTGCAAAGCTCATTTATGGTTTATTTACTAAACACTGCATTATAGTGACTTGAAAAATGAATTGCAAAGTGTCTACATGCTATAAACAAAAAAAAAAAATTCAAATCAGCTGTAGTCAGAGTTGGGTATTTTCTGCCCATATTTTGCAATTTGTTTTCATTCACTAAAATTAATTGTGTAATAAACCCTGTTGTGTCAATTTGTTTGTAAAACAAATTGGGAAATTATTTGGGTAAATCAGAACTGGGGAACAGTGGAAGGCAGGATTAGGGTGAGCTTCAGTTAGAGAGCAACAAAAATGTGGTGAAAAAAGTACAGTAAAATGTTAAGTTAAAACATGCATTCTCTGTGGTTCAGGGAGGAGGGTAGGATAAGGCAATTTGCCTCTAAAGATGCAGAATTTGTTATTTAATTAGCATTGTGCATCTTTGTTAAATATGTGTGGCACAATTATTGGCACCCTTTCAGTCAATACTTTGTGCTACCTCCCTTTGCCTAGATAACAGCTCTTAGTCTTTTAATGCCTGATGATATTGGAGAATACATAGCAAGGGATCTGAGACCATTCCTCCATACAGAATCTCTCCAGATCCTTAAAACATTGAGGTCTACGCTGGTGGACCCACCTCTTGTTTTCTATGTTGTTCAAATCAGGGGACTAGGTTGGCCATGGCAGGATCTTGATGTTGTGGTCAGTAAACCATGTTTGTGTTGCTTTTGATGTATTTTTTTGATTATTGTCCTGCTGGAAGAGGCAACCGTGGCCAATCTTAAGCTTTCAGTCAGAGGCAGTCATGTGTTCGTTTAATATCTGTTAATATTTCATAGAGTCAGGGCCGACCTTAGGGGTGTGCGAGCTGTGCGGCTGCACAGGGCGCCATTGAGCAGGGGGCGCCCTGACAGCCGACACAGCTCACACATGGCCGGCTGTCAGGGGAGCTAAAGCAGGTACCCGGGTGGAGGATTAATTATTCTCCGCACGGGTCTATTAAAAAAAATAAATAATAATAATAATCACGGGGGCGGGGCTTAAGGCCGGCGGGGGCGGGGCTTAAGGCCGGCGGAGGCGGGGCTTATCGCGAGGCGGGGCTAATACCCAAAGCCCCTGCACAGGAAGAGGGATGAAAGAAGGACTACAACCAAGTGCATCCACTCCGCTTCCAGCCAAAATGGAAAGAGGTAAGTCTGTATGTCTGTGTGTGTGTGTGTGACTGTCTGCCTGCCTTTATGTGTGACTGTCTGTGTGACTGTCTGACTGCCTGTGTGTGACTGTCTGACTGCCTGTGTGTGTGTGTGACTGTCTGACTGCCTGTGTGTATGTGACTGCCTGCCTGTGTGTCTCCATGCCTCTGTATGTGTGTGAGACTGTCAGTCTGTGTGACTGCCTGCCTGCCTGTATGTGTGACTGTCTGTGTGACTACCTGCCTTTGTGTGTGACTGTCTATCTGACTGCCTGTGTGTGTGTGTGTGCCCGCCTGCCTGTGTGTGACTGTCTTGACTGCTTGTGTGTGACTGTGTGACTGTTTTCCTGTTTGTGTGACTGCCTGTGTGTGTGTGTGTGACTGTCTGTCTGTGTGACTGCCTGCCTGCCTGTATGTGTGACTGTCTATCTGACTGCCTGTGTGTGTGTGCCTGCTTGCCTGTGGGGGGGGGGGTGTGACTGTTTGCCTGCCTGTGTGTGTGACTGCCTCCCTGCATGTGTGACTGTCTGCTGTGTGTAACTGTTCGTGATTGAGTGCCTGTAACTGTGTGTGACTGTTTTCCTTTAACTGTGTGTTTGGCTCTGTGACTGTCTACCTGTAACTGAGCATGTGTGACTGTCTGCCTGTAACTGAGCATGTCTGACTGTCTGCCTGTAACTGAGCGTGTCTGACTGTCTGCTTTTAACTGTTTGTGTGACTGTCTGCCTGTGCCTGTGTGTGTGACTGTATACAGGCAACATGGTGGGGAGAGGGGGCGTGGGGGCGCCGTGAAGTCTTGTCGCACAGGGTGCCTAATGGCCTAAGGCCGGCCCTGCATAGAGTCCATGATGCCATGTATGCCAACACATTGTCCAGGTCTTCTGACAGAAAAGCAGCCCCAAAACAGAGCCACCACCATATTTAACCATGGACAGGAGATATTTTTCCATATGGCTAACTCTGTGTGTGCCAACATACCTCTGGTGTTTATTACCAAAAGCTCTATTTTGGTTTCATCGGACCATATAAGCCAATTCCATTTGAAGTGTCTGGCAAACTGAAGACGCTTGAGTTTGTTTTTGGATGAGAGTAGAAGCTTTTTTTTTCTGAAACCTTTTCAAATAACTTGTGGTCATGTCAGATTGTAGTTTGGGAAATTTGACCCCAAGAAGGAGCTACCTTCTCCAATTCACCAGCTGTGATCCTTGGACATTTTATGGCCAATCAAACCATCCTCATTACAGTGCATTGATACCATATAGATACACGTCCTCTTCCAGGCTGATTCATAACATTTGCAGTTGACTGGAACTTCTTCACCATCTATTGCCCTGATGGTGGAAATTGGCATTTTCAAATACTTTTGCCATTTTATTTTAGTCACTTTCCATTTGGTGAAGCTCCACAACCTTTACTGCACATCACAGCTATATTCCTTGGTCCTACTCATTGTGATGAATGACTAAAGGGAAATGTGCCAACTCATATTGATATCTCTGTGAAACAGGAAGTCATGGTTGAACAACTTCCCAGGTGTAGTAAAAAATAAAAAATCTCATTATACTTCAACTATATTTTTCTCTCATAATTCATAGGGGTGCCAATAACTGTGCCGCACATATATTTAACAAAGATTATAATTTTTGGGGGGAAAAACCTGTAATGTGTTAGGAATTGTTTGATATCCATGAGAGCGGATTATTTTTGAACAAAACATCAAAAGGTTAAACAATAAAGACAAATTTTCACAGCCTTCTTTGCTGATATTTGCCAAGGGTGTCGATATTAATAAATAGTGAGATGATGCCATTTACATGTTATGTTTCCACCTAATTGTGGGAGTGTAAGCATTAGACTTGTGCACAAACTCTCTTTAGCTGCGTTGAACGAATCAAATGCCTGTTAATCGTCGGACGAACAGACAGATTTGTTCAGGATTTGCAAATTTCAATTGTTCAACGCAGCTGAACGTGGTTTGTGCACCAGTCTAGTAAGCATCCACAAATTATGTATCTGGTCCATGAGAAACTACAGGATTTAGGGTTTAACTGATTGTTATTGTTAAAGCTTGGGCAGTAAAATGTTGAGAGTGAAATTGGCTTGGAAACTATTGGTGAATAAGATGGGTACATAGTAAAGGACACATGAGATGGTAACCTGTAAATCCAAGCAGAGTGTTTAGTAGAGATGCAACATTTTGGGTTACGATCTCCTACTTCACATCTAAATTTATGAAATAGTTCCCATTTTTATTACAGCGTGTGTAAGAAACTGAAGTATTTCCTATCATACATATTCTCATTTCTGTGTAATATTGTTTTGTGGATATAAAAAGGTGCCCCATAACCACATCAAAATAAAATGATTTTGCTCTTTCTGAGTCAAATCACAGATTGATCAGAAAACAGGTTTATGGGAGGTTATCTCAAATCACACATTTAGCAAGCTGTTTGCAAATTATATTGCCATTTTTAGCACTGCTTAAACTGAAAAATAACTTTAAATGTTACCATAGAAACTCAGCATATATCATTTTTTTTTTCGCCTTGGTTCACGAAGCTTGAAGGAATCTCTATTATATCTACCAGCAGACAATGATCATTGGGAAACATTATAAAATGTGTTTTTCTTTTAACGAATAACTTTTAAATATTGTTCTTGATCAATCCTTTTTTTTGGGGGGGGGGGGTGGTTTCTTCCCCCCAACAAACAAAAAGGTGAGCGAAAAAATCCTTAAAATCTTAATAGTTTTCATGATATTCTAAAAAGACAGTTTACTACAATTTCAAGAGCACAGAAAAACAACAAATACACATCACTCTTAGTTCAAGCGTTAATAGAGCATCGAAATAACTGGTTTTGAGGGTTCTCATTACCCCATAGGTGACATATTTGTACTTGCTGCATATTACAATATCTCCAATTCTAAGACTGTTTTAGCTTTGGTTCCTCAGTAACTAAAGTGAGGGGGGAAAAAATATTTCACCCCTGCTGATTTTGAACGATTGTCCACTGACAAAGAAATGATCAGTCTATAATTTTATTGGTAGGTGTATTTTAACAGTGAGAGACAAAATAACAAAACAGAAATTCAGAAAAACACGTAAAAAAGTTATAAATTGATTTGCATGTCAATGGGTGAAATAAGTATTTTACCCCTTCGACTTAGTACTTGGTGGCAAAACCCTTGTTGGCAATCACAGAGATCAGACGTTTGTTGTAGTTGGCCACCATGTTTGCACACATCTCAGGAGGGATTTTGTCCCACTCCTCTTTGCAGATCCTCTCCAAGTCATTAAGGTTTCGAGGCTAACGTTTGGCAACTTGAACCTTCAGCTCCCTCCACATATTTTCTATTGGATTAGGGTCTGGAGACTGGCTAGGCCACTCCAGGACCTTAATGTGCTTCTTCTTGAGCCACTCCTTTGTTGCCGTGGCTGCAAAGAGCACCCAGAAACACTATAGCCGTGACAGCTGATGTCGCAATCCGCACCGCTATCCTGAACCGATCTAGAGAACTTGGAAACATCAGATTTGAAGGATGCACAGTGGCGATCTATGGAGCTCTACCATTCACAGTACTAATGGAAAGCAGGCAACTAGCCCCGATTCATTGCAGCGTTTCACGCTGCAATCAAATACCACTGGGGAGCCGACGGTTCCATAACTGTGACACACGGTGATACTGTTATCCCCCTAACCTCGCAAGGGGACTCTAACGCATTCTTGCAGAGAATGCACCTGACTGGGAGCCATTCTGAAGGAACCCATACATCGGAAGCCCCGACCTAAAAAGCGATACTTTATAGGGACAGCAAGTCGTAGTCCCATTATCCAGCATATCTTGCATACTTAATTCATTAAAACCAATTATTTTCCTTATTTTATAGTTTGCTTATCTCCCTAGTTTCAAGTTATAGCCTAACTGGGCGCAGCCTAGACCCAATAACAGTAGGCGATCGCACACCCCATATAAGCCAAGCTCTTTCTTAGAGGAGCCCACAAGGATCAAATGATAGCAATATATTTATGGTTCTGTCATGGTTTATGATTTTATAGTTAATGACCATCTCTAGCTCAGACGCACTACAGAGACATGTGCATATACCTACCCTCATAGGCATACCACTACCAGTTAAATAACTATTAAATCTATTATGTGTTGTTACCAACTGACGGCATATAGTTATTTGATTCTGTTTATCTGTACATGAACCCTCATATAATGATACAGATTATTCTTGGAATGGGAAACTCAATTAAAATAAAAAAAAATAAACAGATTTGGGGGGTTAACACCTGGTTTTATGCAGAAATTGGAAACACAGCATTGAAACGCATAGGGGCTACAGTGTTAATTTGGCTTCCTGACTACGATAAATAACTTCAACGCCAAATTCCCCATCAGGATTTCCATGAAAACCCTTATTAAAGTCGACAAGAGTTTGGAGAGAATAATTGACTGATTGCTGTGCTCGCTGTTTAATGAATACATGGCTGGTAATTTCATAGGTTGAAGATTTACAGAATAACGTATCACTCACATGAATTCGCCGCCTTCTTCTTTGGGGTGGCACACTCCGTGATTTTCACAGGGGTTGCTGGCACAGGCGTTTAGAGAGATTTCACAATTTTTGCCCTGCGCAAGTTAAACAGAGACTTTACTGTATAATTAGAAACAGTGCCAGCTACAAGCTCAATGCATTACAAGAAAACAGCGCCCAAAACAGCAACAAACATACATTAAGTCAACACACACAGCAGATAAGACAATTCGGTTACATTACAAATGGGCTGCAGGCAGGCAGGCAGGCAGGCCCTGGGAGGTAGAATATGATTCAAAGAGAATTTTAATGCATTAACCTTTGATGCGTCTTATAGAGAAGCGTTATATTGAATTGCATTGCATATTCCTCTGGTATTTAAAGGGTTAACAAAGTAACTTTGCCATAAACAAACATGCAACATTCATTGTTAACATTTTTGATGCAGGGAAAGGTATCGAGTATTTTTCAACATCTAAAGATGCTAAGGGGTTAAAAACCTGGCCCCATCCGTGCATATCTGTTCTGTGTCACAGCTGTATACACAAAGCCATTAAGCCCAGCAAGAATGAGACAGAAATACCACAGTATGTACTTTATATTAGGTATAGTACAAGTCTATTGAGTGCAGTTCTGAAAGGCTTAGAATCTCTGCATTAAGAGACCCCCAGATTCCATTTAATTCTCCATGTTTATGTGCTATCAGTTAGTTTATCTTGCAGAGATGAATGCAGAATTTGACTTTTCTACAAAAGAAAAGTGTGTGGGCATGCTTAACCCATTTTATCATTTTGCAAGCCCACCTGTTACAAACCTGGTGGGGGGAGGGAGGGAAGGAAATTGGCGAGTAAATCGGCAAGTGAATCAAAATGCAGGAAATTCACATTGCCTTTTTTTAATGCATTTCACAGTAAAATACAGAAAACAAGATGCAATCAGAGTGTTTGTTTTGGAAGAGATGAATGTATAAGTTGAAGAAGGACAAATCATCCTCCTCAAATTGCGGCATGTATGTACGATGTATAGCAGACTAAATAATATTGCTATATTCTGTTACCTGCGAACGTGTATCCAGTATATTATTCTGAGAGTTTCAATCATTTTATTTTCTTGTACGTCTCAAAGCTACCAGAAACATTCATTAAAAATCAATGTAAAAAGAGAATTATTTCTCAGTCTCAGCACGGTCCTTGCTCTTATTTTCAAAGGGTGTCTGGGTATGTGCAACACTTGTTCAACCTAGAAGTGTGTGGTTTAATACAAGGTGGGGATTTCTAAACACCAATGGAATAAGAATTGGGACACCTTCTGCAATGTTTCTAGGAGATCTATCAGGTTTTTGGCGGTGGGGGTGGTGGGGACGACAATTGCAAATCGTTGTTGTGTAAATGGATTCTCCTGCTGGGACACGATTGGTGGCTGAGTTCAGATAGAACTTCTAATTGTACAATTTGAGTTGTGCAAAAATGGTGGAGGGCTTAATGGGGTACTTCAAGCTCCACAAATACTGCATCTAATTGTAGTGGTTGTGGTGTCAATAGTCTTATTTTTTTGTCATACCGTTTGAGGGGTTTTACAAACTCAGGGCTCTTCAAGCGCCTACAGCCCAGCCCTTCAAATGCCGCTTTGCTAGTAAAGAATTTTAAATCCACATTAACTCTTCCAACCTCAGGGAAAATGCTAAGTGTTCTCTTTTATTGGGTGGGAAGCTATTGCTCCTGTCTCAGAAATCACCTCTATGCTTTGCCTAGGGGTGCAGTAATCATATGGAGGATCTAAAAGTGCTCGTAGTGTTCAGTACTAAGTGTTTCTTCCAAAGAAGTTGGTTGACATTTGTCCGTTTGAGAAAACAATGACTAAATGCCGCTTGAAATGAATCAGCTTCTAAATATGGAGCATCGAGGGCAAATCCAGTCCCGCACAGGCAGCGAGGCCCATCACCTCCCAGACATTCCAAAGAGAATGTTGAACAATCAAATGCAGGTTCTTACCTTGAATCCAGGTAGGCAAGTACACTTGTAGTACTCAACAGCGTCGTTCTGGCAGGTGCCTTGGTTTTGACAAGGACTCGAGAGGCATGGATGGCACTTGGCCTGAACACTCAGACTTGGAGGTCCTGGAAAAATAATTTTAACACTATTACGATAAAGGCAACATTCACTGTACACCTATCATGGTAATATGACGTGTTAGCAATTTACAGAAAGGTCCTCTACCAAGCCGATTGAACCAGGATAGATTCTCCGCATTTCTTTTAGCCTTGTACGGTGAACCCAACAAGCGTATGCAGCATTGCAGTTGCTGTAATGTGAAAGCTCCAACCATTCATCACAGCAAAAACAATTATACTTTACTATTACAGCGTTATTTTGCCATGATTGGTAATATGTGCTACTGCTATTTGTTGCTGGGTAAATGTTATACAATGGAAATACGAAGAGGCTTCGTCAAAGTCAAGTTGCATTGTTTAATAAAAAAATGAATGCATATAAAATGTGAGTTAGATTGAAAGATTTCGGCCAACAAACTATCAAATCGGCACATGGTATACATCAGGGGTGCCCATAAGGTACATCCAGATGTTTTAAAACTACAACGTCCATGATGCTTTGTCATTCTAAAGGCATGCAAAGCATCATGTGAGTTGTAGTTCTACAACACCTGGGCATCTACCTTTTGGGCACCCCTGCTATGATTGATAAACATGCTGCTGGGAGTTTGTTTGCAAACCCACTTCACCGAGGATGGACGTGCTTTAGTCACTTATAACATTTTACAATTCTCCATCCATCTCAGCTACGTGCAATCCGTATACTTTGGCCTTAAATTTAAAATTGACTTTGAATTCTCACTTTAGCGAACAGCCCTGTTAATCTATTCATTTGTAGAATTCGATACAAACATTAATTGGATAGAAACATGAATTTCTGCTGGACAACGGCACTCTAAGAGATCCCAGTAAGACAAAAATGATATAAGAGGAAGTACACAGCCGTTGTTAACATTAGTTAATTGACAAAAAACCCATGAATATGTAAATCGTATGAGCACGGACGTTGATGGGAGATAAAAACCAATTGGCTCATCTGGTCTTCCTATTGTGCTGCCCTGAAGCCTGGTCGTATTTGAACAGGAGGTGAGTCTGTTCTCTGAGGATGCTATTACCATAATGTAGGACTGGAAAGGGCCGTTGCCAAAGCGTGCAAGTCTAGGGGTTTATGTGTTGTAAATCAGAATTCTGGCTCTTTGACCCGCAGGAGAAACATAAATAACAAGCACAGGAACAATTCAGTAAGGTCAGGGGAACACCGTGCATTTAACTGGGGATAAAATGGGATGTGACTGGCGAGGGACAGATGGGAGAGGTTATTATGTGTGTGTTCAAAAGAGAGGAAACAATGTATTGGTGATGAACACACAACGGTAATTTTAATCAGGAAAAAAACATTTATTTATTTTTTAAATGGTGAGCAATGCAGAGGAAATAAATTTACTACGTGTGAGTAACATTCGGCTTTCTGTATATCGCCCGTATTCCTGACGCACAGCGCGCAAAATTGAAGGCAACTAGTTGGAATTTTAGATTGAGGTGTACATAGTGTAAAGCGTTAAATATGATATCCACGCAGGTTTTGTAATGTAGAATTTTTATAGCCAACAATGGAATAAACAAAAGCTATTCACTTGGTTTGACTACCCACTGAGAATCGCATTGTAGGGCAAGGATTTCCTTTCTGTTTGGCACTTTTATGGCTATTTAACTTATTGCAAATCAATGTGCTGTAGCTACTGAATAGTGTGTTACATGATGGAACCATCAGAACACGAAGTGCAGCTCGAGAACATGTTTCCATGGAGACACTGCTTGAAAAAAGCTACCTGGTGAACGCGACCTTCGTCAATTAGCGGATGGTCGTTCACACTAGTCACTGATTGGCTGTGGAGGATAGCCGTGAGAATCTCTAAAAGTATTCTATTCTTATTTGTTTTTTTGCTTATAGAGGTGAGAAGATATATCCTTGAACATGGTTCCATCGGTTTAAAAGACCCTAAAAAATGCATAGTTTGGGAAGTTTGTATAATTGCATGACTTTAATGCCTATTATCCTTGGCCATTAAAGTCCATTTATCTATAGTGATGGGGGCCATGATTTGGACGGTCATCTTAGAAAAAGTGTTTCAAGGCTGTTAAGTTGTGGGGGAGAGGAGGGACACATACACACTTTTCCTTCTCTGGACCTAAGGGGTAAATTCCAGGGTGGGAATAAGGCTGGTTATTAACAGAGCAAGAGATTTGGACGTCTAAATTAAACACACTGTGCAATTACAGGAAGTGTAAAGGAAGACTGTGTAAGTCCCATGGAGGGAGGTGTGGCAAGGTTTGAATAAACAATTTAACTCCTAGATAACAGAAGTGAGCAGTGAGACTGCAGAGGCATGAACTATACACCAAAAGCGCTTCATTAATCTAAAGTTGTTTTGGTATCCTTTTAATAAACATTTAGTGACTGCATTATATAACAGTACTAATATCTTATGAAGGCGACCTTTGAGGAGAACAGCCTTTTATCATGAGTAAGTAGGAATAAGGGCTACGTAGTAAGGGTGGGAAATGTTTCAACATTTAAAAAAACTTGTAGTTACCCTACTAATTATTACCATTGCATTCAAACTTCTTGGCAGGGGTAGTAAGGAGCAGCTTTCCATCCATTTCAGGAGGGCCTGTGCAACGAGCAATGCCAGGCTCCTTGTAACCCGTCTTCACCCAGTTGGACAACCACCGTAGGTTGCAGTCGCAGTACAAGGGGTTGGCTCCAATCGCTCTACCAAAGAAAAACAAAATGCTTTATCTACTTTTTAACAAATATCCTCGTCAGAACTCTAAATACTGTGGAGAGCAGTTAATTATATGTTGAGAGAAGTTTCCTAATTTCATTGACGTAAAAAACTGGATTCTGAGAAAACACCTAACCATGTCGCAAGTAATTATATAAAAAAAATTTTTTTACAGTAATAAGAAACTTTACCATTTATTATAGTTGGAAGTCTACACATGGTTCTCTAACTGTTATGGAGGGTTTGAAAATTGTGATGCAGTTCAATGTTGGCTTCCTCGACGGTGAAAAATGGTCACATTTTCCAGAACACCAGAGTGAGTGTCTCTTGATTGGAAGAACCTCTTCCCTGGTCTGGGAGACACTCTGATACTTTTTTCTTTTTTCTTGTGTAAGTGTATCATGTTAAATGTGAGTCTCTTATTTATTTAATACTTTTTATTGTATTTATTTTTGCTTTGTATAAACACATTACACGTTGTGAGTCACTTCCATCAAGGAGTGCCCTTTTATACGTGTTTAGTGACTTTTCTCACATTATTTGCACATCATTTAACTCTTTCAGTGTTTTATATCTACTATGGATGCCTAAATAGTGGTAGGCCTATTACCCAACACAACAGACTCTAGTTTTAAGAATATATTCTGTTGATTTTTTTTTGTTTATTATTATTTTATTATTTACATAGCGCCAGCAATTTCCGTAGCGCTGTACAATGTGCTTATCTGCAGTCTTTTGTTAGAATTATGCATACTCTTTCAAACGCTCATTGTAGAAGTATCACCAGCCAGTAGGGAATGATCACGTTATTGTAATGTCTGCCCGTACAGGTCCAAACAACTAAATTGTGTTATTTGCATGTTTTTTGAAAACAATGGTAGAGCTGCTCCGAGCATTACCAGGAGATGGCGCTCCGGAGCAAGCACCAGCATCAAATCAAATAATATTTAAAAGTGACACAAAGCCGGACCTAAAAGCGTGACGACGGCTCTGTTCCTTTTGTTTAACAGCTGTGACGCTCAATATGTTCATCTGCAATAAATCACCCGTTAAAGAGATGAGATTTCCTAGAGATTCTCTGTGCAGCGGGTGGAGAGTCTCCTTTGTTACATTCCGTGGAGGAGATGAAACAGGAAGCCAGGTCTCATGTTCTCATCACCCGAACACTGTGCGTTCTCAGTAACATTGTTTTATAAGATTCTCGTGATTAAAAAAACGCAGTCAGATCACTGGAAACTGATACTCGCACAGTTATTCACGAACGTGTGAACTGCCAGGAATTAAAAAATAATTTTAAATCTCAGGCCAATATTGCGGATCACAAGCAAAATGCTTTATAATCACCTGTGGCCTCTTTCAAAGAATGAATGGGAGTGAAATCTGTCCAAGATTCATCCACCAGCTCTTTGGTTTCTGAGGTGTGTATGTCCACCGCACACGTTAGATATAGTAATTGATGTGGTTGTGGTGTTTGGAATCATTGACAAAATCTATCATTCTAATGTCATCCATGAAGGACATGAGAAGGTATTTCCTTGCTATGTTTTCATGTTCCCAGCTGTGCGAGACCCAGTAATCGATGCTGTAATGGGCACAGAAAGCTGTGCTCTAGAAGGTTCTGTAAAAATATTTAATGTTCTCAGTAACTAGAAAGGACTCAAGCACTAAACCTACAGCAATAACTACACTTCATGCTGACAGCTATTGGGATGTGTATTCAAGTGCAAGAAAACAAATGGAAAATGTACTTTGCAGTAACAGATATTAATAAACCTAAACACAGGAATATATACAGCACTAACAGCCAGAGAAAACCTGAGAACTGACTGCCACATCACTCACAGCTAGAGAGAACCTCTTAATGGGCTGCCACGTCACTCACAACTACAGAGAAACTGGGGACAGGCTGCCACATCACTCACAGTCAGTGAGAACCTGAGAACTGGCTGCCACGCGACTCACAGCCAGAGAGAACCTGGGTACTGGCTGCCACGCCACTCATTGCTATACAGAACCTGGCTACTGGCTGCCACTTCACTCACAGCCAGAGAGAACCTGAGAACTGGCTGCCACGTCACTCACAGCCAGAGAGAACCTGAGAACTGGCTGCCACGTCACTCACAGCCAGAGAGAACCTGGGTACTGGCTGCCACGCCACTCATCGCTATACAGAACCTGGCTACTGGCTGCCACTTCACTCACAGCCAGAGAGAACCTGAGAACTGGCTGCCACGTCACTCACAGCCAGAGAGAACCTCATAACTGGCTGCCACGTCACTCACAGCCAGAGAGAACCTCATAACTGGCTGCCACGTCGATCACAGCCAGAGAGAACCTCTTAACAGGCTGCCACGTCACTCACAGCTACAGATAAACTGGGGACAGGCTGCCACGTCACTCACAGCCAGTGAGAACCTGAGAACTGGCTGCCACGTCACTCACAGCCAGAGAGAACCTGGGTACTGGCTGCCACGTTACTCATTGCTATACAGAACCTGGCTACTGGCTGCCACTTCACTCACAGCCAGAGAGAACCTGAGAACTGGCTGCCACGTCACTCACAGCCAGAGAGAACCTGAGAACTGGCTGCCACGTCACTCACAGCCAGAGAGAACCTGGGTACTGGCTGCCACGCCACTCATCGCTATACAGAACCTGGCTACTGGCTGCCACTTCACTCACAGCCAGAGAGAACCTGAGAACTGGCTGCCACGTCACTCACAGCCAGAGAGAACCTCATAACTGGCTGCCACGTCACTCACAGCCAGAGAGAACCTCATAACTGGCTGCCACGTCGATCACAGCCAGAGAGAACCTCTTAACAGGCTGCCACGTCACTCACAGCTACAGATAAACTGGGGACAGGCTGCCACGTCACTCACAGCCAGTGAGAACCTGAGAACTGGCTGCCACGTCACTCACAGCCAGAGAGAACCTGGGTACTGGCTGCCACGTTACTCACAGCCAGAGAGAACCTCATAACTGGCTGCCACTTCACTCACAGCCAGAGATAACCTGAGAACTGTCTGCCACGTCACTCACAGCCATAGAGAACCCGGGTACTGGCTGCCACGTCACTCACAGCCAGAGAGAACCTCTTTGCGGGCTGCCACCTAACTCACAGCTAGAGAGAAACTGGCTCCTGGCTCCAACGCAGTGGTGTATTTAGGATTTGTGCTGCCCTAAGCAGGACGGTGCTCGGGCACCCTCCCCCCTTAATTTACATTTTCCCCACCCCTTCCAGTCAAGGCCACACTTTGACTGAGAGACGCACACACTCACTGACAGACACACACTCTCATATACACTGACAAACAATGACAAACACACACACACTCACTAATTTGACACACTGATAGACAGACAAACACTATTACTCGGAGCACACTGACAGACGCACACTCTCACTAACCGCCACACACACACACATTCACTGACCAACACACACACACACTTACAGACATACACTGATTTTCCTTCTCAGCTCCCACGCGCGCCGCTTAGTGATGTCGGGAGCCAGTCTGACGTCATATTCCGGCTCCCGGCTTCATTAAGCGGCGCAGAGGGAGCTGAGCAGGAAGAGCTCAGGTGAGTATGTTGCCCACTGCCAGCCTCGTGGGGCTCATAAGTGGCCAGCTCTTGAGCCCCCCCGGACACGAAGCAAGCAAGGGATCTGCCTGGGCATTTGGGGGGCAGCTTTTTTTGCTGCCCCCTGCAAAGTGCCGCCCAAGGCAGATGCCTTGTTTGCCTCATGTAAGATATGTCCCTGCTGCCACGTCATTCACAGCTACAGATATACAACTAAATCACAGCCAGAGAGAACCTCATAACTGGCTGCCACGTCACTCATAGCTAGACAGAACCTGGGTACTGACTGCCCAATCACTCACAGCCAGAGAGAACCTGAGAACTGGCTGCCACTTCACTCACAGCCAGAGAGAAAATCATAACTGGCTGCCACGTCACTCATAGCTAGATAGAACCTGGGTACTGACTGCCCCATCATTCACAGCCAGAAAGAACCTGAGAACTGGCTGCCACGTCACTCACAGCTAGCGAGAACCTCATAACTGGCTGCCACATCACTCACAGCCAGAGAGAACCTCATAGCTGGCTGCCACATCACTCACAGCCAGAGAGAACCTGGGTACTGACTGCCACATCACTCACAGCCAGCGAGAACCTGAGAACTGGCTGCCACATCACTCACAGCCAGAGAGAACTCATAACTGACTGCCACATCACTCACAGCCAGAGAGAACCTCATAATTGGCTGCCAGGTCACTCACAGCTAGAGAGAACCTGGGTACTGGCTACCACACCAAGTTTTCTGATATATATATCTATCTCAACCTACTTAGCGATTCTAGAATATGAAGGCGTTTTTTTAGCCATGTTATTTGGCTTCTCATCATAGTTACATGTCGCAATATACTCACAGATGAGAAAGTGAGGTGACATCAGAAAATATTCCTTCTGAGAGCCCCGAAATATCATTTCCATGAACAGACCTGAAACAAGCAATATCTGGTTATATACATTTTTATTTTACTATATAGGACAAGGCTCAATACATGTAAATGTCAACATTCTATACTTACAACAATCTCAAGGACCGGAGACCCTCAAAAGCCAAGGGAGGAATACACCGCAGCGAATTATAACTCAGTATCCTTAAGAATGGAAAGAACATATATTAAATATATGTATATAATGGGCTTTCACAATGAAGATCAAGGCCGGATCATGTTACTTTCTATTTTTTCAAAGCAGAACAGCAAATCAAATTAACAACAAATACTTTTCAAATTTCTCTCTGAACCGATTTTTAATAGAGGTCACTCTTTTTGTAATGGCAAATAATGCAGAGAGATTGAATGCGTAATTGTTGAAGCCAGAAACATGCTAAAGTCAAAGAGCGTGCCACTGGCAAATAAAAATGTCTTAATGTTATACGTGGACATAGGGTATTATTGGAGATAATTACTGCAGATGGTGGAATTTTTTTACAAAAACAATCATATTCTATACTCCTATTGATGCAGTTGATTACATATAGGGGGGAGGGGGGGGGGGGTGGGTGGAAGCACGGACAAAATATTTTGCCTTTTTTTCCCACCCTCCTCTAAAAAACAAAAAAGAGAGAAAAGATTAGGAAAATTCTTCTTGACTTAATCTTTCTATTCCTAACAATACCATAAGGCGGTTTGTATTTTTGTTATTTTTTTTTGGGAGGTCCTGTGTCTGAAGAATTATAGTCTCTCCATAACAATTATCCATTGTATTCGATAGCCTGATCTCCTACGTGGTGAATTAAACGTTATTACTGGTCTTGCTGTAAAAGCCTTTTAAGCTACTAAATTGGTTGTTTTTGGTGGAAGTCAGTGGGTGAATAGCTTAGCATATTAATGACCTGTACCCTGGTGAACGATAACAGAGATTTTATTTACACAATTATATATTCAAAAGAAAAAAAAATACAAGCATGCTAATGTGTCTTACAAAATCATAAAATTATAGCTCTCTAAGAGAAACGGTTCTGAGTTCTCTACAAATCATGTGGGTTGAAGGTTCACATTAAGGTTAGATTATATATATATATACACATTATAAAATCCTACCAGTGGTTGGAAAAGGCAGAACTGAAAGACAGCACAGAGGCACTAATCCTATCAGCACAGGAACATGCACTCAGCGCCAGATCAATGGAACTGGGGGTCAACCACATCAGGCAAGACCCAAGGTGCAGACTGTGCAAAGAGGTCTCTGATACAAGGTAACCAAGTGCAAGATGTAAGCAGGGACAGCATAACTAAATTGCTGGGATTGTGTACTGAAATAGCTGCTCGGAATATGGGCTGGGCCTGGCTAAGTCCAGGTGGGAGATACCAGGTTGAGAATGACCGGACTAAGATTCTGTGGGGCTTTCAGATTCAGACAAACAACCTGACATCATGGTGGTAGAGAAGTAATGGAAGACTCCAGGCATGGTGGATGTGGCCATATCCAGTGACCATAACATAATGAAAAAGGAACATGAGAAGGAGGACAAATACCAAGCTCTGAAAGAGGAGCTAGAAAGGATGTGGAAAGTGAAGACAGTAGTAGTCCTAGTTGTGATAAGAGCAACTGACTCCCAAGTTGGGAGAGTGGCTTTAACTGATTCCAGGTGGGAGATCTAAGATCACTGTCCAGAAGAATGCAGTTCTAGGAAGATACTGCGCAGAACCCTCAGACTCCCAGGTCTCTGGTAGAAGACCCGAGAAAAAGGAATAAACAAAAAAATATATACTACCCAGGAGGGGTGAAAAAAAATATATATATTTTTATATTTATTTCCATTCTATGCACTGTGCTCCTAAAATCAACTACAAACAGATAAATACTAACCTGAAGCTCCTCCATCCAAATATGGTGTACTGAAATGGAAGGAATGGCGTCATGTGCAGTCGTGCTGCCCCAAATGCTGACATAGGCATACCACAGTTTGAGTGCACTCCAGGAGTTGTGGGATGCTTGCATGACACTTTAAGGTCGGCTTCCCCAAACTCCGGCCCTCCAGATGTTGCTGAACTACAACTCCTATGATTCTATTAATAAAATAGATAGGCTGAGAATTGTGGGAGTTGTAGTTCAGCAAAATCTGGAGGGTCGGAGTTTGGGGAAGCCTGCTTTAAGGTGTGACAGGTGCACCTGCTCCAGCAATCCAAGAATACAGCCTTCACTGATATGCCAAGTGATAACCGGTCATGCCCATTTTTAAAGAGCGTGGTATTTGATCTATACATTGTGCTGACAGTTTTGCTAGAAAATGCATAGGATGGGAGAAAAAAAAAAAAACTATTCTAAAATAGTTTTTTCTCGCACCTGTCAATCAATTTTTTTGGCATACACATGTCAAGGAATTTATTGATAAAGTACAGTAGAAGAGACCTCCCACATGCGGTCCTTCTGCTCTCCACCCATAGCAACCACAGCACATATGCTGTGGTCACCAAGTAACTTCGAAGCCATTGCAGCTAGTGCTGGATAGGGGTATAGGAATGGAGTGACAAATATCACTTTATTCAGACGTCGTCATTGCTGGTAATGAAGCCAGTGTCTCGGCGTCATGGAGAAGGTTTTGCCCCATGCTGGGCAAATCATGGATCAATTATAAAATTAGATATGTATTTCTTTTGGAATCTGGTAATAATTTACTTACCTCCTTTCCAGTGTGCCAACACTGCCATTCTAGGAGATTCATAGGTATTACACTACTGTAACACCTACCCTCTTATCCTGCCTTTCTACCCTCCCACTGACACATTTGGCCCTGCTTGGGAACACTTAACGCAATCGACATGCTGGCTTCACTTCCAACACATCTGTGTAAGAATAGACTGAGATTCGCTTGCTTGCTAGTGGAATAGCACTGTGACAGAGGGCAGGAGAACCACCTGTAGCAAGGCTCTCCTGCTCACCTTTGTCACTCAATTCTAGGCTTAGACCTGTATGCGAACAAATGAGTGACAAGGGAGAGAGCATGTTTTAATTAGATTTATCAGAAAATCTGTTAGCACAGTATAGAAATGAGATTTTAGTTAATATTTTTATTTATGCTATGGCTGTGTGTACCATAACAGGTACACTTTACGTGTCTCTCTCATTTTTAATCTACTTCAGTTCACAGAGTAATTGTCTGTTGTGTATTGTACGGTGTAAAAGCTATGATATATATTGTTCAATAAAAACTTTTATGCACGCAAAAAAAAGTACTTGTAAAACATTCAGCTGAACCTCAGAAGTGAAATTGCGGGTAAAAATGTCAAATTAGAGAACTTACAACGTGGTGAGCTGACTCATGTTGGTAAAAGAAGAGTTACTCAAGGAGCTGATTTTGTTGTTACTCAGATCCCTATAAAAAAAAGTAAGAGATTGAGGATAAGCATATTGTACACTGCTACATTCAACAGAATAACATTTCATTTCAATTAGCCCCTTAAGGGATACTGTCATCAATTTTTTTATATAAAATTAAGATCACATGAATTGTTGCTTCTGCTACATATAATCTTTTATTTTCAATAATAACAAGTAAATACCATTTTTCCATACAAATTGTGATTTACTTAAAGTCTTTTCGGTAAGAAACAGATCTTATCTGACCAAACACTGTGCAGGTGTTAAAGAGATAGTGTGCGTTCACAAACGCATACACCAGAGCACTCTGGTATAGTTTCAGTCAGTTACTCAAATCGTGCACGGGGATACGATAAGTGGTGATTCTGACCAAAACAGGACTAAAGCTGGCTGCCCCAGAGAGTAAGGGTGAGCCAGGAGATCCACAAAAAATAATATTTAACTGATATGTACTTACGCGAACATCTAAAACACCACACTACAAATGACAGTAACATTTACAAAAAGAGATTCTGGTGTAAATGTGAGACTGTAAAGGTTCCGTGTTATTAACGTGTTTGTGCTTTTGTGACCTCTTAAGTTAATTTTCGAGGAATGAACATCTTTCAGAAAGAAAGGTAAGATTTTACATTGGTACTCCATGTCTATAATTCATTTTCAACAAGAGATGTTTTCCGGTCAGGATCGGGCTGCTGTGAGGGGATTCTCCCAGGTTCTAGATTAAAGGAAAGTTGTTTTTTTCCCCCAGTTCATTAAAAACACAGAGAGGGGGCAGTAAATGCATTTTATGGCATTTTGAACTCATATTAGAACTCTTTATGGTCTTAGGCAAGGCAATAGTCAAGATCCATATTACTGCCTTGATTCCTGCATGCTTCTATAGGGATATAGGGACTACAGTAAGTATGGTTTTCATCAGGTCCATGGAAGGTCATCTCACATTGCTGAAGGTCCTAGATGTGGTGACCATGCTTTGTCACCTCTGCAAGAGAGGATTTTATTTCCCTTAACGACTAGACAGCCATACAACTTGAATGGCTTGGAATCTGCTGGAGACCCAGAAACCAGCCATCGCTGCTCTGGGCAAAACTACAGGTACTTTAACCCTTAGTGTTAATGTGATTAGCAATGCGGCTGTGCTTGCCCGTCAAGTCCACGGACAGTTTTCCACATAAAGATACATTTTTCTCCTGCTCCCAGCCTTTTGTTTGGCACTCAAGGGGTTGAAAGTTGCCTTAGTAAAAGCAAGGAAGATATTAAAAAAATATATACCGGTATATATAACAAGAATGCTGCATTCTGCTCAATAAAGGTGAAGGTTGAAACTGTGAGAAACAAATGCCTCTGGATGAAGGACGGAGGATATAATCAGAGAGAGAGAGAGAAACACAGGCTAGTGTTTGAAGATAAAAGACTGGAGAGAAATCAATTCTAAAACTTTCCAAGTGAAACCGCTATGGGAGATCATAAAGAAGGTCCCAAAATGGACAAAAGCCAATATCATCACATGGAACCCTAATTAAAGGCATGGTGGGTGTGCCAACCTCCAAAGATAGTACATCAGACACATTGTATCAAAACGTTTACTTACACCAGCTGTAAATATTTGAAAGTAGATAGTTGCTTGGGTACCATCGTGAACTGATTGCCATCTAGGTACCTAAAGTAAACAGTAAATCACACTGTGTAAATTACACAGAAAGCATTCAAGGTGCTAAAACCAATGTACAGCATTTTCAGTGTTGGTTTCTTTTTATTGCCTTCAAAAAGCATCTCTCCAGATGACACCCATCCTCCAGTCTCATCTTTTAAAATCGTTAAACACAGTAAGACATTATGAAACAATACACATGTGAGGGGTATTCATTACGTAGTAATGGAGTTATATCCTAAAGTTGGACTCTCAGGATTTCAAAGTGAATATTCAATTTTATTCCAAATAAGCCAAAGTTAAAACGTAGCAAACAATTTTAGTCTAGAATTTGAAATTGTGAATTCAATATTCACAAATGTATAACTGAAATATAAAATTCTGCTCCTCAGCTGACCCGGATATACATTTTAACATCTCAAAAACCACACCACAATTACATATTATGGTTTAATTAAAAAACGAGGAGCCTTAATATGTTTTGTGAAGATGTTACGAGCATGAACCAAATAACCATAAAGTAAACATTATTCCTTTCATTGGGTTTTTGCGTTTTTTCTTTTTTCCTTTTCTTCATTTGATATTGTGATTTTAGACTCTCGTTGTCCATGTATAATACAATATTCTGCACTAGGAATACTCACAGTTCCGTCACATTCTTCGGAATGCCCTTCGGTAGTGATAAGAGGTGCTTGTTGCTGCATCGCACAACGGTATCCAGACAGGTGCACTCTTGTGGACACTGGGGTTGGGGAGCACAACTGAGCTCTTCCTGGCCTGTTATTCACAGAAGAACAATATGGCATCCATTATACCAGGTTTGACAAACTGCAGTGGAATCGGTGTTACAACTCCCAGAAAAATTACCGAAACAGTGTACTCTATGTGACCGACTAGGGCTTGACCTCTTCTCTGGCTCTTCACTGTACTCTGAATTCTAATATTTTTGACTCGTTCATGTATACAAAGTGTCAAGTTATATAATTATATACTAGAATAATGCAGTAGAGCTACAGTAAGAGCAAGAATCACATAATAAAACAAGGCCAAAATATATAGATGAAAAACTACACAGCACTCCATGGCTGATTGTCATATTGTATATATTTTTGTACAATCACAATGTATAGTTGTTGGATTTATACACCAGTAGAAACAATATCATTATTTACACTGTGAATTATTAGTTGACTGTTTAAGTACAAAATTAATGATCCTTTCTGCTGACACTTAATAGGAAAATAAAAACAATGTCTAAATGAAAGAGAACCTTTTTTGGGGTAAGGACAAAAACCAGCATATGTCATCAAAGAAAATGGTAATGTTTTAGTCTTCTAGAGTCTTGTTATTTACTTTCAACAGTTGTTCTTATAGGCAATAAATACCAAATAAGGTGATCTCAAGGTACCTTCTTCACATCTGAAGTCAGGGAAGGCCACGTCCTGCAGAGGGATCTGTCTCAAGAAGTCGGGATTTTGACATCGAGGGTTGCCAGTCACTATCTTCCTCTTTCTCAGCCATTCCCCAAGCCAAGCAAGTTGACAGTTGCAATTAAAAGGATTTGCCAGTAAATTCCTAAAGTAAGACGTGAAGTTATCACTGAGCACGTTTGTCCACATATCATATATGCTCAAAACACGGCCCAACGGCCAAACCAAGGTTAGCTTGCGGGGCCACACAATATTGGCATAGAAACTGGAGATTTGAGAATTCTGCAAGGTGATAAGGGACCAGCTTGTTCTCTCTGTATGTGAGTATGGAAGATATGGGTTTGTGTATAGCGCTTTTACCAGCACAAAGAACCGTTGTTTACTAAAACCACTACATAGTAGAGCAAGCTTACTGCAAACGAGTGGAACTTTATTACTTACTTGCTGGAAAATTAAAGACTTTTGGAATATAAGGACTCACCGAACAGGTTTGTCCTGAATTTGGAAGGTGAGCTTATACTTCATGGTCATGGAGAAGTAAAATAAAAATCACTTATTTGAACGTGTACATTGGGGTTTGTTTTGTTTATACACTAGAGCTAACTACTATGTCCAAAGCAGCCAACCATATGTGATAAGAGTTGAGCAAAAGGCTAAAGTATGTAATTTTTATTTTGTATGTATATAAAGAGACACCTTTGTTTTCCTTCGGGTTTTACATATCCTGCGATTCACTTATTACTTACAGTGTAGAGAGGGACTGCAGAGTGTCGAATGCTCCAGGTGTAATTGTGCTAATCTGATTATCGTAGAGCGACAGAAGTCTGACGTTCCGAAGACCAGTGAAGCTATCATTGTGGACACAACTGACCCGATTATTTCGAAGCATTCTGCAAGAGAAAAAGGAAATCCATTTTATGTCAAACTGTTAGTAATGCTTGAATTAAAAGTATAATTTACAATAGAGTACTTAAAACAGAAGATTGATTAATTACCTACAGTGTTTCTTCACATGCATTTTAGAATTGGCTATAAAGGAAATTCGTTCGGGCAGTGAGCTAATCGAGATATCAAAGATAGTTATGTGGACATATTGGTTTTTGTTTTGCTTTCAAATAACTTTTTAAATCCCTCGAGTGAGTGCCACATTATCCAGCTTTCCAAAATGTAAAAAAAGCGAAAGATTTTGGATACACACTTACAGGGTTCTAAGACCTTCTAGGCCACGGAACATGGCGCTACGGACAGACTCCAGATGATTGGCTGTAAGATGTAACTCGCTCACGGACGCCCCGCCTTCAAACGCCCCGTCTTCAATTTCAGAGATTTTGTTGTTGCTCAAATTTCTAAAAGAAATATTTAGCAAATTCACATTCGTTCTGCAGTTCATAAGGATTCATTAATAGTAATAGTTTATGTAGAGCAGATGTGCTCAATGATTTCTCAAAACTGTTTTTTTTTTGTTTGTTTTTTGCTTTTAAATCTAAGAATAACTTTAAAAAACAAAAACAAAAGAACCCCAATACCAGCATCTACACTACGCCATTTGCAATAGTATGAAAATAAAATATCAAAAGAGAAAGCTTAAATCTAAAACCAAGCTTGCAGTTCTATTTAATAAAGTAATCTCTAGGTTAAATCTCTGCAAATGCATATCAGTGTTTATGGACAAAATAATGCATTTCAAGGTATTCCTCTTGGCATCAAAAAGTCAAACTGTGCTACATACCCATTCCATCACCACCGTGAACAATCCTATGTGCCAGCGACCTAGAACCAGTAGCCTTCTAAAGCTCTCTAGATAATGGTATTTGGAGGTCCACCTCTTCTCACGACGACCGTTTATAAAAGCAGAATTTAGATAAATAGTTTGTCAAGTTGTATACTCACATCTTCTTCAGATGTGGAAGTTTCCTGTAAAGTCCTGTTGCTTCCAGGGCAGTGATTTCATTGTTGTTCAATCGCCTGTAAAAGTTAGAACAAGCATTTATATGATTGCGTCTCAATAAATAGTTTTTTAAGCATCTCGTCGAATTCTCGAATTTATATGTTGATATTCTCTGATTTAGGGCCACTGCAGGAAACAACAAAACCTTTGGGAACAAAAAAAAATTTGCTTTTTTTTTGCATGCCCAACTTTGTACAGTTTCTGCAGTGTCCAAAACACAGTTTAGAAGTCACAATAAGCACAGCGAAGCTTCATGGGAGCTGTAGTTCAGCTAGCAGCTTTCATAAGTAAAAAGCTTAGAATGGAACTACAAGTCCTACAAACCTCTGTCCTTTAGAAAACTGAAGCTGAGCAAAGAGGGCTTTGAAATCTGCTAATCAGCATCTGCACATACAGTATACATCGCCAACCGTTCAAGGTCCACAGATCAGAATGGGAGTCTCCTAATTAGACAGTGGGCAAGCTCAATGCGGAGAATGAAATATGTGGAGATTTGCACAAAAAGGAAAACATTCAGAAGAATGCTCGTTATCTAATTATTATTTTGATTTAGGTCTATTGATATTTTTCAGTGTGTTATCGATTCAATGCAATAAAAACATTTTTTTTTTAAAAGTCTGGTTTCACATTCATTTTTTTGTTTAGCCAAAGATATTCCTTTTTAACAGATCAGGGCAGTTTTGACACGTTTACGCACCAACATTTGAATTTTTAGGCCCATACATCAATAAAAACAAATCAATAAATGCTTTAACATGTAAAAAAATACGTTCACAACTCCGATCAAACCTCAGATCAAATCTAAGATATTTTAATACATTATTAGTTTATTATGTAAGTGTATACATTGCCAAAGAGCTACTTTTTGTGCGCTTTGTGTTGGCAACTTAACTAAGAGGGGAAAAAAAAAGGTTAAATCCGAAGGTTGCCGTCCTGGAAAAGTTCAAAATGGCAAATGGGAATTTTCTCGTGTGAAAGCTGGTGAGAGTTATTTAACTAATGAGGTTAGAGTGTATATAAGGTTATTTAACTAATGAGGTTAGAGTGGCAATAAGGCCCTCATAGGAATAACGATACGTACAGCTCAGCTGTTGATTGTGGAATACGATCAGGTATTTTAGAAAGTTTTAGGTTTGAGCAATCCACCACATTTGATTCACAGCGGCATTTAGGTGGACACACCACATCGCTATTACATTCACTGTTTAGTTGATAATCCTCTGTTCCTGTAAGAAGAGAAAAAAAAAATGATAGGATACAGATTGTCTATAACACGTTAATTTGCTTATAACCTATTCTGCAGTACTATCAGTAGGTATATATACTCAGGACAATATGTATCCCAAGACATTGGATTTAAAGGGACACTCCACTGCCCATATGGGCAAACAAGTACACATCACTGTTTAGTAGATAGACCCACAATGAAAACCTGCATGCATTTTAAATACATATATTCATTGGGGGTAAATAAAGCTGCAGACTTGGAGAGACTTCCCTTTTTCTAAGGAAGAGACTTACAGCTTCACTGAGAAGCCTCTGAATCTTCCCTCTGTTCGAGCGGGTGCCCACTCACGCACAACAATAGTTTGATCTGAGGTCTGAGAAGGTGACAAAGAGGTATTCAACGGGGGGTGGGGATACTCAAGTAGAGCACGCCATCCACTTTCGTTAGCTCAGGGGAGCCAACATAAGCAGGAAGAAACCTCCGTGGCTGTTTGATTGACAGCCAGGTGGTGTTTTATTACTTCATTAAAAAAAAGTCCAGATTATTCAAAGAAGTTGTGACATTTATAAAGTGTGTTTGAAATGGGATACAGCAGGCTGAAGCTTGTTCTTATTGAGAACGTCAGAAACAGCACACTACACATTGGCATTAACTAAATCATAGCAAGGCTGACATGGCATCTTATTAAATTGCTTCTTTACATGTCATATGCATCAATCGCGCTGATATGCCAACCAAAAAGCTCTATAGAAAAATATTGAGGGAAAGAAAAATCCAGGTTATTAAGTGGGAAGTGCTTTGAGTCACTGTCTGTGTGAGAGCCAATACAGGTGTGTTCTCAAAGTGCTGCTTTTTGCCTACATTTTGAAATTTGTTTTTCAATTCAACACAATACTGTGTTTCCAATGTGAAAACAAAAGCATTTTTAAAAAAAATTGGAGGATCGACTTAAAATTAGAATGTTAAAAGAAAGGTTTGGCAAATTCACATTGGTACTCCCGCTGGTTTGGACTACATTTCCCATGATGCCCAGTCAGTCCAAAGTCTGATTGAAAATCACTAAAAATATAATGCACCACGCCGACATGTCCACCCAGCTTCCACACATAGGGGGCATTACACTCCCTGGTGGTCCAGTGGCATTGTGCAGCCTGCAAGCTGCATGCATAGTTGAGAGGGGGCCTAGCAATTGCAATCTTCATGCAACTCTCACGCCAGAAGCTGAAGATTGCATGTGCTGAGCCCTCTCTTCATGCAGTGGTCTGCAGGGGCACATATAAATATGGCGACAGATTAAAAGTCCAGGCCTCTAGTGCCAGGGTGCGTACACCAAGTGCTTCCGGTCAGACCCTGAGATTTTGTATTTGCCATCGCTGGCTGTGGATTACAAGATCAGAGGGAGACTTAGTCTCCCCGAGCAGTCCGGAACCCCAGGACCGGTGGGCCTGTGACAACCATGGCAGTGCCACGATGGCACCACTGTCCACACTGCCCAGGAATTCCAAAAGGTATTCAATTGTTTCACTATGTATCGCTCAGACAAAATGAATTTGAAATCATTGAGGTTGGTTGGAACAGTGTTTGGATCAATTAATTCTGAATTAAAGTGAATAATTTTTGGCACAGTTTTATTTGCAAGAAACCTGTACTTAGCATTTGTGCTTTCTTGAATAACAATGCCTCTTGAACAATGAGACACTCTCCCAAAGAGCAATTAGTCACACCGACTGCAACAATGGCCAACGCTTTGCTTTGAATGGCTTTGACACTCACAGAGTTAACGAAAACATTAGATTTGAGTAATTGTTAGAGAATAGAAGAGAGATCATTATGCCATCTATACATATTTCAGCCTCTCTGCTGCTGTCAGTCTCAAGGTCGTAAATCCTTTAATTCTCTTGCAGTGTTCTATTTTATTGTGTTTTGTTCTCTGCATATCTCAGATGTAATCTTAGGACACCGTGCTTGCAAGGCAGCAGAAAATAACCATATGCAGACAAAATAAAACTCTATATTAGATTAAAAGAACACCATAATGACCAAAACTACTACATATTAGTGCTATCTTCTTACTTGGTCGTTTCTGAAAACGATTGTCAGACAGATACTTTCTCCTTAAGACCTTTGATTTTCAGAAGGTATTCACATTTGGAGTTATCACATTCGGCATGATAACATAGAAATGCAGCTAATGCTTATTATGGAAATGCAATGGATTCAGTGATTCTCTACGGCAAGGCCGTCCTGGTTCTATAATGCGTCTCCATGAAAAGTACTGGTTTGGACCAGAGATTAGAAGGACTGATTTCATCGTGGGTGGAGAGGCTGCTGCAAGGAGTGTATTCCGGAGATATTAAAAAAAATAAAAATAAAAATGTATTTAACGCAAGGGGAGCACGTCCTTACTGTAAACAAGTGGCAGGCAACCATCAACACTACAGATATTCTGGGCTACATCTCCGCTGAAGCTTTGCCAGGATTATGGGTGCGAGTGCATTATGGGAGATGTAGTCTACAACTTCTGGAGTGCCGAATGTTGCTTCCCCCAGATTCTAAACCAATAAAGACACTAAGCTAATTTTTTTTTTTTTTGTATTTCTTATGATGCTCAGCTTTGATGGCTCCCGTTCTAAAGCACTGCAAAATATGTTGGCGCTATATAAAGTTAATTATGGTGAAAAAAAAGTGTAACCAACTACAAATATGTACTGTTCGTTTACTTTCGGTCTTATAAAAGCCAGGATTAGCTCTTGAGAGATGAATATTATAGATTTGTTTTAGCAGACTCGTGTCAATGTTAAATGGGTGGAAATTTGCATTACATATAGTTATTATATTATAAAGCCCCTTCGTGTTTCTGTCCCAATTATATTTCATGGAATGTGATCTATCTAAAATTCTATTCATTATTTCTCCTTTGCATGAAATAGTATTGGACAGAAAGCTTCCTCTAAATACATAGTGTCAGAATGGGATATATAGCCTGCAGGAATCCCAGTCTGTCAGTTCAATGGAGGATTGGAAATTACACAACTGAAAATGTATCTTAAATATGTATAAAAAGTTTAGCAATTGATATCACAATACAATTCTGTCCAGTGCATTCACTATTCTGGTTACTCCTCCTTTCCCTAGGATTTCTCTATGCTGACTGACCGACGCAAAGGGCCAGTCTTATAACAATGATTGACAGGGAGCTAAGATGGAGGCGCCCAGTTCAGTATAGAGGTAAATACAAACACAGATTTGTAATACAGGAGGGAAGTCAACATACATGTTAAAAATAATGGGAAGAAAAAAGCATTCCCTTTAACAGTAAAAATCCTTAAATATATATATATTCAGGGATGTAGCTTTTTTGTTTGTTTGTATTTTCTAAGCATTGGTTTGTTTGCTAAAACACAGAGAAGTGCCAAATAGCACTTACAGACCTGATCATGCTCCCCACTTTGCCTAAATGACAGAAAAGCAATATGTATGTGCACAGTGCCCTCTATGCTGCAAACGTAGTATTGAAACTTGGGTCGATCAGGCGCATACAGTTGGTCAAAAGGACTCTCAAACAAAAGCCTTACCAAGGACAGGTTTACCAGAAGAGATTTCCTCGGTCGGCACATACAAGGCTGGTGAGGAATAGAGGGAGGCTCTCTGTCGCCTCTACTATATCAGAGCATTGCTGTGGGTTACCGCAGCAGCGTGCTGATACATTAGTCGCTTACCTTCCACTGCTACTATAGGCCGTATCCCTGCACTACAGTCTCCATCCCCAAAATATAGCACTAGCCTTCCCACTATATCCTCTATTTCCCCATTACATAGCCACTATGCCCCACTAGGTCCCCTATCCTCCCCCCTCCCCCCCCCCACTAAAGCCTCAAATGCAACACAAGTAACCCCATCAGACATACAAACCCACAGGCAGCGCGCGCACACACACACACACACACAACCTCTCACAGCTCTGTCCGACTCATCATCCAGCAACCCACCTAGTCACATTAACCAATCAATCCTACTCCAAACTAGTAGAATAAATGCATATAATTTAAAAATGCTCCAAACTTTGTATGTGTGTCTGTGTATATTATATATATATATATATATATATATATATATATATATATATATATATATATATATATATATATATAGCAGGGTGGCGGGGTGCTTAGAGGATACTGGCCTTTGGGCAGCAGAAAGTAAATCCGGCCGTGACCATAACACGATATAACCAGATCAGGCTACCTTCATTGCCTGCAAGTACCATGACAAAGGCCTTCATATTTGCTTAACTCTTTCTTTACGGACTCCAAATAGCAGCCAAAAACCCAAGCAACAAAGAGAACTAATGAAAAAACACATCTCAATAATAAAATGTTATAACCAATACCTCCTCTTTCTTTGCTGCTCCTGCCACAGCAACAGGTTGGAGTATTGTCTCTTTCCAAGTTGTATACTATCCATTTAAATTGTTTTACTGCATGATTTCTTGTTTAGACAAATTCACGCACCTACTGTGTATACATACTACACATTGGCTTCTGTTCAGAGTTGGGTCCCTCAATTCTGACTGTTTGAAATTATAGTTCTCCATTTTGTGTTCCCATGTGTTACATTCTTGGATCTTGCAACTCAAAAGTTCGGCGGCAGCCATTTTAACTGCTCTAACCACTCTAATTACCCAGCACCCACTTCATGAAGATGAAGATGAGCCAAGCATTTCACACGCTTTGTCCATTATAGATGAATGGCAAGCCACTTGGTCTGATTTAGAGAACAGAGGTTGGGGTGAGGAAAAAATGGAAGATTCCAAATGTATGTGAGAAGCTATTTTGGCTGAGCCCCACAGTAGGGGCAACCTGGTATCGAAACCTACGATGAATGGTGAGAAGATACTGGATTCCTCAGGAAACTACATGTTCAATCCCCATAGTAGTCAATTGCATTCAGCGAAATTAACGCCTCCAGAACATCTGGTGAAATTCAAGGTCACCCAGGACAAGCTCTTGGACACGACTGGACCACTAGCCAAGATTTTAGCTAAAGGTGCTTTTGGATGAGCAGGTAGGCAGAGGGGCCACCAGCCACCTTCTGGCCCTCACACCTCCATTGGTCACTTCTTCTACCCAGAGGTAACCACCAGAACATGGTTTCAACCACAACAAGGCAAAGATAGAACTCTACATTTCTAGACAATATACAGATTGCTGCAAGTGGGTAGATATTTCCTCCAACACGTGGATTTTGCACATAGTCCAAGGATACATCATAGAGTTCACATCCCTTTCATATCAAGAATTTTTACCACGCCTGATTTGTACATCACAGACCAAGGGTGGGCAATCTGCGGCCCTCCAGATGTTTTGGACTACATCTCCCCTGATGCTTTGCTAGCACTATGGCCCTAAGAGCATTATGGGAGATGTAGTCCAAAACATCTGGAGGGCCGCAGATTGCCCACCCTTGACATAGACGATCAACTCATGCATGTGGAAATCCACACACTCTTTCACAAAGGCTCGAGTCAAAGAGCCACAGACATGGGCGGTTACTTCAGCAATATTTTCCTGATCAAGAAAAAGACAGGAAATTTTCAACCAGTGATACATTTAAGGTCCCTCAACGCTTATGCAGTCTACCATAATTTCAAAATGTAAGGGGTCCACATGCTACTAGATCTATTTAAATTAGGAAGACTAGTTTACTCATCTGGACCTAAAGGATGTATATCATTCGGTATGGATTCATCCATAAAGTCTGCGATTCGTGCGTTTTCTGTAGCACTATCGGTGGCCGTATACCTGTCTCCCGTTCGGTAACAGTTTATATCGTTTTACTATTACTTAATGCACGATATTTCAGTGCTAGGATTATTGATCATAGGTTTATTTATATTTAATGATTTTACCTATTATGCGATTATCTAGTCACAGTGCTTATATGCTTGAATTTTAATGTGAAAGTGCATTTTCTTTCACTATTTCCCTTTTTATTTTATTTTAATTGACGACCGGAGTTGATCCTCTTTGTCTCTCTGCATATGGTTTTCTGATATTACTTGATCCCGTTGGATTATTTGTATTTAGGATTGAAAATGTTGGCGTTTTTATACGGACTCTTCTACTGTTAACGTGTTCTGTCATCAAAGAAAGAGGAGGTGTCCGTTATGAAATCACATATTTTATTACGGAGATATTTATTTTTATCATTGGTTCGCTGTGTTGTTATGTATTTCTTGCTGCTATTCGGAGTCAGTAAAGAAAGGGTTAAGCAAATAATCATCTCCTGTCGTTAATAATATTGAGATTATTAGTGCACTAAATTAAGCATAATCTGTTCTACAACATATTTTATCAGTTTAGAAACAATGAGTGGGGTAAGATTGTTTCAAACATAAAATAACAGAATGTGAATAGGGCAATTAAGAATATGCACAATAAAAGCACAAATAAAAAGAATTATGAGAAAAATAATGCAAAGCGTACTTACCAGGAATAAAGTATTGTTCTTTTGCTGAGGAGTAAAAAAAATAAATAAAATGTTAATAAACTGCACCTAACAGATCTCTGTCATAACATTTAATTGTGTTTCCCATAATTAGGTGTGATCTGCTAATTAAACAGACATTTATTTAGAGACGGGTAGAAGCTGCAGGGAAAACAGATGAGAACTGAATTTATTCTAAATATTTTGAGCTGTTACATGTTCTCTCAATGCAAGGCTAATTGTCAGGAAAAAGTAACATCTGGCAAGTCAGCCGCCGTCAACAGCAACTCCCATGGCTCTCAGCCGGTTCTCTAACTAGGCATTGTAGGAGTTTAACCGATGTTAAAAAGATAATTCTAGGACATATTTCCAGCTGAAGACATAGGGAAAGAGTTGAGTGTTGATTTTGTTGAGGAAGTTTTGGTTCGTTGGGAATGGACCAGCAGCAAGAACAATGGGGCCAATGGCACTTCCAATTGTGCACACTAGGAAAACAATTAATGCTTGACCCAGAATGGCAGAGATCTCTTTTGATCAAGAAGCTATTACACCACTAATTAGAATGTATATTTATTATGTTTTTTGCAAGTATTTATCCAATTGCTGTTTGAACATCTGTATAGACTCTTCGTTTTAAGCATGGTACCTGAATTACAGTGAATTGAACATTTTGGCTAAAACAGTCAAATTATGACTATAAAATAAAATAAAGGACTCTACCACCCCTCTAGAAATAGCTTTTAAAAGTGTAGTGGGTTTTTTTTTTGCAAATCGGCTTTTGCAGTCTAAATACTGCAATTAGGATTTTAAATCACTACAAGTTGGTGTTTATCAATAATCCGCAGCAAGCTTGATTTATGAGTAAACACAGTGGGCATTGCTCAGAGGCACTCTCCGGAGAGGATGCCGGTCTGTAAGCGTTTGTTTTGTACTGCTGCAGTTAATGACCGCAGTGGCAGTAAGTATGGGTGATAGGTTATGTGTGTCGTGGCCCAAGACACATGAGGCAAAGCTCATGAAGGGGCATACTGCTGCCAGGAGTATTTTTTCAGATCTCTCCTCTATGGGCACTGCAGTGGTACATGGGATGGGACTGGTTGGCACAAGTCCACATGACATTATTGGCATGTGACAGGCAGTCCAAACAACAGAAGCACCCAACAAGCATCACCCAGCTCTGCACCCGAGAACCTGCACCCAGGCCGTTCCAACTGTCTCAGAACGCAACGTAGGACTGATACTGGTCACATCACAAAATATGCTAAAATTGCACTGTCTATAGATAGTGGCATATGGGCACAGTGGCCCTCCGAGGTGTGAGTGTGTGTGTGTCAGTGTGTGTGTGTGAGTGTGAGTGCATGTGAGTGCGTGTGTGTCAGAACGTCACTGGCACAGTGAACTCAGACGTTAAAAAATGTGTGCCAGAGGACACTCTTGTGTAAATAAGACATTTATTGAGTTTTGGTTAATTTACATTGGCACTGAAAATTAAACTCAATTTATTCCCCGATTTTTAGAGGGGTGGAGCTTTTCAGATTTCTGCGTCTACAGGCAATTCAAATGTAAATCTAGCCCTGAATAAACCCCAGCGTGTAAGTGACACATTTTACAGATTGTCAGTTTCTGCAAGAGCTGGTTTTATGCACTGCAGCGTAACAAACGCTCTGAGCTTTGACTGGGTCCAGAGTCACAGGGGTTGCCCAGCAGATGTTTAATTATAGAATCAGTTAATTAAAGGTATATCATCAGTTTGCAGATTAGTAGCGGAGACAGATTTGACTATAATATTATAGGACTTGGCCGGGATCTTTAAAGAATATATCATGGTCCGGGTGCCATAATACTATTTATTATATTAACGATGAGTTACAATAAATTCCATGAGTTATGAGGTCAATTGGTGGCCATTATCTACTTAATATCTGAAAACGGGCAACAGAGCAAGCCAGTATTTATCCGGCTGAATGAGCGAACACTTTCCATTTACTTATTTATATTATTTTCATTAAATTATTTCTGGAAACAGATGGCCATATGTATGGAGATTTCATTTTAATTTTGCACTTAACAGAGCAACTACTCTTGCCGAGTCTGACAAAATAAGAATTTTATGAACATCCTGTTAAACTGGGGGTGTCCAAACTCGGCCCTCCATCTGTTCAGTCACAGCTTCCAAAATTATATACCAGCCATTAAGAGACACAGAAACAACAGCATCCCTTAGGCCTCATCAGTGAGGTACATTAGAATAAAAATGTGAATGGCATGCGTGTCATTAAAGCTCACAAGACTTCAACAGACAGACAGACAGACAGACAGACATGATACTCAGAAGACAAGTTTGAACATTCCATTACCTACAGCCAAATGGCAACTTTGTGGCTCACCAGAGCCTTTTCAAGATCACTTTCTGAGCACCTGGACCTTCTGTATGTAGCCATTAGTGAAATACACCCATCTTTGCATGAGTACAGAAGCTATAGATGGTTTTTTCATTCTCTCATAGCCCTCGTCAGTGAAGAACATTTTTGCATGACCTATGCAGTAAACCCAGACTGTAGTTCCAGCCTTTCAGAGATGCACCTCACAGACGAGGCCATCTGTCTGGTGTTATTGTATCTTTCATTCAGTGGAGACCTGTCTGGTATTCTTTATGGATTGCCTTACACATTCGTCTTAGCCATAATAGAGAAGACTGGATTACAACAATTAGAATACTAAAATGTGTATATATATATATATATATATATTGGTAATGCTATTGAATAAGAAAAAATACAATTGATTGTTATTAAATCAGAACAAAAGTGTTTCCCAGTCTGTAACTGAACCCAACCAAAATAATAGTAAGTCCAGCTTTAGAAAACTTTTCGGATATATTCTAGACTATTGAAGTAGGAAGGTGGTACTTGAACTCACCTGAACATCTAAACTTCTTGCTTTTTATTTGCCCAATGCGTTTGTTGGCGAGGCGTCGGGGACTGGCACATCTCGCACCGCTCGTTTCTATGGGATTTGTTCGTAAGAAATCAGCTAACCACTTCAAGTTGCAGTCGCAGATAAAAGGGTTTTGAGCCAAATGTCTGAAAAGAGAGATTGAAAATACGTGTTTCTTCGTTACACCATAGAGAAGTTACTGTAGCATATTGGGCTATTGCACCATTGCAATGAGTTCAACATCTACCTCACATTTAAATGATTCTAATATTAAGCAGCCTTTATTCTCCAAACATCACTTTGAATGATCAGCAATGCCAAGAACCAGCCTGCTTTGTACTCCGAAGAATTGGTGGAGATTATTAAAGGGACACTATAGACAGCAATACCACTTGATCTCATTGCAATGTCCCTTCCCCCCTTAGTCCTGCAATGTAAATCATTGCAGTTATAGAGAAACTGCAAAAATGACATTGCAGGACTAAGACTGCCTCTGGTGGCTGTCAATACCGACTTTTGTTTGCGCAACTGACGCTGGACGTCCTCGCGATTATTCTTAGTATTTATATAGCGCCAATATATCCCATAGCACTTTACAGCTATAGAAAGGGGATATCTAGAGGTGAAGAAGACCCGTCTCAAACAAGCTTATATCTCTGAGAATTTGAGGTAGGTGGTTAAAATAAGAAGATAAGATAAGAACAGGCGGCTAATTAACACTCATTGGATTTGTGGCTTTTCCAGATTCTCCATAAAGATTCCATTTAATAGAAAAAGACAGGAAAGCTAGCAAAGGAAGCAATGATTTTCCTCACTAATAAGGTAAAAACTGGCCTCAGTTTTAAGAAATAATAAAAAACAGACATCGTTGGAATATTACATGTATTACAATAACATTACAAACATGACAGATCGACTTTAAATGAGCTTCCGTTCTCTCACACGGTATAAAATGCTGGTTACTTACAAGGTCTGAATTGCTCGAAGAGCTGCAAACGTTCCTTTTGCTAAACTCTGGATCTTGTTGTCATACAAGGATAATAGAGACAGGTTCTGTAAGTCCTGGAAGGTGTCGGCACGGATGCAGTTTATTTTGTTGGCGTTTAAGAGTCTGGGACCAGAGAAAACCAGGACGCAATATTTAAATTCTTGTAAAAGACGTCCATTGCTCAAGAGTTATGTACATTTGTAAAATAACAAGGCTTTTAGATTTGAGAAAGATTCAAAAATGTCATTTGCACGTTATTGTAAGCTCTGCCCTAACGCTCTGAACTATGGATTTTAAATTGTGTTTTAAGTGAATCCGTCACAGAAAACACGAGATTTATAAACCTGTAACCTCTCAATGTGTTCCAATATAGAGCCTCTAAACCTGTAACCTCTCAATGTGTTCCAATATAGAGCCTCTAAACCTGTAACCTCTCAATGTGTTCCAATATAGAGCCTCTAAACCTGTAACCTCTCAATGTGTTCCAATATAGAGCCTCTAAACCTGTAACATGTCAATGTGTTCCAATATAGAGCCTCTAAACCTGTAACCTCTCAATGTGTTCCAATATAGAGCCTCTAAACCTGTAACCTCTCAATGTGTTCCAATATAGAGCCTCTAAACCTGTAACCTCTCAATGTGTTCCAATATAGAGCCTCTAAACCTGTAACCTCTCAATGTGTTCCAATATAGAGCCTCTAAACCTGTAACCTCTCAATGTGTTCCAATATAGAGCCTCTAAACCTGTAACCTCTCAATGTGTTCCAATATAGAGCCTCTAAACCTGAACGTCTCAATGTGTTCCAATATAGAGCCTCTAAACCTGTAACCTCTCAATGTGTTCCAATATAGAGCCTCTAAACCTGTAACCTCTCAATGTGTTCCAATATAGAGCCTCTAAACCTGTAACCTCTCAATGTGTTCCAATATAGAGCCTCTAAACCTGTAACATGTCAATGTGTTCCAATATAGAGCCTCTAAACCTGTAACCTCTCAATGTGTTCCAATATAGAGCCTCTAAACCTGTAACCTCTCAATGTGTTCCAATATAGAGCCTCTAAACCTGTAACCTCTCAATGTGTTCCAATATAGAGCCTCTAAACCTGTAACCTCTCAATGTGTTCCAATATAGAGCCTCTAAACCTGTAACCTCTCAATGTGTTCCAATATAGAGCCTCTAAACCTGTAACCTCTCAATGTGTTCCAATATAGAGCCTCTAAACCTGTAACCTCTCAATGTGTTCCAATATAGAGCCTCTAAACCTGTAACCTCTCAATGTGTTCCAATATAGAGCCTCTAAACCTGTAACCTCTCAATGTGTTCCAATATAGAGCCTCTAAACCTGTAACCTCTCAATGTGTTCCAATATAGAGCCTCTAAACCTGTAACCTCTCAATGTGTTCCAATATAGAGCCTCTAAACCTGTAACCTCTCAATGTGTTCCAATATAGAGCCTCTAAACCTGTAACCTCTCAATGTGTTCCAATATAGAGCCTCTAAACCTGTAACCTCTCAACGTGTTCCAATATAGAGCCTCTAAACCTGTAACCTCTCAATGTGTTCCAATATAGAGCCTCTAAACCTGTCACCTCTCAATGTGTTCCAATATAGAGCCTCTAAACCTGTCACCTCTCAATGTGTTCCAATATAGAGCCTCTAAACCTGTCACCTCTCAATGTGTTCCAATATAGAGCCTCTAAACCTGTCACCTCTCAATGTGTTCCAATATAGAGCCTCTAAACCTGTCACCTCTCAATGTGTTCCAATATAGAGCCTCTAAACCTGTCACCTCACAATGTGTTCCAATATAGAGCCTCTAAACCTGTAACCTCTCAATGTGTTCCAATATAGAGCCTCTAAACCTGTAACCTCTCAATGTGTTCCAATATAGAGCCTCTAAACCTGTAACCTCTCAATGTGTTCCAATATAGAGCCTCTAAACCTGTAACCTCTCAATGTGTTCCAATATAGAGCCTCTAAACCTGTAACCTCTCAATGTGTTCCAATATAGAGCCTCTAAACCTGTAACCTCTCAATGTGTTCCAATATAGAGCCTCTAAACCTGTAACCTCTCAATGTGTTCCAATATAGAGCCTCTAAACCTGTAACCTCTCAATGTGTTCCAATATAGAGCCTCTAAACCTGTAACCTCTCAATGTGTTCCAATATAGAGCCTCTAAACCTGTAACCTCTCAATGTGTTCCAATATAGAGCCTCTAAACCTGTAACCTCTCAATGTGTTCCAATATAGAGCCTCTAAACCTGTAACCTCTCAATGTGTTCCAATATAGAGCCTCTAAACCTGTAACCTCTCAATGTGTTCCAATATAGAGCCTCTAAACCTGTAACCTCTCAATGTGTTCCAATATAGAGCCTCTAAACCTGTAACCTCTCAATGTGTTCCAATATAGAGCCTCTAAACCTGTAACCTCTCAATGTGTTCCAATATAGAGCCTCTAAACCTGTAACCTCTCAATGTGTTCCAATATAGAGCCTCTAAACCTGTAACCTCTCAATGTGTTCCAATATAGAGCCTCTAAACCTGTAACCTCTCAATGTGTTCCAATATAGAGCCTCTAAACCTGTAACCTCTCAATGTGTTCCAATATAGAGCCTCTAAACCTGTAACCTCTCAATGTGTTCCAATATAGAGCCTCTAAACCTGTAACCTCTCAATGTGTTCCAATATAGAGCCTCTAAACCTGTAACCTCTCAATGTGTTCCAATATAGAGCCTCTAAACCTGTAACCTCTCAATGTGTTCCAATATAGAGCCTCTAAACCTGTAACCTCTCAATGTGTTCCAATATAGAGCCTCTAAACCTGTAACCTCTCAATGTGTTCCAATATAGAGCCTCTAAACCTGTAACCTCTCAATGTGTTCCAATATAGAGCCTCTAAACCTGTAACCTCTCAATGTGTTCCAATATAGAGCCTCTAAACCTGTAACCTCTCAATGTGTTCCAATATAGAGCCTCTAAACCTGTAACCTCTCAATGTGTTCCAATATAGAGCCTCTAAACCTGTAACCTCTCAATGTGTTCCAATATAGAGCCTCTAAACCTGTAACCTCTCAATGTGTTCCAATATAGAGCCTCTAAACCTGTAACCTCTCAATGTGTTCCAATATAGAGCCTCTAAACCTGTAACCTCTCAATGTGTTCCAATATAGAGCCTCTAAACCTGTAACCTCTCAATGTGTTCCAATATAGAGCCTCTAAACCTGTAACCTCTCAATGTGTTCCAATATAGAGCCTCTAAACCTGTAACCTCTCAATGTGTTCCAATATAGAGCCTCTAAACCTGTAACCTCTCAATGTGTTCCAATATAGAGCCTCTAAACCTGTAACCTCTCAATGTGTTCCAATATAGAGCCTCTAAACCTGTAACCTCTCAATGTGTTCCAATATAGAGCCTCTAAACCTGTAACCTCTCAATGTGTTCCAATATAGAGCCTCTAAACCTGTAACCTCTCAATGTGTTCCAATATAGAGCCTCTAAACCTGTAACCTCTCAATGTGTTCCAATATAGAGCCTCTAAACCTGTAACCTCTCAATGTGTTCCAATATAGAGCCTCTAAACCTGTAACCTCTCAATGTGTTCCAATATAGAGCCTCTAAACCTGTCACCTCTCAATGTGTTCCAATATAGAGCCTCTAAACCTGTCACCTCTCAATGTGTTCCAATATAGAGCCTCTAAACCTGTCACCTCTCAATGTGTTCCAATATAGAGCCTCTAAACCTGTCACCTCTCAATGTGTTCCAATATAGAGCCTCTAAACCTGTAACCTCTCAATGTGTTCCAATATAGAGCCTCTAAACCTGTAACCTCTCAATGTGTTCCAATATAGAGCCTCTAAACCTGTAACCTCTCAATGTGTTCCAATATAGAGCCTCTAAACCTGTAACCTCTCAATGTGTTCCAATATAGAGCCTCTAAACCTGTAACCTCTCAATGTGTTCCAATATAGAGCCTCTAAACCTGTAACCTCTCAATGTGTTCCAATATAGAGCCTCTAAACCTGTAACCTCTCAATGTGTTCCAATATAGAGCCTCTAAACCTGTAACCTCTCAATGTGTTCCAATATAGAGCCTCTAAACCTGTAACCTCTCAATGTGTTCCAATATAGAGCCTCTAAACCTGTAACCTCTCAATGTGTTCCAATATAGAGCCTCTAAACCTGTAACCTCTCAATGTGTTCCAATATAGAGCCTCTAAACCTGTAACCTCTCAATGTGTTCCAATATAGAGCCTCTAAACCTGTAACCTCTCAATGTGTTCCAATATAGAGCCTCTAAACCTGTAACCTCTCAATGTGTTCCAATATAGAGCCTCTAAACCTGTAACCTCTCAATGTGTTCCAATATAGAGCCTCTAAACCTGTAACCTCTCAATGTGTTCCAATATAGAGCCTCTAAACCTGTAACCTCTCAATGTGTTCCAATATAGAGCCTCTAAACCTGTAACCTCTCAATGTGTTCCAATATAGAGCCTCTAAACCTGTAACCTCTCAATGTGTTCCAATATAGAGCCTCTAAACCTGTAACCTCTCAATGTGTTCCAATATAGAGCCTCTAAACCTGTAACCTCTCAATGTGTTCCAATATAGAGCCTCTAAACCTGTAACCTCTCAATGTGTTCCAATATAGAGCCTCTAAACCTGTAACCTCTCAATGTGTTCCAATATAGAGCCTCTAAACCTGTAACCTCTCAATGTGTTCCAATATAGAGCCTCTAAACCTGTAACCTCTCAATGTGTTCCAATATAGAGCCTCTAAACCTGTAACCTCTCAATGTGTTCCAATATAGAGCCTCTAAACCTGTAACCTCTCAATGTGTTCCAATATAGAGCCTCTAAACCTGTAACCTCTCAATGTGTTCCAATATAGAGCCTCTAAACCTGTAACCTCTCAATGTGTTCCAATATAGAGCCTCTAAACCTGAACCTCTCAATGTGTTCCAATATAGAGCCTCTAAACCTGTAACCTCTCAATGTGTTCCAATATAGAGCCTCTAAACCTGTAACCTCTCAATGTGTTCCAATATAGAGCCTCTAAACCTGTAACCTCTCAATGTGTTCCAATATAGAGCCTCTAAACCTGTAACCTCTCAATGTGTTCCAATATAGAGCCTCTAAACCTGTAACCTCTCAATGTGTTCCAATATAGAGCCTCTAAACCTGTAACCTCTCAATGTGTTCCAATATAGAGCCTCTAAACCTGTAACCTCTCAATGTGTTCCAATATAGAGCCTCTAAACCTGTAACCTCTCAATGTGTTCCAATATAGAGCCTCTAAACCTGTAACCTCTCAATGTGTTCCAATATAGAGCCTCTAAACCTGTAACCTCTCAATGTGTTCCAATATAGAGCCTCTAAACCTGTAACATGTCAATGTGTTCCAATATAGAGCCTCTAAACCTGTAACCTCTCAATGTGTTCCAATATAGAGCCTCTAAACCTGAACCTCTCAATGTGTTCCAATATAGAGCCTCTAAACCTGTAACCTCTCAATGTGTTCCAATATAGAGCCTCTAAACCTGTAACCTCTCAATGTGTTCCAATATAGAGCCTCTAAACCTGTAACCTCTCAATGTGTTCCAATATAGAGCCTCTAAACCTGTAACCTCTCAATGTGTTCCAATATAGAGCCTCTAAACCTGTAACCTCTCAATGTGTTCCAATATAGAGCCTCTAAACCTGTAACCTCTCAATGTGTTCCAATATAGAGCCTCTAAACCTGTAACCTCTCAATGTGTTCCAATATAGAGCCTTTAAACCTGTAACCTCTCAATGTGTTCCAATATAGAGCCTCTAAACCTGAACGTCTCAATGTGTTCCAATATAGAGCCTCTAAACCTGTAACCTCTCAATGTGTTCCAATATAGAGCCTCTAAACCTGTAACCTCTCAATGTGTTCCAATATAGAGCCTCTAAACCTGTAACATGTCAATGTGTTCCAATATAGAGCCTCTAAACCTGTAACCTCTCAATGTGTTCCAATATAGAGCCTCTAAACCTGTAACCTCTCAATGTGTTCCAATATAGAGCCTCTAAACCTGTAACCTCTCAATGTGTTCCAATATAGAGCCTCTAAACCTGTAACCTCTCAATGTGTTCCAATATAGAGCCTCTAAACCTGTAACCTCTCAATGTGTTCCAATATAGAGCCTCTAAACCTGTAACCTCTCAATGTGTTCCAATATAGAGCCTCTAAACCTGTAACCTCTCAATGTGTTCCAATATAGAGCCTCTAAACCTGTAACCTCTCAATGTGTTCCAATATAGAGCCTCTAAACCTGTAACCTCTCAATGTGTTCCAATATAGAGCCTCTAAACCTGTAACCTCTCAATGTGTTCCAATATAGAGCCTCTAAACCTGTAACCTCTCAATGTGTTCCAATATAGAGCCTCTAAACCTGTAACCTCTCAATGTGTTCCAATATAGAGCCTCTAAACCTGTAACCTCTCAATGTGTTCCAATATAGAGCCTCTAAACCTGTAACCTCTCAATGTGTTGCTTTTTAATATATACTACATGCTTAGTGTTCACTCCAAAATATACACATTTGCAATAAATCAGCTTAAAATGACAGTGTTTAGGAGGGAGGTTGACAAAAACAGCTGGACAAATAGAAGCAGCAATATAGTCGTAGTTTCTAAAATTGTATTTGTTAACATCTAACATTTTGTCCTACTTTTAGTGAATTTATTTATAACTACTGGACTCCCTACTATTCCCAGATCCTGTGGGACGTCCAGATTCTAATGTGCAGTTTTTCTGGAAACATGTATCACAGGAAGTGTCTACAAGAGGAAGAAAATGTGGAACACTGCGCACTCTGAGTGTGTACATAGGCCTTCGAGGGTTGGAAACCTGCTGTATGTCCGGACAGGCGAATGGGCCTCCCTGACTAGATTCCTTTGCTCAGCACTGCTCCGCCATGTGTCAGCAGGGATACTTGGAATTGCTAGAATGGTTTGCACATTTTGGCCACTATGCCTCTACATCACAGTTTCAAAAGTTGGGAGGTATGTAATGTCCCTACATAACCAAGACAGTCAGGAAATAATGAAATTGGTCCCTAAAATTGCACTGGTCTCTTCTAAATTCTATTTACAGCAATAAACACCTTTGTGATATTCTTAACCGTACGGGTTCAGAAACATGGACCAGTATTGGTGCAGGGTAATTGACATCTTTGGGAAATCATTTTTTTTTTTTTTTTTACAAATACGTAGTTGTTTAAGGTCCAAGTATCCTCAGGGGGTTTAAGAAAGAGGTGGCGGCAATACCAAAGTCTTCCAAACAAAATTACACTTTCCCGATTAATAAAACCAGGCTTGTTGTCTAAGGGCCATAACCACAACAGCTCATTGTAATGGCTGCGCTGCTAGGACTATGTGGGTACCACTAACTCGAGATTTTGGCAAACTGTTTTCAAATGGTTTAACAGCAATCTTGAATTGGTGACTAATGACTGGAATAGTAGAATTGTTGAATAATGAAAGACTGGACTACCTTCTTTTTGTCCATGCAACTACTTTGTGAATTTAATAACCTTTTTTTAATTCATAGTTTTCTTTTAAAACATACGATCAGGAGAAAACAAACTTTATTATATTATCATATTGATATTATATTCTGAGTGCACAATGTTCCGCACGTTCCATAGATCTCATTTGTCAACTTTAAAATTAAATAAATAAAGGATTCTGGGTAAAAGCATGCAAGGAAATGTAGTAAGTGTTCACCCTTACTTACAGCAGCTGCAATGCGTGAAGTCCACTGAACACACCTTTGGGAAGGTCTGTTATCTTGTTGCCGTATAAAACCCTGAAAGACATAGCAGGTTGTTATCTTCCCATTAAAATGCATTAACGCCAACGGTTGTAAATGTACTCATTGAGGGAGAGAGAAAATTACCGTACTTTTTAACATGCAATTATCAATGTGATCTCCAATCACATCTCGTTAGAGATACTATTTATTTATTTATTTTGCTGGAATGTTGTAAGTTGGAATTCTAGGGATTTAAGGATGCAATGTGTTAGTGAATAAAGTGTGAGCGGTCAAGAATTCAGGTTGAATTTAAAATTCTAGACAAAATAACTGATATGAAAACATTTGTAGCTTGTTTTTTCCCATTTTAGCTACTTCGGCCTAAAAGTTGAAAAATAATTTTTGAATTCACTCTAAATTCCCAGCAATGTGCATTTTAAGAGACACTGTAGGCACCTAGACCACTTCAGCTCATTGAAGTGGTCTGGGTGCAATGTCCCATGTCCCTTATCCCTGCAAGTGTAATCATTGCTCTGAGAAACTGCAATAATTACCTCTGAGGGTTAACTCCTCCTCTAGTGGCAGTCTACCAGACAGCAAATAGAGGGCTACCTGGTTTGAAACAGACCTTTGATCCGTTATCTGACGCTGGACGTCCTCACGCTATGCATTAGGACTTCCAGCGTCAGGTTTTTCCTCATAGGAAAGCATTGAATAATGCTTTCCTATGGGGAAATCTTAATGCGATCACGGCCATTGCCGTGCATTAGGTCTCCCCAGCCGGCTGCTGTCGGCGGGGGAAAAGGGTGGGTGGAGCCTAACCCAGCACCTGGATTCAGGTGAGTGACTAAAGGGGTTTTAACCCCTTCAGCTGCGTAGGAGGGTGGGGGGCACGAGGGAGGGGTGCACTGTAGGATTCTACAGTGCCAGGAAAACGGGTTGTTTTCCTGGCACTATAGGATCCCTTTAAATTTTTCTATTATCCATTAGTGCACGGTTTGGATTATCCATTTGTGTCTCTGAGCAATTAATATTTCTTCAGTTCCCCGGGGGATCTCAGCCCTTTACTCTATGCTCAGATCGAAGGTCCCGCTCGAACCAGCGAAACACGCAGCACGGTGGGAGAGAGAGACAGGAACAGAGCTCTATGATGACCAGTGGACAAAAAAATATATATTCTCACGCACCAGAGCTCCATGTGCTCCAAACTACAATAATTAAACTACAAATTACTCATCGGCTGGTACCGCACGCTGCCCGACATAACCCCACATAGTCCAAGATGCGCTATCCGAATATGAAAATTAAACACTTGAAGAGTACCTCCACACATCTGTAGGTGGCAGTACTACCTGAGACGGGCTTATACAATTTACAATCATTAAACTGAGGATGAACTGTAACTCCTATTACTGTTAGCCAAGTGACTAATTGCATATTGCCCAAAACTGACAAATCAAAACCTATTTTCAAACTGTACAATGGGCTACAAATAGCAATCAGCTTTTTAATTTATTTATTTTTTTATAAAATGTATAATTAAAAAATAATTAAAGGGGGGCGGGGCCTGACTGCAGAAGGGAGCAGACGTGTGCTGCTGAAGCTCCAGCGGCCACGCACAAAGTGACATAAAATCCGTTATACGGAACCTGCGACCCGACCCATATTGGCCACTAATCGACTCAGGGCACCGAGACCGGCAGAATGACACCTCTCCCGAGGCTGTACGCCAAAGTCCCGAATATCCGGCCGTCGCGGCCTACTCACGAGGTGGACACGGGGGAGGCGGCCGCTCTCCCGTCGTCGCAAAGCATGGACAAGCTCAGTTCCGGCTCCCGTTCCCCCCCCCATGGACCGGAGGGGGTTATCCCGGTCCCCACCAACCCAGCAAGTAAAAAGACACTGATTACAGCAGACTGCCCAGACTGGGGCCCTGGACGGGCTGGACCCAGCAAGATGGCGGAGGCTGTATCCCAGCCTACATTCACGCTACCACAGCCGACCAACCTGGACAGGATATTCCAGAACTTCTGGGCCCGACTGGAACGACTCCTAACCGGGTCCTCCTCTGCAAATGGAGAGGAGACGAAGGAGGTGAGGAGAAGGGGAAGGAGTGGGCCGATCCCGGGTAAAGCTTGCCCCTCAACACCCACTGTACCCACTAAATACCCACCTGGGCCGGAGGTCCCACGGAGACATCCTCCACAGCTTCAGCCACCACGCCGAAAGCCCGCCCGCCGCTGGCGGCGGCGAAACACCAGGGCCACCCACGGCACCCACCAGGGGAAAGACCCGGCTCACATAGACACCCGAGTCTGTGGCAAGAAGAAGCCGACCCCACAAGAGGCCTGGGGCTGGGGAAAAGCCCTCCCTTCCTCACGATCACTCAGCACTGACCAACCGTCGAGAGATACTACATACAGTACACCCTCCACTCCAAGAGCAGCCATATACAGGCTTGGTGACCCACCTCAACGACTCCCACCACGCCCAGGAAGCCACCGCATCAAACTGCCGTCCAGAGGACCCTCACTGGGTACTGACTGCACCCCAACAGAGGGCATCGGCTAACAGGGGCAATACCACAAGCGCCCAATGTTCCGGCAACATGCAACCACAGCAGCAATGCAGCCGGACAATCTTGGGGATTAGCATTAATCGGACTTGACTGTACACTTAGACAATAACTTTCCATACTCTAATGCAAATCTTATAGTATGAAACCATTTCTTCACTCCATATGCCATGTTGTCATACTGCTATTGTGCTTTAGGCCTCAGTCTCCAACCTATGTAAACTACAGGTCAATCTTACTATTATTAAGCGTATGATCTCTAGCCCTAGCCTATGAGACTTATTCATAGTTGTGTTTTAAAGCTTCATAGCCAGTTTATTAAACTATATGCTGATTGTTACGCGCTGCATTACTATACAATAACTACTCACACCTAACTTGAATAGCATGTTTACTATGCATAAACCCGCGACCTCTTAATTTGAACAGCATGTTTAATACGTATACACTCGTGACCTCTTAATTTGCATAGCATGTTTTCTATGCGTAAACTCGTGACCTCTTAATTTGAATAACGTTTACTAAGTTTAAACTCGTGACCTCTTAACTTGAATAGCATGTCTACTATATATATATAAACTCGCAACCTATCCTCTGGTAACTAAATATATATATAAAATTGTGCATTGTTCCTATGTACCCCGTTGTAACCTATGTTTCGAATTGTGCAAGTGGACTGCCTTTGGGGCACCACGTGCTTGTATGTTATCTTAATATGCACTGCAAAAATAAATATTTTAAAAAAAAAAAAAAAAAAATAATTCAAAATTAATCTGTAAAAATTAAATGAATTAAAATGTATTAATTATTGGAAAAAAAAATTCTAGATCGTAATAGAAACTACAAAACAGAACATTAATTTCAGTTCCAGAAATGATTGTTCCGTGCGGTTTATCATCTTTCTGTACCATTCGAGTAAAACACAAAAATCCCCCTCTGATTCTATGAAAACACAGGATTTCCCTAAACCCAAAAAAGGGGAAGAAAAGACAAAAAATAATTAGATAAATGCATAGCAATGAGGAGTTCTGTTTATCCCCAGGCTGCATTTCCCAGAGGTGAAGGAAACAGCCTTCCGTTGAAAAATGAAAACACTTTAAAATGCGTAGTTTCAGATTTAGCCATTAATATCCATTTAATTAAATCAGATTGCATCGCTGGGCTTAGTGAAGCAGGGAGCATTCTGCATCTCTGACTGACACTGGGGACCGGTGGGAATGCAACTGCTTTATAGTCGCTTGGAACAGTCTGCCCCCTAATGGTAAGATGGTGCACGACGCGTGCTAACCAGCTATGACTACAGGCCACTATAAACATACAGTATATCATTATTTTTACATACAGCACATGTGCCTAATGTTATATGTAATAGGTGGTGGGCTTGTACAGAAAGGCTATGCAAGCCCGATTCAGCACCTTTACTCATTAGCAGCTCACTAAAATATATAATGGAACATTTAAAAAAAAAAAAGAATAAAAAAAAAAAATACATTATTCATGTAAAGAAAGACATGGTTTCCCAGTGCAATAAAATCGTCAATGCATTAGCTAACTACTTGCTCTGAAGGGGTTAATACATAGAATTTGATGTTCAATGCCATGTATTTGAGTTCAAGGTCATGCCTAATCACTGAATGAAGGCATAGCTCATCATCAAACTCTGGCAGAGCGAGATGGGAGTTGCAGTTCAGAGATTTCATGCATGGGTATATATTAACCCATGAGGTGCCAGTGAAATTAAGATTTGCAATGTTAAACAAAGTTAAATCATACATGGCATATCTCACCTGCTGCCAAGTCATCGGCTGGGTGTAATGAATTTACTATATTGCCACCTTTACATTTTTATTATTAATAAGCTTTGTCTCCATTTTCAGCCTTCAATGATGCAGTGACATGTTTAGCAATAAAACAGTCTTATTATATCCAATTGAGATAATCCACGTCTTTGGGTCTATTTCACAGCTTTCTAAATCACTGCGTATTTAAGTAGATGGTTTAATTATGTTTCCCGTGGATAGAGCGCTAATTAACCTGAAAGGGGCGCTGGTGAAATCTCATCTATTCCGCCCCATAGAAGCAGTGACATTAAAATTCACATCTTCCCGTGCAGTCATCCTAAACATCATTGTATTAAAATTCCTTTCTTGAGTAAATGGTTTTATGCAGTCACCATAAGAGCTTTGAACACTGATAAGCTATTTTTTTTTCTGTTTAAAACACTTTGCATTTAATATTGGGTTATAATGTAATTCTGAAATGGAAATTTTGTTATGTAAGTAGATTCTGTGAGTGTGTCGTATACATTATATATGCACGGTGATCTCAGGCTAATTTAATTTGTCTCAATCACATTCCGATTTCAACTTACAGGGAGTTAAGGGAGCGCAGTCCATGGAACGCATCAGGGGCAATCTCAGAAATCTGGTTGTTACTCAAGTCTCTGAAAAAAAAAAAAAAGATAAAACAAATAACGCCAGTTGTCAATTAGAACGGAGATTATACCTTTTATTACAATTATATAAAAAAGAGAATATATTAAAAACCAAGCAAACAAAAACTGTATTTTACTAAAATACGATTTGATATAAGTGAGACATCAACATCACCATCACCAATGAAAGGACACTAAGCAAAAAAGTCCCTTCATCTTAATGAAGTGGTATTGCTCTATAGATTCTGCCTTTGCTGCCTTGTATTTATGGCATTTCTGAGAAAGGACAACATTTTCCCTTTTGCCCCCCCTGCTCCTGTGCCCATAGTGGCTTTCAATCAAACAGCCACACTAGGGGCTTCCATCTGAAATAGATAGAATTATTTACTCTGCTGGGTATACGACCAATGCTTCTCGAAGAACCGATAGCCAGTTGTGGAAAAGTGGCAGATAATTTTAAAGTGTAGGCCAAAATAGTTACATCAGAAACATTCTCCAGCAATTTTCTAGCTTCGCTAGTCTGGCCTACATTTTACAATTCCCAATTTTTCCCAAATTTTACAATTTGATTATATTATAAGAACCAAATATCCCATTGTAGGCAGCTCATTACTTACAAAAACATCTTTCTGCTCAGGTCAATCCGAGCCACATATCTAATCTGCTCATGTCATCCACACGTCTATCTAAGTCGATATATCTAAATTAGGTCAGCCACACATCAATCTGAGCCACATATCTAATCTGCTCATGTCAGCCACACGTCTATCTAAGACGATATATCTAAACCAGGTCAGCCACGTGTGAATCTGAGCCACATATCTAATCTGCTCATGTCAGCCACACGTCTATCTCAGACGATATATCTAAATTAGGTCAGCCACATCATATGTCAATCTGAGCCACATACCTAATCTGCTCATGTCAGCCACACGTCTATCTAAAAAGAAAAGAAAGAATATCCCTCAAACAGGGATTATGAAGTGTGTCCAGACCATATCTAGAAAGGGGGAAACCCTTATTGTGTACTACAAAAAAAGAAAGAATAAAGTGATCCTTGGACAAAAAGTCCAGGATACACTAATAGGATATTGATCTGAGTACACTGTTACTTTAAAAACATAAATGTATTAATCATAAGCATGAACAGAAATAAAATGAAAAAACACACACTAATAAATCAAGAGGAAATAAATGAAGCTCAGAGAGCTGAGGGGGGAGCCTACACAGGAGGTAATAGGAGGTAACTTAAGTGCATAGCATATAAGTGCCCAATGAAGAAAAATGAGAGATTATAAAGCCTAAAAAGGGCTATATGAACCTCTCAAAAACCGAGCAGTTACTACTCCATAGTTTATAGTAAAGATATCCTCCAGCCCCAGTAATAGCTACACATACGGATACTCATTAAAGCCCTTAATATCTATGCTACAATGTAACACATGCTGGCTAGTGCTGTCAGATTGTATCCTAAGTGAATAAGGTCAAAGCGGGCTAACTCACTCCCTAAACTTCGCTCCAATCAGGCTTCAATTCCTCATACCCTAAATAAACACCCCAAACAGTGTCAAAATGATAAGTGAAGTAATAATAAAATCATAGTACGCCTAACGCGTTTCGGCGCTACAACAAGCGCCTTTCTCAAAGGCTATCAAGTTGAGAAAGACGCTTGTTGTAGCGCCGAAACGCGTTAGGCATACTATGATTTTATTATCACTTCACTAATCATTTTGACACTGTTTGGGGTGTTTATTTAGGGTATGAGGAATTGAAGCCTGATTGGAGCGAAGTTTAGGGAGTGAGTTAGCCCGCTTTGACCTTATTCACTTAGGATACAATCTGACAGCACTGTTGATAGCCTTTCAGAAAGGCGCTTGTTGTAGCGCCGAAACGCGTTAGGCGTACTATGATTTTATTATCACTTTACTTATCATTCTGACACTGTTTGGGGTGTTTATTTAGGGTATGAGGAATTGAAGCCTGATTGGAGCGAAGTTTAGGGAGTGAGTTAGCCCGCTTTGACCTTATTCACTTAGGATACAATCTGACAGCAGTAGCCAGCGTGTGTTACATTGTAGCATAGATATTAAGGGCTTTAATGAGTATCCGTATGTGTAGCTATTACTGGGGCTGGAGGATATCTTTACTATAAACTATGGAGTAGTAACTGCTCGGTTTTTGAGAGGTTCATCTAGCCCTTTTTAGGCTTTATGATCTCTCTCATTTTTCTTCATTGGGCACTTATATGCTATGCACTTAAGTTACCTCCTATTACCCCCTGTGTAGGCTCCCCCCTCAGCTTTCTGAGCTTCATTTATTTCCTCTTGATTTATTAGTGTGTGTTTTTCATTTTATTTCTGTTCATGCTTATGATTAATACATTTATGTTTTTAAAGTAACAGTGTACTCAGATCAATATCCTATTAGTGTATCCTGGACTTTTTGTCCAAGGAACACGTCTATCTAAGCCAATATATCTAAACCAGTTCAGCCACATATCTAATCTGCTAATCTCAGCAGCAACGCATCTATCTAAACCATAAATCTAAATCAGGTCAGCCACATGTCAATCTGAGCCACATATCTAATCTGATCATGTCAGCCACACGTCAATCTGAGCCACATATCTAATCTGCTCATGTCAGCCACATGTCTATCTGAGCCATATATCTAATCTGCTCATGTCAGCCACGTGTCTATCTGAGCCATATATCTAATCTGCTCATGTCAGCCACATGTATCAGAGCCATATATCTAATCTGCTCATATCAGCCACGTGTCTATCTGAGCCACATATCTAATCTGCTCATGTCAGCCACGTGTCTATCTGAGCCATATATCTAATCTGCTCATGTCAGCCACATGTCAATCTGAGCCATATATCTAATCTGATCATGTCAGCCACGTGTCTATCTGAGCCATATATCTAATCTGATCATGTCAGCCACGTGTCTATCTGAGCCATATATCTAATCTGATCATGTCAGCCACGTGTCTATCTGAGCCATATATCTAATCTGCTCATGTCAGCCACGTGTCTATCTGAGCCATATATCTAATCTGCTCATGTCAGCCATGTGTATCTGAGCCATATATCTAATCTGCTCATGTCAGCCATGTGTATCTGAGCCATATATCTAATCTGCTCATGTCAGCCACATGTCTATCTGAGCCATATATCTAATCTGCTCATGTCAGCCACGTGTCTATCTGAGCCATATATCTAATCTGCTCATGTCAGCCACATGTCTATCTGAGCTATATATCTAATCTGCTCATGTCAGCCACATGTCTATCTGAGCCATATATCTAATCTGCTCATGTCAGCCATGTGTCTATCTGAGCTATATATCTAATCTGCTCATGTCAGCCACGTGTCTATCTGAGCCATATATCTAATCTGCTCATGTCAGCCACATGTCTATCTGAGCCATATATCTAATCTGCTCATGTCAGCCACATGTCTATCTGAGCCATATATCTAATCTGCTCATGTCAGCCACGTGTCTATCTGAGCCATATATCTAATCTGCTCATGTCAGCCACATGTCTATCTGAGCTATATATCTAATCTGCTCATGTCAGCCACATGTCTATCTGAGCCATACATCTAATCTGCTCATGTCAGCCATGTGTCTATCTGAGCCACATATCTAATCTGCTCATGTCAGCCACATGTCTATCTGAGCCATATATCTAATCTGCTCATGTCAGCCACATGTCTATCTGAGCCATATATCTAATCTGCTCATGTCAGCCACGTGTCTATCTGAGCCATATATCTAATCTGCTCATGTCAGCCACATGTCTATCTGAGCCATATATCTAATCTGCTCATGTCAGCCATGTGTCTATCTGAGCCACATATCTAATCTGCTCATGTCAGCCACGTGTCTATCTGAGCCATATATCTAATCTGCTCATGTCAGCCACGTGTCTATCTGAGCCATATATCTAATCTGCTCATGTCAGCCACATGTCTATCTGAGCTATATATCTAATCTGCTCATGTCAGCCACGTGTCTATCTGAGCCATATATCTAATCTGCTCATGTCAGCCACATGTCTATCTGAGCCATATATCTAATCTGCTTTGTCAGCCACATGTCTATCTGAGCCATATATCTAATCTGCTCATGTCAGCCACGTGTATCTGAGCCATATATCTAATCTGCTCATGTCAGCCACGTGTCTATCTGAGCCATATATCTAATCTGCTCATGTCAGCCATGTGCCTATCTGAGCCACATATCTAATCTGCTCATGTCAGCCACGTGTCTATCTGAGCCACATATCTAATCTGCTCATGTCAGCCACATGTCTATCTGAGCCATATATCTAATCTGCTCATGTCAGCCACATGTCTATCTGAGCTATATATCTAATCTGCTCATGTCAGCCACATGTCTATCTGAGCCATATATCTAATCTGCTCATGTCAGCCATGTGTCTATCTGTGCTATATATCTAATCTGCTCATGTCAGCCACGTGTCTATCTGAGCCATATATCTAATCTGCTCATGTCAGCCACATGTCTATCTGAGCCATATATCTAATCTGCTCATGTCAGCCACATGTCTATCTGAGCCATATATCTAATCTGCTCATGTCAGCCATGTGTCTATCTGAGCCACATATCTAATCTGCTCATGTCAGCCACATGTCTATCTGAGCCATATATCTAATCTGCTCATGTCAGCCACGTGTCTATCTGAGCCATATATCTAATCTGCTCATGTCAGCCACATGTCTATCTGAGCTATATATCTAATCTGCTCAGGTCAGCCACATGTCTATCTGAGCCATACATCTAATCTGCTCATGTCAGCCATGTGTCTATCTGAGCCACATATCTAATCTGCTCATGTCAGCCACATGTCTATCTGAGCCATATATCTAATCTGCTCATGTCAGCCACGTGTCTATCTGAGCCATATATCTAATCTGCTCATGTCAGCCACATGTCTATCTGAGCCATATATCTAATCTGCTCATGTCAGCCATGTGTCTATCTGAGCCACATATCTAATCTGCTCATGTCAGCCACATGTCTATCTGAGCCATATATCTAATCTGCTCATGTCAGCCACGTGTCTATCTGAGCCACATATCTAATCTGCTCATGTCAGCCACATGTCTATCTGAGCCATATATCTAATCTGCTCATGTCAGCCACATGTCTATCTGAGCCATACATCTAATCTGCTCATGTCAGCCATGTGTCTATCTGAGCCACATATCTAATCTGCTCATGTCAGCCACATGTCTATCTGAGCTATATATCTAATCTGCTCATGTCAGCCACATGTCTATCTGAGCCATACATCTAATCTGCTCATGTCAGCCATGTGTCTATCTGAGCCACATATCTAATCTGCTCATGTCAGCCACGTGTCTATCTGAGCCATATATCTAATCTGCTCATGTCAGCCACATGTCTATCTGAGCCATATATCTAATCTGCTCATGTCAGCCACATGTCTATCTGAGCCATATATCTAATCTGCTCATGTCAGCCATGTGTCTATCTGAGCCACATATCTAATCTGCTCATGTCAGCCACGTGTCTATCTGAGCCATATATCTAATCTGCTCATGTCAGCCACGTGTCTATCTGAGCCATATATCTAATCTGCTCATGTCAGCCACATGTCTATCTGAGCTATATATCTAATCTGCTCATGTCAGCCACGTGTCTATCTGAGCCATATATCTAATCTGCTCATGTCAGCCACATGTCTATCTGAGCCATATATCTAATCTGCTCGTGTCAGCCACGTGTATCTGAGCCATATATCTAATCTGCTCATGTCAGCCACGTGTCTATCTGAGCCATATATCTAATCTGCTCATGTCAGCCACGTGTCTATCTGAGCCATATATCTAATCTGCTCATGTCAGCCATGTGTCTATCTGAGCCACATATCTACCACTTCTCTGTATACAATGTGTTCCCACCATAACTCCAAAATCTAGTTAACCCAGACAGGCTTGTTTTTTTTTCTCCATTTCCAAATGTACAGCAGCAAAGGGTACAATAATCTCTGAAAAGTTTCATAATTCACCCAAAATAGGTTCAAAGTTTGTATTATATAAATACTTCTAGATGACTTAGATTACACTGTGCATTCTACAGAGCTTACATTCTATTTGAACTGCTTCAGATTTCTCCAACCAAGCCTGCAATGCAATACATAGTCAAAGAAAGCACTTTCAGCCCCGTGCACAGATCAATCTAAATGGTTGGTGTTATACAATGTACAGAGTATGTACAGAGTACATGACAACAATGCCACTCAGAATGGAACTCTGACACCAACCAGTAAATAACAGTAAATAACAGTAAATAACAGTAATAATTCCCTTTGAAGCTGTACTTACATCCTGCGCAGTTTTTTATAAGGCGAAAACGCTCCAGGAGGGACAGACTTGATTCCATTGAGCTCCAAACGACTGCATGAAAGATCAGAAAAAGTGTTAGACAAAGCTGGACACAGTGATTTTACAAAAATAACACTTTATTTATAAATAACCCTTCAGAAAGTGAAATATCTATTTATATATTGAGTCGTATCAGTAAAAAACTGACTTTTGATTCCACGATGGCTTCGTATTTCCACCTTGCATTCACATCACAATAATAGAAAAAGTATGTTATTGCCTCAATTTAATATGTTTGGATAAGGTTTTTCAAATAATTTATAATTTTTGGGATGAAATTGTAATATTTTTATTTACTTTTTTTATATACTATATAATTTTTATATTTTAAATTGTTTAAAATACATATATTTAAAGATTGTTTCCAAATATATTAAAGCATTTGAAAAGCTTATGCAAAACAATTAACTCAAAGCCTTAATTAGTAAACAATTCTGCACTTTGTGGATTTAGTACATAGCGTGCTGAATTTGAAAATAGAACGTTTCCGATCATGGAGATGTTATATTTTCACAACATAGGTATTTTGACTTAAATATTGCAAATGCGTTACTATTCACGAGAGAGAGACAGAGAGAGAGAGAGACACAGAGAGAGAGAGAGAGAGAGAGATGCAATTTGCTATAGTTTGTGACACAGCAATGGGGGGGGGCAGCGCCGTTACAGTAATTCATTCACTGGGCAGCCATCTTTCCTGTGGTGAATAAACTAATTTTATATTATAAAAGCATTACAAAAACAAAAACAAAATATCACAATACAAATTACACACACAGAAACGAACAACAAAAAACTAATGTTATCCCTGAAAAGAGAAAATGATACAGCCAGGACAGTCTTAAATGGGTAGTAAAAGCATCACACATATCACATTCAGTCTATCATTGCCATCCAAATGTTGATATTATAGTGGAATGTCCACATTAACAATAAAACAAATCAGAGTTGAGGGAGGCCCATTATTTGGTAAACATTTTGAAAATAGTTTGACCCATAAAAGGTGGAGCCGCTCAGCACCTATTAACACCATAACCACAACAAGGATATGTAGTGGTTCTGGTGCTGTGGATACCCCTTTAAGAGAAAACGATCATTAAAGTGATGTCTGATATGATGTTGGGAGAGGCATAGCTTTAAGGTGAATGTTTTATCTGATGAAATATGAAAGCATTTTTATCAGAGTCCCTTAAACTGTCAGCATGCTCAATACAAGCTAACATATTAATGAGATACCGCTTACACCGTGATGTGTAATACCAAATAATGAATGAGCCATTCTTGCTGCAGCAATTGCAGTAACATTACACTATGGCCTCGGGTGAAAATGTAAATGTCTATAAATACGATGTGATTCTGCTCTCCGCACACCTACATCTCATCATTCATGCATGCGTCAGTCAGTATCACTTTGGTGGATAAAATGTATCTTTGCTAAATGTAACACACAGCCTGCGCGCTTCAATAGCAGAAATAAATGATTCATTTCTTTACACAGATCCCGTTTTACCATTAAATAGTCTATAGAATGTGTCAGGCCTAGGCCGACATGCTCCAACCAAGCTGAGAAGTTGATGAAATGGTCAGGAAACATGGTGGGTCGATCTACAGACATGCAATTAGGACAGCGATGAGTAAACCTGGCATGAGGGGATTTTTAAGTTTCATTTAAAAATATAAGGAACAGCGCACTGTAGTGCTTATGGTGCCAGGATTGCCCTGGAACCTTCTCCAATACAAGTAGTCAAACCATTTTAGAATAGTTTGAATTCTTACTTGGGATCCGCCGGGGTGACCCACTCTGCCTCCTCTACAGCTCAGTGAGAATCAGAAGTCTCCTGCTCAACACATTCTGTTAGCTCAGTGCAGGACCAGGTCATTGGCGGAGAGAGTCAGCTTATTGCTCTCAGTCAATGATACCGTTGGACTTAGTTTAGTAAAGAGAGCTTCCGACTCTCATTGAGCAGCAGTGGACCCCAGGTGAAAAGTCAGACCGTTCTAATACAGTTTGACGTTTTACATAGGGAAGGTGCAGGGGTGCCCATATTCAGCGTAGCTTGTCTCAAACAGCAAATAAATGAAAAGCCGGCCTCAGCAACTCTGAGAACAAAGGTGTCTAATTCCTCCATCAGAACAGTAGACCCAGCATCATTTTGGCAGACGTCTCAGTGAGGGTCAAATGTTGCCAGGTCTGCCTGTCTGATGGTAGAATAAACCGAGGGATTGCCTTTTGACTTTTTCTTCACGCACCATTTGAAACTAAGTCCGATCTGTGATTTCTGTTGCTCACCCCAAGCCCTGCAATCCTCTTAGCGCACTTTACATTATGACACTAATTCCTCCCCAATGCCCGAGACATGGCATAAATTTTCTTTTTTGTCAATTCGCAGACGATACTTTTGTTATGAGGATCATGCTACATAACTGGATTTCTATAAGAAGATTATGTGTGCTTAAATGTTACTTTATATAATAATTGCAGTCATAGAACACGGAAACACAGCTAGATAGAAGCCAAATGTATTCATATGAAAAATTATTGTTTTACTTAGATATGGTGTTTGTTTATTCCATGCGATTGTTGTTTTGGATGAACCAAAATGGTGTGACTATTGCCCAGTCAGTGTACTGCAAAATATAAATATTATGTATCTATTTTCCAATACACTGATGGGGGCATTTTCCTGCCATTTGGTTCACAGATCAAGTGACAAAAAGTTACCAATAGATGGAAAAAAATCATATATATATTTGTATATTTATTAAATATAAATAAACCGAGAATGTTTTTTTTTTACGGTTTCTACTATGTTCCCTGTATTGGTAATTTCTCACGTGATCTGTGAATAAAATTAACATTTAGTGACTGTCCCCATCACTCGGCTTTTTTTCCTCAATCAATCGTCTTTTTTTTGGCCCCATGGCTGGATCTTTAAATCATCAATACAAACTAAATGGTTTCGTCCATTGCCGGTTAATTTGTTTTGTGATTTCTTCAAGCGACGTATCAAGGATTGGAATTTCTGACAAATTGCTGATTGCCCAAAAGTTCTAAGTCTTTTTGTCATGCCTGTGTCCAAGTTCGTGGATTCTCTTTATTAAACAGTGACTTTTAGGGCATTTCAAAATTTAAGGTAAAATAGAAAATATGACAAATTTTCCAATGAGATTTTATTCCTTTGCCAATTGACGACGATTCCTAACTTGGTGACTACACACCATAGATGGGTGATTTAAAGCTTTGCCGTTCTTTATGTCTAAATCCGACAAATATATTGAGCACATGAAAATCTATCGGTAAGAAATCAGTTTCTTTGTTTTGCCTCTGAGTATATAATGTCCAGCCTCAACGGATAGTGTCCTTCATGGTATTGGCGAAGGACCTTAAAGGCGTCTTAATTAATAATTTCTTCAAATGACTTCCTAAGCCTAACCGTCCCCTGGCACAGAGCCAGAGAGACAAAGTGACCTGTCAGCTGTGCATATGAAACAAGAATGGCCCGTGTTAAGGCGCCATCAATTACATTTAGGGAAAGCAGGGAGCATGAGTGTGTGTTAACGACGGAGGATTTTAACAAAGAATGAGCAATGCTTTCAGGTCTAGTGACTCCTCCGGCGGTGGAAGCTCAGCTGTGTACCGCTGAAGTCACTTTCGCCTAGTAATAGAGTGAAAATTGGACGTGATCAGCTGTAACTCAATACTTCACTAACTGAAACAGGAAAGGCTGTCTGGCACCTCGGAATACACAGAGGGAAATGTAGTAAGGCGATGATTACCCTGGCAGTCCAGTTTGTGAACTACTCTTCCCTTGACGCTGAGCCAGCCTTTCAGGAAATGTTGACAAATATCTGTGGTGCCAGGTTTCACTTACAGTGCACCTATCACTCTCCTGCTTCCGTGGCCCAATAAAAGTACAGGGTTTATTCCTTATTAGATTTAGATCTACTCCCTTTTCACCCAGACACAAATTGCAATTTTGAAATCTCAATTAATCTAAAGTAGTTATAAATAATGGTCTGATATTAGACCTGCAGATTGTGCTCAAATTGAAATTCGGCAGAATATCGAGAGATTTGGTGTCCTTTCAAATTTCTGAATTTCAAATCAAACTTCGTCTGAATTAAGAATCATCAGAATTAAGCGATAGTGGGGCCATTTTGATTTCTTCTGCATTTGGCATTAGTTGTGGGATCCTTACTGCTAGTAGTCACTGCCAAGTAGCACCACTTTTGAATCATTAAAGGTTTCTTTTGTGACAGGGCCACAATTGACACATTTTTTCCTTGAAATTAAAGGGACACTATAGTCACCAGAACAACACACAGCTTTGTTAACTCAAAACGTTCTCCCCCCACCCACACACACGTTAGATCATACTGCTACAAAATAGTGAGAGGGTGCCCAACCTAATGGAGACAGTTAATATCACTCGTTTATTGACCTCTCCTTGTGAGGATAACAGAGACCGCTAATATCACTCATTAATTAATCTCTCCTTGTAAACCCAGCTTTAATTTATTTTAAATGGAGCCAGACGGGGGTACCAGCTCAGGAGTCTAATCCATCAAAGGTTCTCAAATTGGCTAAAGGCATAAACACAATCGCAAGCAGACAATGCCACAATCATGAAGTAGGTCCCATGCTGCATACAGCATATTGAGAGCCATCCAGCCACACCTGCTCTACAGACTGAAAATGGAAGCTTTGCATTAAAACTCCAGGACCTATGGACCTTTATCTCCACAATCTCACGTCCCAATCTTATTCTGTGCTTTGCATCACGCCGGCTTCCTCTCAGAGTACAGATTCTCCTGCATTTCTTGTAAAATCTTAAATGAGATCTCTCCTCGACTGTAATTGTAATTTATAGTGGGTTTTGGCACCGGTGACATGCTGTGTACCCTCTGTCTGCCTTCATGTAAAATGAATGTCTCTCTTATGTATGAAATATATAGGGATTTAATCACTAAACTTCAAACCTCAGTGTATTGAAAACAAATTTGTAAAGTTTAACAGCAGAGTTGCCAATAGATCGCCATGACGGACGTACATGAAACTTGTATCTGTCGTGCCTACTCTGTAGCATTAAGAATTATCAATGAAATCAACCAAAACTATTTTATTACATTTTGTGTTATTTACTAAAACACTCAATTGCATTGACATGTGAAGGTAAAAAAAATAAATAAAAAGATTATCTGGAGAAACTCTTGGGCCAAAGTAACAGTGTAGCTATTTACTGTTAATTTTGCAATTTAGCTTTTATTCATTCCATTATGGTAATTCATGGATAAACCCACGTCAAGTATATAAGGTGTTAACTTGTAGTTGTGTGTTGCATGTTTTTGATGTGTTTTTAGAAAGTATTTGTAATGTACGGGTTTCGTGCGGCCACAATATGCATAGAGTGGGAGTAAATTATATGAATACGGTCACCGACCTAAACCTGGGAAACTCTGGTTTCGAATCCCAATCAGACCACCTCACCAGTAAGTGTCCTTTTTTGGGCAAGACACCGAACGATATATATCTGTCATCCTAAAAACCCTTATAGACTGTAAGCTTGTTTGAACAGCTCCTTCATACCCACTTTCTAGAATTCTAAAGTGCTTTGCACTATAATAATAATAACTAAGTATTTAACCAGGAAAGGCACATTCAGATTACTCTGGTTTTCAAGTATGCAATATAAATAATGCTAATAATAATAATAAATAATATTACATAGAGCCAAATATCTGCAAGGCAGTCAGGCGTTATCCTGTGACACATTTATTTATCAAATATTTTACAAGGAAAGATACATTGAGATTTCCCTCGTGTTTATGTATGTCCTGGGCCCACAAACCTTGCATTGTTACAATAGGATACAATATATAAATTCAACACAGAACAGGTAAGAAATATAATCAACCATGATATGTTTTGATAAAAATAGAGCGGGATCTCTTAAAGGATTTTAGGCTGGGGGTAGATTTGAAAGTGTCCGGGAGGTTATTCAATGATCGCTGCGCTCTCGAGTAAAATGAGGATAAGCTGCTGTATTAAGATTAGTTTACTAAACAGTGACTTCTAACGACTTGAAAGTCAAACTGTGAATATAGCATAGGTGAGAATTAGTGATGTCCCGAACTATACGCTGGCGAATAGTTCCTGGCGAACATAGCATGTTCGCGTTCGCCACTGTGGGCGAACACGTGCGATGTTCGATCCGCCCCCTATTCGTCATCAAAAAAACAATAAGGGGGGGACCTGTCCTCCCCCCCCCGCGAGCATTGGGTGGGGGCCATAAAAATAATTAGGGGGGGAACCTACTGTCCTCCCCCCGGCCCCCACCCCTACGCCCCCCACCGGTCGGGGCCATAAATCACAATGGGGGGGGGCTACTGTCCCCCCCCCTGACCCCCCCCCGAGCGGTGGGTGGGGCCCTAAAAAAAACAATAAGGGGAGGACCTACTGTGCCCCCCCAGCCCCCACCCCTGAGCGGTGGGTGGGGGCCCTAAAAAAAACAATAAGGGGGGCCTACTGTCCCCCCCGGCCTCCAACCCTGAACGGTGGGTGGGGCCCCTAAAAAAACAATAAGGAGGGGACCTACTGTCACCCCCAGCCCCCACCCCTGAGCGGTGGGTGGGGGCCCTACAAAAAACAATAAGGGGGGACCTACTGTCCCCCACCGGCCCTCACCCCTGAGCGGTGGGTGGGGGCCCTAAATACTAATAAGGGGGGACCTAATGTCCTCCCCCCTGGCCCCCACCCCTGAGTGGCAGATGGGGGCCCTAAATACAGATGGGGGGTCCCTAGTCACCCCCCCCCAAAAAAACCCTCTACCCCCTCACCCTAAAATAATGAGGGGGGACCTTTAACTAAGAACCTGTCAAAAAAATTTAGAAAAAAACAACTTACCATTCGATGTTTTCTTTCTTCTAAAATCTTATTTTTTCAGCACCAAAAAAGGGCAAATAAAAAACCATAATAACCGACGCAATTAAAAAAAAAAAAAACGAGCGCAAAAAAAAATAATCCATCTTCACCCATGGAGGGCTCCACTCAGACTGAGCTCTGCAGGACGGGGGAAGGCTTATAAAGCCTTGCCACGCCCTGCAATTAGGCTAAGAACACTCTGATTGGCTGGTTTAAGCCAATCAGCGTGCTCTTTGTCATTTTACACAGCGTGGGAAAATTCCAAAGAACTTTCCCACGCTGTGTAAAATGACACAGAGCACTGTGATTGGATGGCTTGAAATCCATCCAATCACAGTGCACTGTGTCATTTTACACAGCGTGGGAAAGTTCTTTGGGATTTTCCCACGCTGTGTAAAATGACAAAGAGCACTCTGATTGGTGGGCTTGAAATCCATCCAATCACAGTGCACTGTGTCATTTTACACAGCGTGGGAAAATCCCAAAGAACTTTCCCACGCTGTGTAAAATGACAAAGAGCACTCTGATTGGTGGGCTTGAAATCCATCCAATCACAGTGCTCTGTGTCATTTTACACAGCATGGGAAAATTCCAAAGAACTTTCCCACGCTGTGTAAAATGACACAGAGCACTGTGATTGGATGGATTTCAAGCCATCCAATCACAGTGCTATGTGTCATTTTACACAGCGTGGGCAAGTTCTTTGGAATTTTCCCACGCTGTGTAAAATGACAAAGAGCACTCTGATTGGCTTAAACCAGCCAATCAGAGTCTTCTTAGCCTAATTGCAGGGCGTGGCAAGGCTTTATAAGCCTTCTCCCGCCCTGCAGAGCTCAGTCTGCGCAGAGCCCTCCATGGGTGAAGATGGATTATTATTAGTGTTTGCGCTCGTTTTTTTTGTTTTTTTTTTTAATTGCGTCGGTTATTATGTTTTCTTATTTGGCCTTTTTTGGGGCTGAAAAAATAAGATTTTAGAAGAAAGAAAACATCGAATGGTAAGTTTTTTTATTTTATTTTTAGGGTGAGGGGGGAAGGTAGGGGGCTAATTTTTTGGGGGGGAGGGGGTGACTAGGGCCCATTTGTATTTAGGGCCCCCACCCGCCGCTCAGGGGTGGGGCCCAGGGGGGAGGACATTAGGTCCCCCCCTTATTAGTATTTAGGGCCCCCACCCACCGCTCTGGGGTGGGGGCCAGGGGGGGACAGTAGGTCCCCCCCTTATTGTGTTTTTTTAGGGCCCCCACCCGCCGCCCATGGGTGGGGGCCGAGGAGGGAAGAAAGTAGATCTCCTCCCCCTCAGTATCTTTATGGCCCCCACCTGCCGCCCAGGGGTGGGGGCCGGAGAGGGGGAGGGCAGTAGGTCCCCCCCCTCATTATCTTTATGGCCCCCACCCACCGCCCAGGGGTGGGGGCCGGGGGGAGGGCAGTAGGTCCCCCAATTATGATTATGGCCCCCACCCGCCGCACAGGGGTGGGGTCCTGGGGGGGAGGACAGTAGGTCCCCCCTTAATTATCTTTATGGCCCCCACCCGCCGCACAGGGGTGGGGGCCTGGGGGGGAGAACAGTAGGTCGTCCCCCCTCATTATCTTTATGGCCCCCACCCGCCGCCCAGCGGTGGGGGCCGGGGGGAAAGGAGAGTAGGTATCCCCCCCTTCAATCACTATTTTGGCCAGAAAGAGTCCCCGTGGGTTTTAAAATTTGCCTGCCTATTGAAGTCTATGGCGGTTCGCGAACATTTGCAGAAATTCGCGTTCGCGGTTCGCGAACTGAAAATTTTATGTTCGCGACATCACTAGTGAGAATGTTCCCAAATCACGGAGGTCCGCCTACATTATACAATTTCGTTTTCCAATCGCCATTTAGTGAATAAGCCCCCTTTACACTTTTTGTTACTCCAACATGTCCACAACCGCCAAGTGTCCATTTAATTTGTCCCATCCAAAGATGTGAAGGCCAGACACATTCAGTACAGTCAGAAGGGATTCGGAGTACTTACATTTCTGTCATGGTTTCAGGTAGGTTTGCAGGTATCGCTGTCAGACCTTTCCCCCGGCAGTCTACAATCCCGTTACTGCAACTGCACATGGCTGGACACAGTCCGATGGACAGACTGCAAAGCTGGGTACTGGATGGATCTGCCTGACCTGTAATCACATCAACAGCAAGAGTTAGCAAAGGCAGACCCCTTAATTACAGTAAGCCTATTTAAAAAAAACCTACATTTTATTCCTCCATTTATTTACAAACCCTGTTCTCAAGAAATGAAACACTTTGCTTTAACTGAATATAGAACCTCCTCTCTCAGGATTCTAACCTTTAAAGATAATGGACCTTTATCAGAGGTATACAGAGTGCTCAGATAAGCTACCAGGAACCTGCATTATTTAATAGATGCACTCATTAAATGATCACGTAAATTAGTGATAACAAAAAGTAAATCAGCCACACAAAATACAATGACTCACCAAACTCTGCTATGCAAGTGCTACAACATATCAGATTCTTCTGATAAACTACCCCATCACTCACAAATGTCCAGTACCAGTGTTTTAGAAGAGTTTTAAGAACAAAGTATATTATTATCCAAGTGTTAAAATCAGGTTAAGCCCTAACAATATTGGGGAACCCTGGAAGTATAACATTTCAAGACACAAACAGCTCCAATTACAAAATATTCTTTAAGTCGAAAATAGTCGCCCTCCACCCCAATTAACTTGCAATCAGTCATGTCAAAGAAATAATCTCAATATTCTGAAGCAGCTTTAAACAGCATTGAAGCTCTAATCAGTGTGTGATTTGATTTTCTTTTTTTATATTTTATATTAAGTACCTGCTTAGTGGAGCACTATTTCAGGTAACTAACAGACACAGCCAGGTATTATACAGGAGACTGACACCCCCTCCTCCCTCCTCCCAAACTCCCTTATTAGGGATTCATCTGACATCTACTGCTTACGGTATGAAATAAGCACAAGTATAAAGGAAATGTATTTTTAGGGTAGACCGGACCTATCACGCAGGTGTCTTTAGACAGCTACCTACAGTCAGGGCCGCCATCAGGGGGTGACAACCATGACAGTTGTCACGGGCCCGGCAGCCCTGGGGGGCCCGGCCGCCCGGGCCCCACGTGGAGCGGCAAAACTGCCGCAGGTGTATCTGCACTGGGGCCCATCAGGTGGCCCAAGCATTTAGGGCCACCCGATGGGCCCTATATCTTTAGGGGCCCGGTCAGCGCTGCGGCCGGTTAATTGCGCGACCGGGCCCCTTTAAAAAAATTTGCGGCTACACCGCAAGTGCTGCTGGGAGGAAGTGACGTCCGGTCACTTCCTCCCAGCTAACTCCGCGCGGGGGAGAGGCAGAGCAGAGCAGAGCAGAGGAGATGAGATGAGATGAGATGAGAGGACAGGACACCAGAGGCATCCACTCCCATCATCCCCAGCCACCCTCCTGCAACTTAAAGGTAAGATGAGGGTGGCTGATAAATGAGGTGTGTGTGTGTATATGTATGTGTCTGCATGTATGTATGTATGTCAGTGTGTGTATATATGTCAGTATGTATATAAGGACCTAACTAATCCTGTATTGTTTATTCAAGCAGGACATAGGTTGTTCATGATACATAATAAGAGACTCTTAACACTGTTGGGACTGAAATATTTACTCAAGTGATTATCTTATGGACTTTTATATTTATATGGTTTGAGAGACTGAGAAGCAATTTATCATACTTGGGTATAGGAAAAGTATAATTCATATCTGCACTTTATATTTATATTTATTTTTATTCATTGTTATTTAACTTTTTAAGCTCCTGGATACCCACATTTACTGCGTACTGTTTGCAAGTTGTTATAGGATTTGGTGAACTCTTATTCTTCCAGTTTTAGAGCTTAAATACTGTCCCTCTGTCTTATTCCCTCTTTTCCACTTCCTGCTACACTCACTCTGTAAATATCAGGATTATATATCCAGTATGTATATATATATATATATATATATATATATATATATGTCTAAATGTATGTCTGTTTGTCAGTATGTATGTATGTATGTCTGTTTGTCAGTATGTATGTATGTATGTTTGTCAGTATGTATGTATGTCTGTGTGTTTATGTCAGTATGTATGTATGTCTGTGTGTGTATGTCAGTATTCCTGTATGTCTGTGCGTGTATGTCAGTATGCATGTACGTCTGTGTGTGTATGTCAGTATGTATGTCTGTGTGATGTATGTATGTCTGTGTGATGTATGTCTGTGTGTGTGTATGTCAGTATGTCTGTCTGTATGTGTGTGTCTATCTGTATGTGTGCGTGTATGTAAGTATGTATATATGTCTGTATGTATGTCTGTGTGTGTGTGTCAGTATGTATGTGTGTGTGTGTATGTATGTATATATCTATCAGTATGTATGTCAGTATGCATGTATGTCTGTGTGTGTGTGTGTGTGTATGTCAGTATGTGTGTGTATGTCAGTATGTATATATGTCTGTTTGTATGTCTGTATGTCTGTGTGTGTGTATGTCAGTATCTATGTATATATCTATTAGCATGAATGTCAGTACGCATGCATGTCTGTGTGTGTGTGTATGTCTGTATGTATCTGTGTATGTATATATCTATCTGTGTGTGTGTGTATGTCAATATGTATGTACGTTTTTGTATGTATATATGTATGTTTGTATGTCAGTTTGTATGTATATCTGTTTTTCAGTATGTATGTATGTCTGTCTGTATGTATGTGTGTGTGTGTCAGTATGTGAGTATGTATGTACGTCAGTGTGTGTGTCTGTATGTCAGTATCTGTGTGGATCTGTGTATGTGTCTAAACGTGTGTATGTCTGTTTCAGTATTTGTGTCTGTTAGTATGTGTGTATCTTTCTGTGTGTGTGTCTGTGTCCTTTTGTGTCTGTGTGTGTGTATTCCTGTGGGCGGGATTTGGAGGCGGGGCTTGGAGGCAGGCACCGGGGGCCCAGACCTTGAGCTGTGTTAGGGGCCCCACAATTTCTGATGGCGGCCCTGCCTACAGTGCAGGCAGAGAAACCATCTGTTGTGTCTGAGTACTTAAGGCCATACCTCATGTCTAATGGCATGCCATGTCTGGGGTGACCAAAAGGTAGATCTACCATTTTTACACATTGTATTTTGAATATATAATTATAAAACACAATTCTATTGCATTTTGTCAGTCATTTGTGCTCCGAAAAGCACAGGTCAGACCCGATTCAGCATTTCAAAAAGAAGAAAACTCACAAAATTCTAGTATGTCTGGAATAAAATAAAGGTTGTGATTGTGGAACACACAATTATACCGGCATGTAAAAATATTTTAGTTCAGCAATCACAAAAAAAAAAAAAAAAATCAGCTTTTGTAGCAAACATCAAAATTAGATTGCACGTATGCCTGGCAAGATTTTAAAAATAAAGAGCGGTATGTTTTAACCTTAAGCAATTTTCGATAGCAAAGTGCACCCTGAGACACGCCGCGCCATTTCCATAATTTGGCAGCGGATTGAAATCATAAATGTAGCAGAAATCTATTTCCTACTGTACGGATAGAACATTTCATGCACGGGGAAATAATAGTGGCTTTGAATTGCAAATTATAACTTCAGCAAAAATAATTTTGTCTCGCTCTATTTTGAAATCCACTTCTGACAAATTGTAGCATACACAACATACGGGAATATATAATGGTAACAACTTTAACACTTTGAGGGCCAAGCAGGGGGTATAACTTGCTCGGGTTTATCTCATTAAACGCTGCACCTAGACTTGATCAGACAAAACTCTTCTTCTATAGGTAGCGTGAAGTCCATCTGTGGTGTCAATATTATTTGATCTCTAGATAAACTCATGATAATATCGTAGACTGCACACCTACCATACACAACATGCATCAAAGTAGCGTACACTGACACTCCAAGATTGGAACACAGGTGTGGTATACCTGTGAACCGAAAATGCAGGAAACATGTTGGGTGGAACTGGTGTATTTAACTTTTCATAGTCCTGGAATATAAATGTTTACTATCTTTATGCATGTTACTAAGTACTTGCCACAGAGTGTTCACCTGAGCTCGGATTACAAGAAAGAGGAAATGGTTGCTTCATCTAAGTGTTGCTTCTAAGTGTGTGTGGTTGGAGATATTCTGGAGAGTTTTACAGAAGCTTCAACTGTCTAAGATTTGTGCTAAGAGTTTTCTTTTTTACTGTTACAGGTAAGATTCATCTGTAGGAAAAGGTTACTGATTGCACAAGGTTTGATTTCCTGTTGGTAATTATAAGGCATTTGATTTGATTAGTTAGCTACTTGCTATTGATTGCTGAGGCTAGTGGTGTTGTGGAGAGAGGAACTGAGGCTAGTGGTGTTGTGGAGAGAGGCACTGAGGCTAGTGGTGTTGTGGAGAGAGGCACTGAGGCTAGTGGTGTTGTGGAGAGAGGCACTGAGGCTAGTGGTGTTGTGGAGAGAGGCACTGAGGCTGGTGATGTTGTGGAGAGAGGCTTGGAGACTATGGTGAGGCCCAATAGAAAGCAGTTGTTGCTGGGGGATTCCATCATAAGAGGTGTGGAGATGGACAATGGTGGTCTTGTGAGGTGTCTTCCCGGAGCTACTGCTCACAGAGACAGGAGATGTATTTGTAATATTGTTAAGCGAGCAAAGCAGGAAGGGGAATTGGATGTACTTGTCCATCTAGGGACAAATGACTTGGCTTGCAATGAGGTTTCATAGGTTAAGGAAGTTTTTAGTGTTTTTGTCAATGATATACGGCAGGTTGCTTCCACACTGTCATTCTCTGAAGTTCTGCCTGTGCATAACACTCAGAATGACAGGCGGATGCGTATTAGGGACTTTAACTTGTGGCTTGGTGAATGGTGTCGGGAGTAAGGATTTGGCTTTATTTCTCATGGTAGCTCTGTTTGGAATGGAAATAAACTGTACAAAAAAGATGGTTTGCATCTTTCTCAAAAGGGAACAAAAGTTCTCAGTGAGCAGTTCAGAGGTTTTGCTAGAATGTATTTAAACTAGGAGGGCGGGGCAAAAGGGTGATAAAACATCAATCCAATTGTCCCCCAAAACAAGGACAGAAGGTGCCTGTAGCAAGTGTGTTAAAAAATGATAAGCTTAGAGTCATGTCTACAAATGCTCGCAGTTTAGGGAATAAGATCCATGAACTTGTGGCAATAATGGCAACTGATAGTGTAGATGTAGTCGCTGTTACTGAGACATGGTATAATGAGAAAAATGACTGGGACATAGCAATACCAGGGTACTCTTTATATAGAAAAGACAGGGAAGGCAGGAAAGAGGAGGGGTAGCCCTGTATGGGAAGGATAGCATAAAATCTAGCCTAATAAAGGTTAGTGAGGCGAACATAGAGTCCGTTGGGGTTACGTTAGAATTTGGTAATCACACAGTAATTCGTGTAGGTGTGATTTATAGGCCCCCAGGACAAATTGAAGAGTTAGATAATCTACTAGTTAAAGAAATAGCTAAAATGACAATGAAGGGGGAAGTTATCATCATGGGTGACTTTAATCTTCCTGATGTGAACTGGAAAACAAAAATAGCTGCTTGTGCCAGGATCACACATATTCTAAACTCCCTACTGGGATTGTCTCTAAAACAAGTCGTTGAGGAGCCAACTCGTAAAGAGGCCATACTAGATTTAGTGTTAACAAATGGAGATTTGGTATCCGATATTACTGTAGGTGAAAGTTTAGGATCCAGTGATCATTAGTGGTTTAATATAAGAACAGTGACTGAGTCACACCACACAAAAACAAAAGTTTTAGACTTTAGAAAAACAGACTTTTCTAAAATTAGAATATGTGTAAAGGAGTCATTATCAGACTGGAGCAATTTAAATGGAGTCCAAGAGAAATGGGATTAACTAAAAGTTACACTACTGAAGGGAACAGAAAATTGCATTAGGCTTGTCAGTAAAAGCAAAAAATTCAAGAAACCACTGTGGTACTCCGCAGATGTGGCCAAAATAGTAAAAACCAAAAAGTTAGCATTTAGTAATTATAAAAAAAAACAGAGTGAGGAAGACAGAATGATCTATAAGATTAGGCAGAAAGAGGCTAAGCAAGTTATAAGAGCTTCCAAATCACACACAGAAGAGAAAATAGCACAGTCAGTAAAAAAAGGGGGACAAAACTTTTTTTAGATACATAAATGAGAAAAGAAAAGTAAAACAAGGATTAGTTAGATTAAAAACAAAAGAAGGAAGGTATGTAGAAGAGGATAAAGGTCTAGCTGACTGCCTCAATGAATATTTTTGTTCGGTATTTACAGATGAAAATGAAGGAGAGGGACCTCAGTTAAGAAAAAGGATAAATGAGTCATTTATTACACGTGAGTTTACAGAGGAAGAGGTTCTATTTCAACTGTATTTTCAATGCATTCCTATGGGAAACCGTGTTTCGGTTTACGAATTTTTCGCAATACGAAACGTCCCGGAGAACGCATTAAATTCGTAAACCGAGGTCCCACTGTATATTTAAAAGAAGAAAAACTACCACAACAAGAGGACATAGTCTTAAATTAGAGGGACAAAGGTTTACAAATAATATCAGGAAGTATTGCTTTACTGAGAGGGTAGTGGATGCATGGAATAGCCTTCCAGCTGAAGTCGTAGAGGTTAACACAGTGAGGGAGTTTAAGCATGCATGGGATAGGCATAAGGCTATCCTAACTATAAGATAAGACCAGAGACTAATGAAAGTATTTAGAGAATTGGGCGGACTAGATGGGCCGAATGGTTCTCATCTGCCGTCACATTCTATGTTTCTATGTTTCTATGTTTAAGATGAGAAGTGATAAAACAACCCTTCAAATTGTCGCAATCTGCATTACAGACTATAGTACACAGCGGATTAATTATTATGAGATGAGAGATTATTTATTGGCTAAAACAAAAACAAAAAAGTTTATTACATTGAAGCTCTCTTATACCCATATATACTGCAAACATGTACAGCTCTAGCAAAGAGGGGGAGAGGAATTGTGACAAATATAGAGACTATCCCTTCTAAATAGGGACACTTGGGTAGTATGCTAATGGAAGAAGTGGATGGGCACTATAGCTAATGGCAAATAAATATCCCTGTGTGACAGGGGTCACAGTTATCACATAAACCCTATCCATTCCCCCCTGCACAAAAAATAAAAGCTATTCCGAGCCCCTACTAGCAAGCGGAGATCAGATGTAATTTGGAAAAGCCTTAATCCAGTGAAAACCTTATTAAATGGTGTGCTTTGCTTAGAACACAGGTGGTTGCATACAGGGGAATGTAACATCCCTCCTGTCCACAAATAAATACGTTAGTGGTCCCTCCTCAGTCAGTCAAGCAAATTTCTCCTTCCCCACCAAATACGTGAGACCACAAGGCTGTCTAGAGGTTAGAGATCAGGGATGTGGAGAGGAATCAAATGATGAGGGAAGTAAATATATCAGGTGGGCAAGAGGGATAAAAAGGATCAGGGGGACAAGGGGCACACGAGGGATTAAGAGCACTGGGACAAAATTATTATAGGAAAAAACGACAAATGTAAGGGAAGAAGGAAAGAAGGAGATAGTTGTTGGAAGAAAGAATGGGGAAAATAAAGCCTGGAGACAACGATGTTGGGACACTGTTAATGATGCATTTGTTATGGTCACGTATCCACAAGGACTGAACCGCAGTAAACACAGTTGATCTTGTACAGGCACCAAATAGCAGTCAATTCATGCAACATTTAACACTCAGTACTCAGAGGGGTGAAGGCAATGAGCTGGTTAAACAAACCTCAGGGGTTTGAGATGTGTCAGTAAAAGGCCAGGAATAAGCTTTCCATTTGCCATCTGTGTACCAGGTCCATGTGAGATGTTGGACTTTGCAGTCTGTAATTATTTCCCCTAATAGTGAGGTCCCAGCTGCAATCATTCACCCAGAAAGCAGCTGCCATTAATTTGCCCACACACATCAGATTACTAGCAAACCCCTTCCCTGATGTCCGCAGCAGCGACCTATGCAATATGTAATTACAAGCGGACTGCCAGGGGGCCAGATACACCACCTTCACCTGGGCACATATCACATCTACATACTGATGGGCATCACATGAAAAGGGAAGCCTTGTAGTTTTTTAGAATTGGATCAAATACAATTTTGCAGCATACACTTTATACACAGCGCAGTGCAGCCATGTGGTGTCTCGTCAACGAAAAAAAAAAAAACATGGTGGTAAGGGAGACTCTTATATTAAGTCTTCATGCTAATGCATGCCTCCCAACTGTCTTGCTTTTGGCAGGAAAGTCCCAATTTTAGGGTGCTGTTCCACCACCAGGGCCGGTGCGTCCATAAGGCCGCTCAGGAGAACAAATGTCTCGCTCCCTGCGGAGGATTACCATTCCCTGGAGTCACAATTCGCGTTCCATTGGTGCTATGGCAAGATGAAGTACCTAGGTGTATGGGTGACCACGGAACCTACGGATATGTACGATCATAACTTTACACCCCTTCTGAAGAAGATCTTAATGGACATGGCTAGATGGTCCCACCCACACATCTCGTGGCATGGCAGGGTGGCTGTGATTAAGATGAATATCCTCCCGAGGGTTTTATACCTCATGCAGACCATACCCCTTGCCATGCCAGCAACTTTCTTCTCTGCCCTAAAAACGGGTGTGATCAAATATGTCTGGAACGGGAGCCGATCCCGGCTACGTCATGACATTCTGTGTCGCCCTAAGATACAAGGTGGGCTCGCACTGCCGGACTTCCGGAGGTATTATCAGGCAGCAGTACTTCAACGCATACTGGATTGGCATATAACACCTACGACCAAACAATGGGTGACCCTGGACAGGGGCCTTATGGGCCGGGCGATGGAGGCAAAAATCTGGGGGAAGCCTGCGGGACGGCCCGCCCCAGCGACCGAGGAGGGATTGACCCTACAGACCCTGCGGAGCTGGCAAACACTGAGGGGACAGGAACACATATCTCCACTACCCAGCCCTATGCTACCGATCACGCATAACGAGGAGCTGGGCGGAGGCCTCCCAGCGGGAATGTGGACCAGTGAGAGCACGCGTGACTATATACCCATTTACACGGTCCTCTCTGCTGGAAGGGTACGAGATTTCCCATCATTGCTAGCGGACAGACCACGGACACCTCTCCTACATCTTCGGTACCTACAGCTGAAACACTTCCATGCCTCAATACCGCATAATGAACGTTTAAATAGAGACCTCACTTGGTTCGAAGAACTATGTGACCAGGGAACCTCCCTTGAGCATGCTATCTCGAAGTTATATCAACATCTGCTAGCAGGTGGCGCTTCCACCCAGATGGCATTCAAACGACAATGGGAGGGTCAGCTGGGAAGAGCATTCACTACTCAACAGTGGGAATTAGCGTTACTTTGGCAACTTAAGAGTACTACGAGCTCTTACTACCAAGAGATGAATTACAAACTCATATCCCTATGGTACAGGACACCAGTATTTTTGCACCGCATTAATCCGTCTCACTCCTCGGTGTGCTGGAGATGCCAAGACGAACGAGGGACGGTATCCCATATCTGGTGGGAGTGCAGAATAATAACCCCCTACTGGGACTTGATCAAAACCTCGCTGGAACTCATCTTGGGGGATATACCTGATTGGACAGCAGAACTTGCCCTATTACACATCTCCACTCAGTCCATCTCAGTATACAAGAAGTCAATCCTACGACATTTACTCAACGCCGCCAAAGCAAACATCCCAGCCCACTGGAAGACGGATGTGGTGCCGACCAAGCAAGAATGGATACGCAGGGTGGAGGAGATTCAAGGGGCAGAGGAGGCTCGGGCCACCATCACTGGCCGGGGGACCAAACACGTCGAAATGTGGACCCCGTGGTTCTTATATATTGCCAGATATCGACAGGAGGAGGTTGCTCGTGGTAGCGGTGCTGACAGTGCAATGCCCACCCCCCTCTGACTCCCCTCCTTCTCCACTATGCTCTGGACCCATAATGGCCAGGTGTACACGGGCCCGGGACTGGTAGGGTCACATACAGGACGAAAGTTTCAATATACGACTTGTGACAGACAATGACATCTATGGATAGTGACTCTTGGACTATAATCTGAGAAAGGGTTGTAGACGCGGATTACTCACCCATCACCAGGGATAAGTACCGCCCTGACCGACCTATGAACGGGACGAAATCTAAACCTCGATGCCTTGACTAAACAGCGCCTACCAATACATGAGTGACGGATTTGGTAACTCCGGCCATGACTCGCATAAGACTTGACCCTGACATAGACACAATGGACTGGGGCCGACATAGCCCAACAACTGAGTCTCGAGCTCTGCTTCGGGTGGCGGTCGTGGGGACCGGATGAGCCCCCCCCTTAGTCACGAGCCCTAGGGGATGATACTCTCAAATATGGGTTGTGGACTCCGCGTTTGGAGCTGGGGAGGGACGGGGAACGGGATGATCAACCCAGCAGAAAAAGATACATAGGCGTCACTAACCACATAAAAGCATAATTGATACACGACCAAGACGCAGAAGAGGCAATAACTTTGATACCCTACCGCATGTGCCCGATATGACCCAGTTGGTCCCCGACCCTTGCCCCTTCTAGGCTCGATTCTGCCCTGTCCCTCCTGACCTGAAATGGCATACCCCTCTTAACGGGCCACCCGACCCCCCCTTCCCTCCAACATGACAGGGTATAAATGACTTTGCTTAGTTGAAGATGACTATATATAAGTTGTGTTAACCTAACCTACAACAAACACGAACACAAGTAGTTTCCGACATAAAAATGTCAGTGCGCTGGGTGCACCTGTACCTACATACAATTGTTGAACCTATCCGCAGTTTGTTAAATTATCCTTTTTCTTGTACACCCACATTATGTGTAACGCTTTCACCCAAAGCGACCATAAGTATATTGCAGCCTATTGGGCCCACAGTCACGGTTGGGTCCGTTTATGCGAATATACCAATCATGGACGAGAGGAACATGTCGCACCTCTTCCCTGAGGTTTGGTGCCATAGGTTCTGTATCCAACCATGCACTCAGAACTTTGGAATGTGACTAGACATGATACGCATATTTGTATTTTGATGAAACGCATACTTTAATGTTTATCCTGTTAACCTTTAAAACAATGTACTCCTCTGTTTCTGGCCTGCGAGCCGACCTATCGTACCCGTTACATCACAAGAAACAGATTTACAAAAAAAAAAAAAAAAAAAAAAGGAGAACAAATGTCCGGGTGGCCGGCAAAAGGAGAGAGCACAGCGCTCCTCTCCTGCCGGTCACTTCTCATAGCGTGGACGAGCGCCATCAACTCTGTCCAACCTGCCTTCCACTCTGCAGTGACCAGACTGTTTTTAAATTTTTTTTTACAAAATTAAAAAAAAAATAACATTAGTCCTAATTAGGTTCTTTAGAAAGTCTCCCAATAGAAATGCAACAAGCATATGTAGTCCCAATTCTTAGAGCAAAACTCCAACAGAAATAGCTAATTATCTCCCATTTCACTCATAAATGTAGATATTAAGATTTATTCTACTATTCTGGCTATGGGACTAAAAGACATCATACCATTATTTGTTCATAGAGACCAGGTAGGATTTGTGACTTCAAGATCTTCAACCCAAACCATGAGAAGACTTATAGATTCTCTAGATATTTCTAAAAAAGAGTAGCCATACCCAAACTGGCCCTATTCTTGGATGCCGAAAAAGCATTTGATAGGGTCAGTTGGGAATTTATGCATGAAACGCTCAATTCATAAGGATTTGGGGAGTATTTCATAGATAAAATTAAGGCCTTATACACTACATCTTCGGCCAGAATAATTGGCTCAGGAATTAAATCCCTTTGGTTCAATATAAGAAATGGAACCCATCAAGGGTGTCCCTTGTCTCCTATTTTATATATTTTAACCTTAGAGCATTTTCTTGAACGTATAAGAGATAATATAACAATAACTGATGCCTCCCTACCCAAAGAACAGTTTAATCTTTTTGCCTACGCAGATGACATAGTTATAATAATAAATTATATAGATAATTCTTTAGTTGCTTTATTAGAAGAAATACAAACATTCAGTAGTTTCTCTAATTTCAAACTAAATATGCCCAAAACATCAGCGATGCTACTAAATATTAATAAAAAAAAGAAAGAAAATGTTTTAAGATCTAAATATACATTCAAGTGGACCACTGGCCCTATAAACTCTAGGTATTAAAATTAAATTTTTTTAGAATTTAATTATCAAAATTTATTAGCTCAAACTAGAGAGAATCTTAATAAGTGGACATTTAAAGAATTATCATGGTGGGGTAGAATAAATGTAATAAGATCTTATATTCTCCCTAAATGGGCTTATTTATTTAGGATGGTACCGTTAATGTTTCCCAAAAAGTGGCTGAAAGAAATACAAAGGGTTTTTAATCATTATACATGGTTTTCCAAAAACCCTAGAATTGCAACATCTACTCTTTCAAGGAGCAAAAGGAGGCATTACTTTACCTCTGGTTAATAGATATCATGATGCATCCATGATTGTACATTTAAAGAAATGGTGCGATCAAGAGTTTTTTCTTGAAGCATGGTATAAAACTAAAGCAATTATCAATGTTGATTTAAATTGTATTATATGGGTGGGTAGTAAGAACAAAAGAAACACATCCCCAAATTTAATTGTAGAGAATCTTCTAAAATTGTGGAAGAAGCTTCTTGCTAAAAAATAATCTCAATCCCTTAAGAATAATGCTGACACCAATAAAAGTTTTGAAATATAAAATACAAGAAATTCATCTTAAAGAATGGATTGATAAAGGGATAACTAAAGTTGACCATCTACTTAATAATGGACAAATTAAATCCTCTCTTGTTCAAGAATTTAATTTGAGTCAAAACTATATTTTTGTATATTTAAGAGTTAAATTTTTTTTTAATTAAAAATATTATGGGGGATCTTTTGAAAAAAGAAGAGCAACTTCAAGAAGTCTTATATAGGGATTATAATATCACAAAATACTTGATATGGGATTCATAGATACAAATAAAGAAACAGACGTAAAGTTAAGATCCTTCCAAAGCTGGGAGATTCTTTGAAATTAATGATTGGTATAAAGTAATGTTAGATCTTAAAAAAAAATTCACTGTCTAAATCTCCTAGGAATCCAATATAAAATCATCCACAGATGGTACATCATACCAAGAAAATTTAACAAATTGTATCCCTCTATAAGTAATATTTGTTGGAGTGGTGAATATATAGAAGGTTCTTTCTCCCATATATGGTGGGACTGCGACAAAGTAAAAAAAAAAATGGGAAAATGATTAGTAATCTACTTAAGAATCCAGAACTCCCAGAGATAAATCTCGAGTTAGAAGCATTTATTCTACATCTCACATGGCCAAAAATGGATAATATATACAAATATTTAATTATAAATATCCTGACCGCAGCTAAAATTTCATTAGCAAGGAAGTGGAGAAATCAATAAATACCTACTTGGCTCCATATTAAAAATCAAGTAACATATTAACGAAGGATGGCATCACTATGAATCCGGGTTACAAGGCATCGCAGGGATTGAACAGATGGCTATTATTTACTGACCCATAGTACAGATATAAGCTACATAAAATAGAGAGTCCCGAACAATAATAACAATTTATTAAATAAAACGTAGATCAAACCATGGCTGTGCGAGGAAAACAAAATGGGAATGTTGTGTCTTTGTTTATTAATGTTTATTCGTTTTATATGTACGCTAAGTGAATAACTTATAGGGTTCTGTGCCCTACACTCCAAAGGGTATCGACTCATAACATGTAATTAGTAATTAATATATTAATCCCTTGTGTAGGTTATGTCTTTGTTTTGTATTTGATGTTTCTTGTATGGATAAAAAACAAAAACAAAGATATAATAAAAATTTTTTAAAAATACATAAGGCGGTTTGTAAGAGACACACTAAAGGGGGGTGTAAGGCACAAAGGGGCAAAATGGGTAAGACATTCAAGAGAGGGTATATGAAACACCAATGGGGGTAAGAAATTCAAAAGAGGGCTATGAGACACAGAGGTGAAGATGCATTTGTTTTGGGGGGGTTAACAGCAAAATGCATCTTCGCCTGTGTAGTCAAAAATCCTTGCACCGGCCCTGTCCACCACCCCACTTTAGTTCTCAGGTGTCCTGCATCTGGAGACACCAGGGAACCGTCCCCGGACAGCACAGTGTGAGCGCATAAATAGACACACTCACACTGTTTAATGGGCTCTAGGATCCTGCAGCAACTCTCCCTGCATGGGAGATCCTGAATTCTGGGGGTCGGCCAGGTAGATTGTTAGTGGGCAAGACCGCCCATTTTTTTGACAGGCATGACACTTTTCTGGGTGGACCCGACCTTTCTGGGCGTGGCTGGGACATCCCCTCAGACACACCCCCTTGTCACAAATTCCTGAGGACCCATGATGGGAGGTATGCGAGTGAGCTGCACATGAAAAGTGCTACCCGGCAGGAAAGAAAGCAATCAATGAATGGGTGGGGAAATTTCAGCTACGCTGACCTTTATTTTGAAATTCATGTTAAATTTACTTTGAATTCTCATTTTAGTAAATTATCCTAAATAATAAATCTATATCTTCATCGGGGCTGCACCTGCAATGCCTTATCAGTTTATTGCACTAGAGACCGATTTTGAAAAAATGATTTGGGTTTATTTAAGGACTCCATAAAATAATATAATTTGAGCTTAAATACTCGCTGATAAAATGTCTTTGTATTAAAGAAGACTTACAAACACACAAACATATTCACTAAACATAGATGTCACACTGACTGATGATAAAGTACAAATTAGCCAAGTTGATACAAAGTGTCCAGCTGGGCCAGAATCCTGCGACTAGTTTGTTAGCCCACCGCAACTCACTGTTTAGTGAATAATCCCCAATCATGTAATCCCTAGAGAAACAACGCGTGGAAAGTTTAAATGGAGTCAGGAGTTGACAAGGTTCCAAACACAAATTGAGCACTTTAAATAGTCTGGTCGTAGCTACTCGAGATTTCAGTCCTCTACATTCTAGCGTTGTACCCAATCATTCTGCCAATACATTCAGCATTGTAAAAATATATTTAACCGTTAGTCTCATTAGTTCCAAATTGGTTTTCACATAAAGGGATGGGGGATCACACATGATGAAAAAAGAAAAGAACTCGACCTGAACAGCTAAATTCATGCTTCTGGACTTCTGCCACATTAAGGCCACGGAGCGGAGGTGGTGAAGTACACTGTGTAAAAAGCCCAATTGTCGGACGCTGGCGAAGCCATTGAGACAGCCAGGCCAAGTGACAGTCACAGAACAGGTTATTAGAGTGCAAACGGCTGGAAGAAAAAAACAAAAATCATTAGGGTCCACACGATACAAGAATAAACACAATGAATCATAATATATAAAACCGATCTCAGTGCTGGTGATTTTCAGCCGACGATACTATCCTACACTGCATTAATTTTATTAAAGTAATGCTAAGCTCAGGGCTTATCTCCACTGAGCAACACTACAGACAATTTTATTCCATGTGACTTATTGTGATGCAAATATGTAGCGCGGCTAATTCATTTCTCGTGATAATACAAATTCCATTAAAGGATAGACAGTAACGGGATGACACGGAATTAGGATAAATTGCATATTACAAATGTAACAGAGCCAACAAATGCGACTATTGTACATGAAACGTATTGCCCCTTCGAACCATGCATAACTGTTCTACATACTATACAGCCAGCAACACCAAGTGTTTTTATTTCTTGGGTGTTTAGAAGCACTCAGTACCAGCGCCAATTCTGAAATGCTAATTGAGAGTTTAGGAAAATACAAAAAGCTTTTTCCCTGGTGTTATTCAGTGTCAGAACTGATTACTTAAATATAGCATATTGATTTATTATACACATAAAAAATGCTAATCGCGCAAATGCTCCACACATTTCACTTCTTAATTAAATTGACCTTTTAGCTGGGAATGTCTATGTTTTGGAATAATATTATCCCATATATCACATGTCTTCTGGCTTGGGGTCGCAACCCCTGTCCCCCTAATTACTTCCCTTCTCTCTATTTTTTGCAAACACTTTTTAAGTTCATCCTTTGTTACAACCTTCTCACAATCCATTTAATTCCCCCTCTAACATGGTCCTAAATTAGTGTGATCCCCATATCCATTATGAAGGGTCTTTCTCCATATTTGCCCATCGGTACATACCTCTTCTGGTCTTCACGTATTGTTAAGTGACATTGTCTAATGTCAGTGGGTGTCTGTAAACGGTACTTTCGAATGAGGTTTGTACTTTGCTCAATATTAATAATGAAAAACAAAAGGTTCGGCCAGAATTAGGTACAATTGTGTACACGTACCATAGAATGATAAAATAGTATATTATATAATAATTATATACATTTTTAGGAATTTTGTTTTAGACAGTCTGTACAATAATGTGTCAAAATGCAAGTTTTTAAAGAATACGCTGTTCTGCCACAAATTCTCTCCATCCAGGGGGTATTTTTGTCACATTATGAACAAAAGAAAGTCACAACTGTACCTCTTTGTTTTGTTTTTTTTATATATTAACTTTATATAATGTACCATAGAGAGATTGCAGGCAAAAATATGACCGCCTGGCTTGTGCTTGGGGTTAGAAATTGAAGAAGCACAAAGTGGCCGAACTACCAAGGTCGCAGAGGCTGCAAGTGCAAGTTTGTCAGGGGGCCCAGGGACAAGAGCAGCTCCGTTACTTTGGGAGAGTCTGGAGTGTCTCTCAGGACAACATCCACCACTTTATGTTCTATCTCAGCCCCGTCCTCACAGCTTCTAGCGTCAGAGTCCTGATTGGGCACATGCAGTCTTTATTATAAAAAAAATATATGGGATGAAATAAAGGTATAAATGAGGAAAGGCAGGAGAAGAATATGGAGAGAGACACAAAGTGGAAAGGGGAGAAAACGTAAGGTGAGAGAAAGCGAGGACGGAAGCATATGGAGAAAGACAGACTGGATGTGGAGATGGGAGAATATAGAAATGTATAGACTGCACGTTCTTAGGGCCATTCTCTTATTTTCCTGCTCTCATTGTGCAATGGCTGCATGGAATGTCCCCGTGTGTTAGCTATCTAACTCAAGTTAGATTTCCTAAATTATTTAGGTAAAGAACATCCATAGATATACGAACACATTCCATGTGTTATTTGTTGCCAAAAAACCCAGCCAAAAATAGTCATTACAAAATCATGTTTTTGTTGTTGTTGTTGTTGTTGTTGTTGTTTTTCCATTGTTCATTGATTCTTGAACCCGGGCCCTGGAGTTTCTGATTACCCCCCTTCCCCCGCGTCTCCAAAACATTATGTGCTCTTGATACGTACAAGAGAGATTATCAAACTCTAGGCCTGAACATTAGACTCATTGTACAAACACGTTATTCAAGGTTTACTCACAACGTCCGAAGCTTGGGCATATGGTTAAAACTGGAAACTGGAATGGTGCTGATGTTGTTGTTGTTGAGGGTTCTGAAAAAAGAAAAACAACATTTTAATCAAAGCAAGCTTAAAAAATTGCAGAAAAAAAAACAACAAAGTTCTATTTTCCATGATTATATGTACTGACGCACTGTAATCACCACGGAGATTATTCATGCTGGTTCCCACCGCGATCGTAAATTAAAAACATAACCGCAAGCAAACCTGAAAGCAATTTACTAACTTATCTGTTTTATGAAATTTTGTTATTAGTTATTTCTGTTAGAGAGGGGGAAAAAAATATATAATAACCATCTTGTAAATATTTTATGAATTTTTTTTGACATTTTTAATGACTGCTACATTATTTTGATTATACTGTGCAGCAGAATATTTCGGTACTCATGAATTAATTAATCCCACAAGGACTAGTGACGGACTATGCCCTCACAGCAATCTGTTCTTTAAAGGTAAAAACAATCATGAACCGATTCTGGCCCCTCTTAAAACAAGATGCACAATTAAGGGATATACTTCCGTCATACGCATCCCTAACAGCGAGAAGAGGAAAAAAACCTAAGGGATATGTTGGTGCATAATCATTTCCAACCCAACAAACCTCTGACACATTGGCTGTCAGAAAAAAATTAAAGGTACCTATAGATGCGGAAGGTGCAAAGCCTGCAGATATATAAGCACAAATTCAAAAGACTTCAGCAATAGTACCCATACGGAAAACTTTAAACCCCTGTCATTTTTCAATTGCAATTCAAAAGGGGTGGTCTACTTAATCACTTGTCATTGTCATCTCATGTGCGTTGGAAAAACATTCAGACCTTTCAAAAAACGAATCCTTGAACATATCAATTCAGTTAAAACAACAAGGAACATCGACACTTCAGTTTGAAGACATGTCAAGACAGTCCATAATGGGGACGTCACTGTCCTCAACTTTTTAGGAATTGAGTTAATCAAACCAGACCAAAGGAAAGGCAATTGGGACCAACGTCTAAGAAGACGCGAGTGTTATTGGATTTATCGTCTACAAACACTATCCCCTAGGGGTCTTAATGAGGGATTCTCTTATACCCCTTTTATTTAGAAGTCTCTATACAACTTTAGGGGCACCTGTCATTTCATTATTAATATACCTTAGTTAATTTAGCCACTTATTTGTATTTTCTTCTTCTTCCTTTTTTTTTAATTTTTTTATTTGTAATATTACTTATGTTCACATTTTCACTTGAGGACATTATTTAGCCCTCAGTCTTTTTAAGTAATTTCCCCACCCCTTTCCCCCCTCCCTCCTTTTTTCCCCTCTCTACTGATACTCATTTATTCAATAGGTACTTCTTCACTTATTATCTATTCCTCCCAAGCTACAGACATATATGAGATACAAGAATTCACAGTGATCCAATTGTTCCAAGAAATCGCATAGAAATCACCAGTCATTTCTTAAACCTTATTTACATAATTCAAGTAATTCTTACTTGCATTCCATTTCTGTATAGAACAACGGAAGAAATCTTTGATTCATCTGTGGATCAATGCATAGTAACCCGTCTGATTTCTTAGTGGGGAATAAGTGAATATACAGGAATATACCTTTATGCTCCTGCAGTATTCCAAAAGGCCAATTGATATTTGTGGGCACATAACCGAAGCGATAGTTCCATACAGATCGGCATAAACCACGCCCACATCATTATGTATGAATAAAGAGGGAGTGTATTAAAGCTGCCGATCATGTGACGTATGTATTCTATCCACAGTATTTTTACGTGGTACATAATTGAAACGTCATCGATGACGGATCCTAGTTCCGCCGCGTGATTGGCTAGGCTACATTTAAATACCGGGGGGGGGGGGGGGGGTTTGGGCGGCAATTTTCAGCCCCTGACGAAGGAGTCTCGAACTCCGAAACGCGCGTCGGGTTTCTATAGGATTTCCCTACACCTCACTTGTGCACTCAGTATGCACTCACGATGCACTTAAGGGAATCCTTATTGCACTTATTTGTTGTTCGTTTTTCGTAGTTGATTATACAAATCTCTATCACCTTGAGTAGGATTCAGAGCAGGTAGCAGGTATATGAGGACATTTCTCTCAGTGCTAGCCTTAGCATAGAACACCCATGAAGGTGTTATAAGGAGTTTGTAGGGAATTAGAATAGCAGTGCTTGCAGCAACATTGTACTTAAGACAGAGAAATCACAATTTATGGACTAACATACCCAGTGACTTCCATATGCCAAGAGAGATTTCCATGTAAGCTTTCTATCATTCCCTCTACCTACCTGCTCACCCATCATAGATGGTTTTAAGGGATTTAATTTATCTTTCCCATATATTATACCTTCACTTCTAGGATGACTGCATGAACAGGACTTTATCATTATTTGTTTCGGCTGTTGTGTCGTTCAATTACCAAGAACGACCCTATATTGCCGTTTAATCGCTATGGAAGCAGTCTCCTAGAACTATATAGGGATTAGCCACTTTTTAGAGTGCACTGAGGCAACTGTATAATTTTTGGCAAAACAGTTAACCAAGTTCGAGTGTCATATTAGTTCTGCCACGATACTTTGTTGCTTAGTCTACATTTATTGCGCTCCGTTGTGATATCTACAAACCCTTTGCTTTATCCTCTGTATACAAGCTTATAGGTATAATTCTTTGTCCAATGGTGTGTCCGTCAGATTGATACCAGTTGATTGGGAGTACTCCTTAAAGGGGTACTACCCGATTTTTGTTTGTTTTGCTGTTCTTTAAAGGTCATTTTCCAAAAAGGAATGTCTTGCGTATTATACGAGAGCATGACCATACAGATTTGCTGATATTCCACAAGCAGCAGTCTATGTTAACATATGGATTACATTGACAGCCAATAATGTAATTGGTTAACAAATCCCAATTATTAGTAGAATTTTTTGTTGGTGGTGTCTTTTCCCAAAGACTTACTCCCCACTTACACCCACTATGTGCTCCAGATTCTAAATACAGGAGCTTTAAAAGACACTGTAGCCACTACAATTGCTTCATTTCATTTGAGTGATTTTAGTGTCTGAACAACATCCCTAGGTGGCCGCCCCTCTGTTCTGTTTGGGTTAATGAGGAAGCATTAGCATGAGCAGCAATGGCTGACTGTGATTGGCTCAGAGTGTCAGCTGATTCCTTTCAGCCTATCACACTTCCCATTACTTGTATTATTACATATGGTTTGATGGAAGTGTATAATCTGAGCCTTAGCCACATCTACAGTAGGGGCTGGGCTATGGGTGGCCAGAGACTCAATATTTAGTGCTAAACTGCTTGAAAATGTTTTAGCACTGAATGGAGAGGCAGCGCCAGAGACCTCCAGGCACTATAAACAATTCAAAGAGATGAAATGGTTATAGTGTATTTTGGCATGAAGCAGACTTTCATGACCTGACCTGGACACTGATACATCGGTTTGCCGGAATGTTAGTGGATATTTAGAAGACATTGCAGCACTTCAAATGCCTTGCTTGGTGAAGTTCTCACCAGCCACCAATGTAATTAATTATGAAATTTGCCCCATTAGCTATGATGGCACAAGATCCTCAGTCTTTCAGGGACGAGGTGGGGGATCCATCCTCCACACACCACAATTACTGATGGCTTGTTTCATCTCAATTCAATGTATTTCCACACATGTAAAATAAAACATATCTATCAGATCTTCAGCAATTCTAATGTGCCTGGATTCTTTCCATGATGGTACTATTGCCATTCTATTCAATATTTTTGAAAGTTGGTTGGAGACAGCCAATTAGTAGTAGAATATTTGAATGACACTACTACCACAAGTATTTCTTTGTTTGGCCACGTTTGCTCCCAATTCTGAAAGCTATCCGTCTGTCCATCTATTAATTGTGCTACTCAGCTGACTTGAAATTGGAATATTGCGTTACGCAGGGTAAGTGTAAAATGCAAAAATAACAGGTTACTTACAAAACCTCCAACCCTCGCAGAGCTCGAAATGCCCCATCTTCAATACAGCTGATCTGATTCTTGTCCAGTTGTCTGTTGAGAAATTAGTAAATTAAAGGCAGAAATACATGAATATAAAACAGATTTACATATAAACTAAACTTTACACCACAATTGTAGATATCAACATAACAGCAAGAGAGGTATAAAGTATTTCTGCTCTTTTATTATTACATTGTATCTATTTATGTTAATTAAAGGGACACTCCACTTCCCAAATAAAATAAAATAAATCTCTATTTACTAGATATAGCCCAATGAAAACATGCATGCATTAAATTATCCTTTTTTAATTGGGAGTTGTTGAAAAGTAGCTTGTAGAAAAAAAAAAAGTAGATCTCTTGTCTGCAGCCTTTGCAAGCCCTCCCCTTCTAACCCCGCCCAGACTTGATGTGGCTGTCCAATCACAGATTTCCCGTATACAGCTCACAACGAAGTCTTTGTAAGGCAGTTGCTCTGGACAATTGCTGCCTCTTGAGTTTAGCTCCACTGAGCTAAACAACCAGGAAGTAACAGGGCCGGTTGTCTGATTGACAGCCGGGACAGTGTAACAAGCACAGTTTAGAAAAGTGCAGACTACGATTGAAATCTGCCCTTTTTGTAAAATGAAAACAAGAGGACACACTCTTCACACGTAAAGGGCTTCAGCAAGCTAAATTGCTTTAGATGTTTGGAGTGTCCCTTTAAGCCCAATAGGTGAGACCTATGAAGGATTCCTGACCTTCAGAAATCAGCAGGTAATTGGTCCATAATGAGGGCACCTAAAAACTAGCACTCTGTGCTTTCGAACAAGGGAAAAATGTATCTGCTATGATTAGTGTCACTCATAGAAAAGCTGTTTGGGTTGGGCATGTTCGTTAAAATAATTAGTTGGAATTTTCTTTTCAATATAATAAAAGGACAAGTACTGTCTCTATACATATATATTTCATTTTTTCCATTTAAAGTTATTAATTATATAAATCTCGGACCACTTTCAGAGCTTTGTAATGAGTGACGAGAATATTCATTTCCTAACATTAAGCGATCCTTTTCTTGTCGGTTCTCAGTACATGACATTTTCCCAGAACAACCAACAAGAGAAACCCGTGATTTTAAAAACTCCAAACATTTATTAACTGTAACTGCTTTACATAACTGATTTAAAATGGAACGGTCACTTTTTATAACCGAATCTTAGCTAAGAGGATTTTTTTTTAATGCCAAGTTGTGGCAGGCTTATGCAATGTATGATCATATGCTGTAACTAAACCCCCATTATTTTTGCCTAGATTAGGTGTTTTTTAAAAAAACAATAAAATCCGTGAGCTTTGAAGTTGCTGTTTAGTGGATGAATGAGTGCGCTGGATCTTGTGTACAGTTGCAAGAAAAAGTATGTGAACCCTTTGGAATGATATGGATTTCTGCACAAATTGGTCATAAAATGTGATCCGATCATCATCTAAGTCACAACAATAGACAATCAAGGTCTGCTTAAACTAATAACACACAAAGAATGAAATGTTGCCATGTTTTTATTGAACACACCATGTAAACATTCACAGTGCAGGTGGAAAAAGTATGTGAACCCTTGGATTTAATAACTGGTTGAACCTCCTTTGGCAGAAATAACTTCAACCAAACGTTTCCTGTAGTTGCAGATCAGACGTGCACAACGGTCAGGAGTAATTCTTGACCATTCCTCTTTACAGAACTGTTTCAGTTCAGCAATATTCTTGGGATGTCTTGTGTGAATCGCTTTCTTGAGGTCATGCCACAGCATCTCAATCGGGTTGAGGTCAGGACTCTGACTGGGCCACTTCAGAAGGCGTATTTTCTTCTGTTTAAGCCATTCTGTTGTTGATTTACTTCTATGCTTTAGGTCATTGTCATGTTGCAACACCATCTTCTGTTGAGCTTCAGCTGGTAGACAGATGGCCTTAAGTTCTCCTGCAAAATGTCTTGATAAACTTGGGAATTCATTTTTCCTTCGATGATAGCAATCCGTCCAGGCCCTGACGCAGCAAAGCAGCCCCAAACCATGATGCCCCCACCACCATGCTTCACAGTTGGGATGATTTTTTTGATGTTAGTGTGCTGTGCCTCTTTTTCGCCACACATAGTGTTGTGTGTTTCTTCCAAACAACTCAACTTTGGTTTCATCTGTCCACAGAATATTTTGCCAGTACTGCTGTGGAACATCCAGGTGCTCTTGTGCAAACTGTAAACGTGCAATGTTTTGTTTGGACAGCAGTGGCTTCCTCTGTGGTATCCTCCCATGAAATCCATTCTTGTTTAGTGTTTTACGTATTGTAGATTCGCTAACAGGCATGTTGGCATATGCCAGTGACTTTTGTAAGTCTTTAGCTGACACTCTAGGATTCTTCTTCACCTCATTGAGTAGTCTGCGCTGTGCTCTTGCAGTCATCTTTACAGGACGGCCACTCCTAGGGAGAGTAGCAGCGGTGCTGAACTTTCTCCATTTATAGACAATTTGTCTTACCGTGGACTGATGAACAGCAAAGCTTGTGGAGATACTTTTATAACCCTTTCCAGCTTTATGCAAGTCAACAATTCTTAATTGTAGGTCTTCTGAGAGCTCTTTTGTGCGAGGCATCATTCACATCAGGCAATGCTTCTTGTGAACAGCAAACCCAGAACTGGTGTGTTTTTTATAGGGCAGGGCAGCTGTAACCAACACCTCCAATCTCATCTCATTGATTGGACTCCAGTTGGCTGACATCTCACTCCAATTAGCTCTTGGAGATGTCATTAGTCTAGGGGTTCACATACTTTTTCCACCTGCACTGTGAATGTTTACATGGTGTGTTCAATAAAAACATGGCAACATTTTATTCTTTGTGTGTTATTAGTTTAAGCAGACTGTGATTGTCTATTGTTGTGACTAAGATGATGATCAGATCACATTTTATAACCAATTTGTGCAGAAATCCATATCATTCCGAAGGGTTCACATCCTTTTTCTTGCTAATGTATAATATATAGTTTTAATTTAAGTTATTTATTTACATCAAATGCCAGGCTGTCCGCGGTGCGGCCACAGAGTACATTGTTTTGTCACCATTGAGGCCATGAAAAGTCTCCATTTAAAGCAATATGGAAGAGGTACCCAACTACACGAAGCAAATACGGAGTGCCCAGGCTCGCATTAGGTGATGATAACAGAGCCTGCTCCAGTCTCAGACATAAGCTTGTTCTAAGTTTGCACTGGATCCGTACCCAGCAAATCCTTCAATAGAAGTTAATTCTGTGCTAGATCGAGGAAATGTTGCTTTCAGGAAAGTGACAATTCCGGATTACGTTTCATTGAATTACAAATCGGTTCTCATGGAAATAAATTATCTTTAACTTACAGAGCCTTTTCTTTAAGTAGTCTTCGAAAATTCAACACATTTTTGGAATCCGTCCACATCTGGAACGGATTTATTAAAAATCCAGCAATATCTTTTTGGCAAGAACTATGCAACTTACAGGTTTTTCAGCTCTGTAGCTCCACGGAACGTCTTCCTCGGAATTGCCTGAATAACATTTTCACTGAGGTCTCTAGGAGATATAATAAAGAAATTGAAATGCTAAATATTGTATTATGTTTCCATAGATCACAACAGGGGGAGCAGTTCCTTTAAGCCTGTGTTGAGTTTTAGGAGAATCAGAATAATTCAAATCACAATATCTAATGAAAAAATACATAATATAAATCAATAATGAAAAGATACATAATATAAATCTATAATGAAAAGATACATATATATAAATCAAAAATGAAAAGATACATCATATAAATCTATAATGAAAAGATACATAATACAAATCTATAATGAAAAGATACATAATATAAATCTATAATGAAAAGATACATAATATAAATCTATAATGAAAAGATACATAATATAAATGTCCACACACACAAACACAGACACATACTGCAAGATGGCTGTTCACTTATTGTTCCTTTATGTTTATAAATACTTTAAACTGTTTTTGTAAAAAAAACATTTAATAAAATAACTGTTTAACAACAATAATGACTGTACATTAATAATATTAATAATAAAAAGGCATACAAGGGGGCAGGGCCTGACCATCATGGAGGTGAGATGCCTCCCGAGTGAGCTCCTCCATTATCTGGCTAGAGAACACTTCTGACAAGCTTAATCAGCTTGACTAGAGACAAATCCTGTAACACTGTGGCCCTCCAACCTACCTGATACGAGTAGGAGTGGATAACGAGCTGCAGGGAGCTTTTATTTCTCTATGTGGTGGATGCGGCCTAGTGCTTGCCAGGCGGGAGAGGCAGACAATTTCCCGGACTGGAAGTGCCCAGAGGAAGCTATTTGCCAGCAACAGACCCTTTCTCCCCCCCCCCCCCCCCACCTGCCCCCTTGGACCATTGGGGGTGATCCAGGTCCACCTCTGGGAGGTAGCCCAGCACTGGCAGACTTGCAGGGTGAAGTCATCTAAGCTGACAGACACCACTACGACCAACGCAAAATGGCGGAACCCGCGTGTTTGCCTAACTCCAGCACAGTATGGTTGGACATGGAGTCCAGGCTGGATAGCCTCTTTGCAAAATTCTAGCAGCAGTTGGAAAGCAGACAACTTTACCATGCACCATCGCAGGCAAAGGACCACCCACACAACCTGCAAGCTCCAGATTACCATTGTGAATCATCACTGTTACCAGTGAAGAAAGCCCAAATATGGCAGAGGCGCAAGCAGCGGAGAACACCTAAACTGAAAGTGGCACATATGCTGAAGACGCTCAGACCGAGTTCAAGCACGTTGACAAGCCTGAGAGCCCTGTTTCTGATCTGCCGACTTTCATCTAGCACTAAACGCCTGAAATGGATAGTGCTCTGCCAACTAAAGGCATAGGGTGACTGGGGATCTTAGTATGGTTGTAGTGGGGAAACTTGATCTAATTTGGGGGCATATTCTCCTACCGCTGCCGAAGACTAGTTATGCCTGTTATTTCTTGCTCAGATGCCTCATTTACTCTTCTTACTATGGGACCTCCTGGGGTAATTATCTTGCTAAGCTTTGTAATTCCAGTTTTTTTCTCAAAAAATGAAGAGAGCAGTCCTTCCTGAATTTTCATTTAATGCCAACACCTGTTATTTTTGACCAAGCTCATGTGAAATGTCTTATACAATGCTCAACAAAAATAAAGAATGTAAAAAAAAAAAAAGGCATACAATGAATTTAAAATACCATTTAAACCAAATTAGCAAAACAAAAAAATAAAAATTGATCATGGAGGGGCGGGGTAGGGGGGAGAGAAACATGGAGGGGTAGGGGAGGGCAGCTGAGAGATAAACATGGAGGGGTTGAAAGAGTTGAGGGTGTGTGACACTTAGAGGGGCTGGGGAGTTGAAACGGGTGGAGGGACTGGTTGGGAGAATGAGACACGTGGAGGGACTAATGGGGGGAGAGTAAGACACACGGAGGCGCTGGGTGGAGAATGAGACACGTGGAGGGACTAATGGGGGGGAATAAGACACATGAAGGGGCTAAGGAGGGAATAAGACATGTGGAGGGCTAAGGGGGTGGGAATGAAACACATGGAGGCCCAGGAGGTGGAATTGAGACACACAGGGGAGCCTGTGGTATCTAGTTACGCCTCTGGCTGGGAGGTATGTACTCCCCTACACAGAGTGCCAAAGCTTGCTGAACAGATTTAATTCAGAAAACATTAACCAAAGTGAACACAATACGTTGATATGTTAAATCCGTAGAACCCCAACTTTTCAAATGTCTGAAGAGCGGCTCTTGCATTTTGGGGTGTGTGGCTGGAACTGCAGCTATCCTGGGAAAATTTAGGGGCTTCATGATCTACGGATATCCACTGATATAAATGAAAATTGTATTTAGCACTAATTTACACAGATGCATTTCTCAATACATTTATTTATATCCACAACTTAGAGCTCCCAGATAAGGACAATGGGATTTAGGCCCAAACTACGGACTGTCCACGGAGGTACAGTAAGGTACGTGTTTGCCATTTCCCTGTCATACTGAAATCCAGATCATCAGAAAATATTAGTTAAAAAAAAAAATCAATACAGGTCAAGATCTGGGACAAAGAGAAAAACATGGTAAATATCTACAGAAAAACAAAGATATTATTTGATTTATCTCTTTAATAAAATAACAGGGAGGTTGGAAAAATAACTATTTAGAATTTAGAGTTGCAACATATCGTCAGTAAATCTATAATTATTAGACCATCTGGTTTTGAAAGTTTTTTTATTACAGATTTAAAAAAAAATGGTAATTACTCTGCTGAGTGGCAGAGAGGTGAGCCCTCTGCTTCTTGAAAGGTTAATGCATTCAGCAGCAAAGTCTCTATGCATTCAGCGTAACGAGGATATGAATTGTGATTGTGACGACTGCATGATCCTGTTTAAATATTACAAGAGAGCAGTAACTGTGCTTAAGTTACTGAAGTTTTTTCTGCAATCCAAGTCGCTGGGGTCTTTAGAAAAAAGGCAAACAGAATGATTCTTTGTAGCATGGCTAAGTGCTTAAAATGCATGCTTGTGGCAGTGTGAAATGTAGGGCCTTGTTAAACAAGCTGTTTACATTTCGCACAGTTGGTTCCAAAGGAGGTGAAGCTGGGTGCAGCTTCTGATGTTAAAAAGTCGATTAACTTTTCTTTTATTTTTTTAAATGGCTGCTTTCTTACTGTTTTTCTGGATAAATATCACATCTTTACGCGGACAGGCAGCACTTGTAAAGTCCTGCATCGTAATAAATGGGATTTATGTTGCTGGTCTTTTGGGGTTCAGATAGACATTAACAGGGGCTTCAAAATGAAAGATTTGATTATTGTATCTATTTTGACAGATGACATCAGCGTGCAGAGTATGGTGACACTGTGTGGGTCTCGTGAGCCCCGAGAAGCATAGAGAAGCATCATATTGGTGAATTGTGACAAATACCACGCATGTACTCGGTTTCCTCAATGCTTGTCTATGAAGAGTCTGATTGGACGCAGATAATGTGCTGTGATCAGCCTATACCAGCATTGGACTACACACAAGTCTAATGGCTTTTCAAAGTTGTAGTTTTGTTGTGCTTGTGTTTCTTTTTTTTTTGTATTCAAAATAATACGCTGACCAGAAAAACTAAAAGCAGTAAAGAAAATATAATAAAAACCACCAAATATTGAAGTTTATTTTAATTTACATTTTTTTTTCTGTTCCATTAAGGGTTAACAATCATGGAGATGGTGACAGTGATGTGCAAAAAGGATCAACGCAGCAATGAAATGATAAACTCCAACTGAAAAGGAAATAATAAAATATAAAAAAGCAATGTAATTTATTAAATAAAAAATAATTTAGCCTTTTTTTCCCAGTGTTGTAGTACCAAATGCTCCCACTGAGTGGCGCTAGCAGTCTTTACAGTCTTGGTGCTGTGGAGCCTCTGGGTTTCATTTAGCCATGACTGAAAGGTTGAAATATTTACCTTTCTTAAACTTTTTAAAGCATCCCTTTGAAAGGGCTTTAGTTAAGAGAATAATGGGTACAATGCTTGTGCACAGCTCTTCAAACACAGCTACCCCCCCTGAGCTGTATAGATTTAGCTGCAACGCTTGGCAAGTATTCCTAAAAGGCGCTGGTAAAAAAAAAAAAATCTCCTGTGTGGTTTTGGATTTCGAGAAAGTGACCGAACACAAGTTATTGTTTTATCAGCGAAGGTCACGTGCTCACCTCCAGAGCAAGCGAGCGCGCAGTTTGGAGCAACACAAACCACAGAACCTTCGCCAGTGCAGCAGGACTGAAGGAAAGGTTCCAAATAGAATGATAGAATACCTTGTGATATGTTGTAGAACACAATATGTGATCAGTTCCAGAGCCCCAATGGCCTGTGTCTTCTGACGGTGTCCTGGACAATTAGCAACACACAACAATCAGCTGAGATTTTTGGGGGGAGGATTTAAGTGCTAGAGCATTATATCTCGCTGGCTTTCATGAAATGGAAACGGTTGATCATTAATATCATATTATTATAAATGTGCACAATTTAATAAAAGTATATAAATAGAAAAGTATCTAGCTCTGAATTTCAAAAATAGAGAAAAATTGGGCCCAGATTTACTGTAAGGCAAATTAAATAAAAACAAACGTATAGAATCCCAGAATAAGTTGCAAAATATGCAAATACACACAAACAACATTGTCGAATTTAATCAGATTCCTAATCCCATGTCTCTGCAGTTTATTTGTAATTTATGCTGTTTTATAGCTTCGAATTTTCAGAACAAAACAAACACATTTTTCCAACTTGTTTTTGTTTTGGAGGGGAGGGGAGAGAGAGGCCTAAAATGATTAATTGATAAATGGATTCATATCACTCAGTGGTTTCTGATCGGACACAGAATAAAAAAAAACAAAAAACAACAATTCTAGCACAATTTCAGCCATTTCACAAGACTGTATGAGAGGAAGCAGTGAAACTTAATATATTAAAGGGGGTCACTGATGCCGTGCCCCCCTTTACTAATCCCAGAATCACACTTTAACCGGATTGAAACTCTCCTTGTTTGGCCCTTCCTCCATGCTCTCTGTTTGAGGGGATTAGGCTTGCACACAACAGGGGGCTAATTAGAGTGTAGCAGCCTATTCCTTTAGTTTGGCAATGAGCCCCTGGACGCAAACAAATCAATGGGAAGACCAGTCAAATACTTTCAAGGTTCTCTCATATCTTCATGGACCAGCTCCTCACTTACTTACTGGGCTTCAGACCATGTCATGGCCTTCTAATTAGTAATAATATTTTATCAGGAAGGATACATTGAGATACCCTTTTGTCTTCAAGTATATCTCTGTATGGAGGTTATAACCCGACTCAAGAATAGTAATCCGCTTTAGAAGGATGAAAGACACTGCAGGGGACTGTACTGGTGACTGTCAACTCTGACAATATTGTGGGATGAGCCATCCTATGTTACCCAAAACCTCCATACGGATACAAAATGAGAGAAGTGGCAATTTGTTATGTTAATGTGCGTTTGAGTTAAGTCTTTTAGGCGTTTATTCCCTAAATTCAGAATTGAGGTGATGTAACAATACAAATCTCCTGGGCAGACGAGAATCCCCGTTTAGCTACTATTGCCAAAATTGTGTTAGTTTGGTCTGTAGTCCGCATAGCACAAATGACAATTTAGTGAATAGGCCCCAATGATATAGGTTAGTCAATGAAAAAGACAGGACAGCAACCTTCTGATACACAGCATACTACTCCAGGTTCTAAATTCCATCTTCCAGAAACAGACAGAATGCAGTATTTAGATTACTTTATTAATTAAATCCCCAAATCCCAAACTGCTACAAATAAAATGAAGTATGTTTGTTCATTATTTGTAAGGATCAGTACATACATTTTCTGAAGAGTAATACACAGGGTCTAGCTAGGCTTAATGGGTTACTCCCAACAAAAAGCCAGTTTTTGTTAAAGTAACTATTTCTAAAGGTTACTCTCTAAATCTCTAAATCCTAAAACCCACCTCTATTCCATTGCCGATTTAAAGTTCTCCCTGCAGACTCCACTTTGCCCGACATCACTCCCTCACTGGAGAAAGAAAATAAAGGACAAAGGCAGCACAGAGTGGGGGCATGTTGCCATTTGCTGTCTGTCATCAGTGGGCTTGCGTCGGACGCCAGCTTTGCACGGAATTGACATTAGCCAGCCCGGGAACCTTGTTCTTGGTTGGTCAATGACCCTGTTGGAGTTACAACGCCAGCAACTAGAGGGTTAATATCTGTGCAGCAAGACACTGCACATACATGCTGCAGGCACCGTGACCACTTCAAATCACTGAAGTGGTCATGGTGCATGGAGTAACCCTTTAACAATAATTTGCTTTTTGACAGAGCGGTGAGCCCGGGAACATTCTATCAGTGAATCGAATTCTTTCTGTTCCTAGTTCTCAAACACCTCTAAGAAACATTGAGAAGAGTGCAATCCCCATAGCTGGGTTTAACCTAGAAACCCTAGGTTTGAGAATGGTCTTCTACAGATGGGGAAACAAGTCTTTACCACATGGGTTTGCGTCTTTTAGTTTTGGCCCATTTTTTGCCAATTTTACTTTTTAAAACAGCCTAATATCTGCTTCTTCTCCAGATAGGACAGTCCCCATTAGGTCATCATCATAGATCCACCTTATATATCCTAGAACTGGACAGGGCAAAGCACAGGAGTCTGGGAGACATAGCTGTCATTGTCCTATTTTAATGAATACATATTTCAGATTGTAACTTGTATGCAAGGTTCTCAAAACCTACATTACCATCCTGTAAAAATGGCATTCCGTACCTCTTTCTCAGACCAAAATAATTCCGGGAAACACACAGGTATGTTTACCCCCCGAATTCTTCACATATTTGTAAACCTCTGATATTATGGAAAGTACTAGTAATATATATATATATATATAGATTTATTATTAGTACTTTGCGTGGTATCAGAGATTTACAAATATGTCAACATACACACACACACACACACACATACACACATACACACACTTGTCCAACCTAGCCTAGGCATTCTAGTTCTTTTTGGACTACAATTAATTCATTGAATGAAAAAACAAGAATTACCAAATGAATTCTTAGAACTCACTGGGGGAGGGGCAGGGGTTCACTCATATTTGCAGTTTATGTTCCCAGGTTAAAAGCTGAAACATAAGAAGTTATTTGAATGAAATGCTTTTCTCGCTTTCTAAAAGGGATTACAAACAGAAACTGACAAATGTGTTATTTTAATTGTGCTCAGAGAACGCACACACACATCCATTCCTCATTAGCCATGTAGGACTTCACAGAGATTCTAGAGTGCACAGCGCATAGAATTTAAACGGGACGGTTCACTGGTTTTCAATATCCATCAGACAAAAGTAGTGTATAGCTTCCGAACAGTCCTTAGGGCGGCTGATTGGTGTCTGCACCCTTGGACCTCCCAGTTATTTTTGGTGCTTGGTCACTGCTTTATTTGGCACACGTCCTATTCTACAGGTTTCCATGACACCCTCCTTTCTACGGTCTATGTATTCGTTCTTACAGAGTTTCCTTTACTTGATATCTTCTCCTTCTTGTTCACTATTGTTGTGTTAAGTTGGTGGCTGCCCTCCTTGAGAGCTCCTCTAGGGCACTAGATAAGCCATTGGGTGCCAACACCAGCGGACATTGTGAATATGGGATACAGTAATGGTTTTTCCCGCTGTTAGCTTTGTTGCCTTAAATGTCCTTAGGGAAGATTCCTAACGATGTATAACCACCTACCTAAAATCATCATGGATTGTAAGCTTGTTTAAGCAGGGCCTTCTTAACCCCTTAAGGACACTTGACGTGTGTGACACGTCATGATTCCCTTCTATTCCAGAAGTTTGGTCCTTAAGGGGTTAAACTCTAAATATCCCTTTTATATCATTGGAAGGTGTTGTGGAGTAACAATATGTCCAAGTGGGCAAGAGGAAAAAAAGAAGAGGAAGAGCAAGTGGAAAGAAACACCGGGGTAATATGAAGAATAGAAAGAGCAGAGATGTGATGGAGGTTGGCACAATGACAATGTGGACTCTGTGTTGGAAAAAAATGCAACAGAAGGATAGAGGTGAGAAGGGAAAGTTAAAGGAAGAGCTTTTGGAGGTACATGAGAGCAAGGTAATTGTGGACAAATGAAGAAGGGCAAGGGAAGTTTGGAGAAGAAATAACGTTCAGAGGTAGGATGGAATTGCTGTTGGTACAGCATCATAAGTCGTCATATGCAATGATTGTGTTTGCTAGGCTGGACAGTAGGTGGAGCTGTTGCTGGTGTACACAGTTACAGAATGAAGAACAGTTTATTTATGTTCTCTGCATGTGTCTATCATTAACCAACTCTCTGTTTTTTTAACTAAACGCTTGCTACTCTGTTGGTAATAAAGACTAACAAGGATTAGATCAGCGTTTATTGTCCTACATTTAATTAATTCCTGCTCAGGTTCTTTTAGCAAGCATGTCTAACAGGAGGGAAGATTATCAGGGGAAGGATTTAGGTGGGACTACAATAGACTACAGAAGGAAATTGGATGTAGCATAGAATGGAATGGAAATGTGGGAAATATATTTATTATTGATATTACTTACTGCTTTAAAATGACAAGGGTATAAATAGTAAAGGGATAATCTTCAACTCCTGTGTTCTTTCTTTTAACCCGAGTTTAAGGAACCCAAAATAGTCCATAATAATTTCAAGATTAATCTTCTGGACAACAGAGTTTCCCATATAACTTACTGAACTCAGGGAAACGTTGACTGCAACATTTTAATTCTAAAAGTCTTCATCACTAATCTTCTCACCATAAAATGTAGGTGATTTTGCAGCCAATGTACAAATATAATATAGATGTTTAAAAGGGGACTAGCTAAATAAAAAATATACCCTTACTCTAATCCAAAAATAGAGCTTCCTCCTTCTGGATAATGGTTACTTCTAAGCCACGCTCAGTACTAACCTAACTTGCAAATAAAGCTTTTTAATTTTTTCCTTTGTTCCCCACTGCCGGAAAAATTAAATAAGTAACTCTCGCAGGGAGGGTTTATAGCTCCTTTTGTCTTATTGCACGTTTATTAATTCTTACACGTTTGCTGTTCAGGGTATAATGAAATTCAGTTCACCCCGCTGTACAGCGTGCCAGCGAATGCTGGATGGAAAACTTGACAGTAATTATGAGAGGAGGTTTTTTTTTTTCCCGAAAGTAAGTGAAACATGAAATGTGCTATAATTGCTGAAATAAACAAAATAAATGCTTTGAACAACAATAATAAATATATAAATAAATAAAACCTGGAATTAACTTTTACCAAGGACAGTGTGTTATTGGAAAGGCAGTTAACATTGTATGAGAGACAGTTTGATATAAAAAAAAAATGTCATGTACATTGAATGTAATATTGTAGATAAAGTTAATAGTATGAATACACCCCCCTCCCCCCTCCTAGACCACAGGCATACAGGACTATTGGGCAGTAGTCTCACACCACCATCCTGCTCATTAAATGGAATGGGATGTCTGTTGTCGCCCTAGAAGATATGGCAGGAAGGATTGGGTTAATGTGTAACCGTTGTGAGATTGGGGAGGTGGCACAAATCTCCAGCAATTCTAAAAGATGGTGAGATGTGGTGGTCTGGTTGCAAAAACGGCTATTGGTTTGTCAAAGGTCAAAAGCCGACAGCCCTCCTATGAGTGTGTGCAATATGACTTGACATGGTAGTAAAAACAAAATATCAAAAATTAATTATCCTTTCTTCTATTTGGCAGCTGAACTTGGTAGTACCCCTGACATGTTATTGTTAAGATCACGGTAATGTATGGACTTTGGCTTATCGTAGCTCGATCTTCCATACGCTACAGAATTCACGGTGAACAAATGCCAAAATTAGCTGAATACCTTCGACTCTGACAAAGTCAAAACAAATTCGGAGCCTGTTGAAGAGAGCATCTTTTCAGGTTTCGCCACATCAAACAAAGAGTTATTAACAAATGATATGCTAATTATGCATCCCAAATGTGTTTTGTGATATTAAAATACTGTGATGTCGGATGAACAGACTGGTGTTTAATGCCAAAAACCATATTCCCCAAAAGGCATCTGTCTGATGAACCGTTGACAGCCTTGTGGTTCATAAGTTCTCTCTAGATAAGCACTTTGATATTGGATATTAGAAGACAAGAAGGCAATAGCCGGTTAAATCTTTTGTAGGCGAATGTTTGGGTCCCTCTGCTCTGTCTGCAATGTATTACTTTGAAGGTTCTCTTTAGAAATTAGAAGTAAAAAAAAAAATCCATTCTATCCTCCTGATATGCAAGTCAGCTGGAGAGGTAGTTAAAAAGAGAGGAATAAAGGAGGATTTATTCGGTACAGCGGTCAAGATGAAGATATTGAAATATCCAAAAATATTAAATAAAACAAAAATTCAACAGAGGCTCAGTTTACAGAAATTAAGAAATTAATGTTAATTTTTTTAACCCCTTAAGGACACATGACATGTGTGACATGTCATGATTCCCTTTTATTACAGGGGTTAAAGTGGCTCGTCATCAGAAAAAAAGTATGTATTATCGCACACGTCAAAATTGTCTAAAGTTACCAAAGTTACCTGTGAGATCATTAGTGGTCAGTGAGGGTTTGAGTACTGTGATGCATCTCCAAGATGGCCACGTCCGTTGGACAATTCTTCAAGTGTTATTTCAAGCTAAATTTACTACAGCTGGCTTAGGTGATATCGTAATCGATTTCAGTTACTGCTTTAAAGTATTGATAGAAATTAGAAGTAAATATTAAAAAAAAAAAAAATTGATTTAAACCTATTCGTTCAGTCCTTTGTAATGTAAAAGCAGATAAACTCCAAGCCCCCAAATGACTATCCCACTTGCAGATGTTTTTTGGTTAATCTATTTTCAATTTTTACGTTCATGGAGAAACCGATAAAATAGCACCCACATGTTTTTTATATATTCTATTCATGCAAAAATAGCAAACCAATTACAAACAGAAGAAACCAAAACAAAACTCTAAGTAAAATTTCCTATCTTTTCTTCTTAGTTTCAATCTTAATACATGTGTTGATGTTTTTGTCTGCTTACTTTATAAACTCATCCACATGTTGTGGGTCAAACTCCATCCTTTCCACATTGGTGATTTCCATTGTCAGGACCAGACATGGAATGACAAATGGGTCATTACTCCCCAATTGCCCTCAGATACTTTTATTGGTCAAAGATGAGAAGGACACCTTGTTGAATCCTAAAAAAACATTGAATTCTGGTGCAATATATGGAAATGTTTACATATTATCATATAATCGCTTGGGCCATAAAATACCCATAGGCCAGATAGATACCCGGTACTTTTATCAGAAAAGGTTAACTATTGTCTTGCAAAAGCACTGCCCCGGGGTTCACTAATAATACCAGTAGAAGCCTCATACTATGTGCCCAAAAAATATGTTATAGACCCCTTTGTAAATGTAGAGCCACATTGGGTGTCAAATTCCCCTGGCATAAATGATGCTCATCTACCTGGACCTTTATAGTCAAAATGTAGTGTTACGTAGATTATGACATGATGATGTGGACGATATGATGTTGATTATATGTCATGTGATTTATGTTACTCCCCTTTCCCTTTCTTACTGTACCCCACATGCCTTAGATTACTGAAAATAAAAACTGTCAAATTGGGTTTTTTTTTTTTTTTTTTAAATGTAGTTTTACCTGCAACTTTAAAAAAAGAAAAATTACAGTCTCATCATATGAATGTTACTAAGAATAAACAATGTGCTTAATACAAGCTACTTAAATAATGTCCAAATTAGGGTAGCACCAGGGCTCTGGACTGATTTAGATGTCCCATCACCGTAGAAAAAATGAAATATATTTTAGTCTTCAAGGTCTTTGCCTCGCTTAAACTTCTAGTCCTATAAAGGTAGAAGTTGTTAATGCATCTCACTCACAAACAGTTAATCCACAAAGTATTTGAGTTAAATTGCAAAACTTCTAGAATTATAGTCTATCGCATCACTAACCAAATCAGACATTCCCCGACAGCACATTTAGACAAATAGCTATGGTTGATTAAGTGGTTGATGCAGCGCAAGGGAACAAGAATACCGATCAAGGTGACTTGTTGTGAAATGATACTAGATGCCTTGTTTGGAACAGTCGGTAGGTCAATAGCTTTAAATGACAGCCGGGGAAGATAGCGTGAACGTGCGGAGAAAGCCTGAGACATCATTGAAGACAGGCTAATGGAAATCAATACAGCAATCAGTGTTTGCATTACCCAACGACAGACACTATCGAACGAGCTTTGCTTTCAATGTGCTGTCCCGGACGACGAGCCTCATGCTTGTCTATCAAGGATCAGATGACAAAGCGCTATCGCCGAAAGGCAGCACCCATCAAAAAAGTCAGAGAATACTTATAGCTAACCTTTGTAACTTCTGCTGCAGTGGACGAACGAACAAGATGAGCTGCTGATAATGAGATATGATTCAAGACATATATTCCTTTCCAATAGCTATCTTATTGATTTGAAGTGGTAACAAGATGACCCAATATACAAATAAATAACAAATAGTGGATTTGATAAAAGATTTAAAAATGTAAATAAAATAAATAAATAACTCAGTTTAAATCATATGATATAAACAGATAAAGAACAATAGTATTTCAAGCGATTATAGTATTGGTAAATTATTAAGAATACTTCATAGCTTGTCACAGCAAGTAAAAACACATCAAGCTCTTTGGAAGAAACCGATAAGAAGTTAAGTCAAGAGACCCACGGCTTATAGAAAAGTAGGAGTGTGTCATCTAGCAGGGGCGTAAAATAGTTAATCAATTTATTGTAAATTTCCTGCTAAAGTAAGTTAACATTTGGGAGAAGCATTCCCTGGTTTGTCCACAATGAGAACAGATGGGACTTCTGCAGAGCAGCAAAGCATAACCACCAACTAAGTAGTGACTGAGATTACACCCACAATCTGCCGGTCATATTCAGGAGATCGTATTTTCAATATACTCCCTTCAGTCTCAGACCGGCAGGGTTATATATGCCCCATTACTGCAGTCAGAGAGAAATAAGTGCATGAGTCATGAGTGTCTGCGTGTAAACAGTGAATTCCACAGCAGGAAGAACAGCAGAATACAATCTGATATATTCCAGGTGTTGTGAAAAAAACAAAAACAAAAAAAAAACACACAACAAAAATATTTAAAGAAAAAAAAAGAAATCATGTGATATAAAATGTGTAATATGGGAAAATACTGTCACTCAGGTTATGGAGACATTCATAAGCTACTCCACTGTTTGCGTCTAGACCCCCTCGGTCTCCGGTGGCTGCTAGGATTGAGTGCGGTTCCCACATCTTTGTAGACCCCTTCTGTGACATTTTCCAGTAATACACACGCCATTGTTATGTATCCTATCATTATATTCATATTTATATTACAGAATAATATCTACAAGGCCTGCGATAAATAGCGATCAGTACATGACTTTTCCCAGACTTTCTGCAAGGGACCAATCTCAGCGCCTGGTGGCGAGAGAAATAACCGATAATAACCGGTGTCTTTGTGTTGTATCCGGTGAATTCTTTCTCCAGCAATGGCGATAATACATTATCCCAGCCTTATACATAGTTCTCAGGTTAATTCCATCTGAGACACGCTGACTTGCTAATGGAATATCTGATATTTTGCAATGTGTTCCTCACCTGCATTGGGTTCAGCGAAATACTTTTTGCTAGTGCGAGGTGATAGGAGAAAGCAATTTGTAACACTGGAACATGATAATGTAATTTTCATGTTGTCCTATCCTGCATCAGTCTGTGTTTTGTAGGAATCCGCTGGGACTAGGGAAGTGTAGATGTAGATGTTTAATGAGACGTTATATGATACTGACACAGTGTCAGGGCCAGATTAAGAGCCAAGTAGGCCTGGTGCTGACAATTATGATGGGCCTAATTACAAAATCTTATTGACCAAAAACAATTAAACTGTCCTACCTCCTAAACGTCATGTATCTGATTGAGATGGTGCTGGAGTGAAACTCATAAGATGCAGCTATTAGAAAACACATACCCTTTGCTAAACTCACGCTTTCATCTTTCAAGTAAACCCATACCCCCTAACAGCAGTGTCCAGTAAAGTAGGAAGTCTATGGATGGGGTAAAAGGGTGGGTCACTGACATAAATCACATAACAAGAACTGCCGAAAGGGGCAAACATACACAAAAAGGGGGCATGTCTGTGTCTCCCAGTCTCTTAGTCTCTGTGTCCCCATGTCTCCCAGTGTTCCCATGTCACTAGGACACTAGGAGACATTGAGAGACATTGGGACACTGGGAGACATGGGGACACTGAGATACTACAGAACTCTGGGAGACCTAGAGACAGTGAGACTCTTGGGGACATTGGGAGACATGGGGACACTAGGTGACTTTGAGACATGAGGGTACACTGGGAGACGTGGGGCACTGAGACACTGTGATACATAGGGGACACTGGACACTTGATAAAGACCTGGGTACAGGTCAAAACATTGTGGTGTCCAATAAACCTGCTTAATCTATCAGTGGGTGCCTGAGATTTTTTATTTTATACTAGGGGACACAGACCCATGGGGGCACTGTGAGACATTGGGACACTGGGAGACTAGGGGATTCTGAGAGACTAGGGGTCACTGAGGACACATACACTAAGGACACTGAGACACTAAGAGACATGGGGATACTGAGATACTAGGGACACTGGCTGGGAGACATGGGGACACTGAGAGTGCCCCATATCTCCCTTTCTCCATGTCTCTCAGTGTCCCCTAGTGTCTCATTGTCCCTATATCTCCCAGTGCCCCATAGTGTTTGCATCCCCATGTCTCTCAGTGTCCCTTAGAGTCTGTGTCTCCATGTGTCCCAATGTCACTAGGACACTAGGGGACATTGAGAGACATTGGGACACTGTGGGTCTTGGGGACACTGAGACACTGGGTCAGACATGGGGACACTGAGATACATGGGGACACTGGGAGACTAGGGACACAGACACTAGGTACACTGAGAGACACCAGGCACACTGGGAGACATGGGGACACTGAGAGACACCAGGAACACTGGGAGACACAGAGACACTGAGACACTAGAGAAACTGGCTGGGAGACATGGGGACACTAGAGACACTGGCTGGGATACATGGGGACACTGAGAGTCTAGGGGCCACTGGGAGACATGGGACCACTGTGTCTCTAGTGTCTCAGGGTCCCTATGTCTCCCAGTGTCCCAATGTCTCAGCGTCCCCAAGTCTCTCACCGTCCCGCAGGCTTGAAACTGCTGTCTGGACTCTCTGTGCTGCTCCCCCGCGGATCAGTGAGTAGAGAGAGGCAGGGAGGTTGATGCTGTAACTTCTTATACCTGCCTCTCTCCACACAAACAGTGACCCCTACTGGCCGGCGCTGGTATTGCAGAATAATCTCTGTTTATACTGAGACAGACATTTGTATTGCCGGCAGAGGCGGCTCTAGACTTTATGAGGCCTTAGGCGAAATGCAAACATGAGGCCCCACTAACAAAAAAGTGTCACATATACACATTGATGCACTGTCTACCTGTGTATGTGCCTGAGAGTGTGTCTGACAGAGAGTATCCTTGTGTGTGTGAATGTATGTCTCTGTGAGTATGTTTGCGTTTTTGTCTGAGACCCTATGTGTATGGGGTAGCTGCTTGAAGTGTGTTGTGTGTATAGGGGGGTTATGGTGAGAGGGAGAGACGGGTGATGGTGAGAGGGGGGTGATGGTGAGAGGGGAGGGTAATGGTGAGAGGGAGAGGGGGTGCGATGGTGAGAGGGAGAGGGGGTGCGATGGTGAGAGGGAGCGGGGGTGCGATGGTGAGAGGGAGCGGGGGAGCGATGGTGAGAGGGAGCGGGGGTGCGATGGTGAGAGGGAGCGGGGGAGCGGAGGTGCAATGGTGAGAGGGAGTGGGGGGTGATGGTCAGAGGGAGCGGGGGGTGATGGTCAGAGGGAGCGGGGGGTGATGGTAATGTGAGAGGGAGGGGGGTGATGGTAATGTGAGAGGGAGGGGGGTGATGGCAATGTGAGAGGGAGGGGGGTGATGTTAATGTGAGAGTGAGGGGGGTAATGTGAGAGTGAGGGGGTAATGTGAGAGTGAGGGGGTAATGTGAGAGTGAGGGGAGTGTGATGGTGAGAGGGAGAGGGGGTGCGATGGTGAGAGGGAGCGATGGTGAGAGGGAGCGATGGTGAGAGGGAGCGATGGTGAGAGGGAGCGATGGTGAGAGGGAGCGATGGTGAGAGGGAGCGATGGTGACAGGGAGCGATGGTGACAGGGAGCGATGGTGAGAGGGGGTGATGGTGAGAGGGGGTGATGATGAGAGGGAGCGGGGGGTGATGGTAATGTGAGAGGGAGGGGGGTGATGGTAATGTGAGAGGGAGGGGGTGATGGAAATGTGAGAGGGAGGGGGGTGATGGTAATGTGAGAGTGAGAGGGGGGTAATGTGAGAGGGGGGTAATGTGAGAGTGAGAGGGGGTAATGTGAGAGTGAGGGGGGGTTATGTGAGGCTGAGGGTGGTGGGGTGATGGTGAGGGTGGTGGGGGGTGATGGTGAGGGTGGTGGTGGGTGATGGTGAGGCTGAGGGTGGTGGGGGGGTGATGGTGGTGGGGGGTGATGGTGAGGGTGGGGGGTGAGGCTGAGGGGGGTGGGGGTGATGGTGAGGGTGGGGGGGTGAGGCTGAGGGGGGTGATGGTGAGGGTGGGTGAGGCTGAGGGGGGTGATGGTGAGGCTGAGGTGGGTGGGGGGTGAGGCTGGGGGTGGTGATGGTGGTGGGGGGTGAGGATGAGTGTGGTGGGGGGTGATGGGGAGGGAGAGCCTACCTTTCCCTGGTGGTCCAGTGGGCTCCCTGGTGGTCCGGTGGCCACTGCTCCCGGTCTGCAGCTCCATAGAGCTGCAGACCGTGTAGTCTCGCGAGATTTCAGAGCGTTGCCGTGGTAACCCGCGGCAACGTTCTGATTGGCCAATTCTCGCAAGTCACATGGTCTGCAGCTCTGCACACTGCGGAGTTGCAGACCATTGTCTGCGATGGTGGCCGGGCAGCCAGGAGGGGCCTCGCACCCGGCGGCATACCGGGCAAGCCGCCGGGCCCCCTCCTGGTGTCAGGTCCTCGGTCAGTGACCTGACACACTCTGCCAACAGCGCGAGGCTCTCCGCCAGCGCGAGGCCTTAGGCGGCCGCCTAAACCGCCTAATTAGAGAGCCACCTCTGATTGCCGGTATTACTGCAATACCGGCACCGGCTAGGCAGCCTCAAATACCTGAGAAATACCTGGCAACCATAAGAAATACTTCTGAGAAATACCTGGCAACCCTAAAAGTAGTGTGTGTGTGTGTGTGTAAAAAAAAAAAAAAAATTTTTTTTTTTTTTTAATCAATGGGCCTATTTCATGGGCCTGGGCCTGGAGCTGCAGCTCCATCAGCCCCTATGTTAATCCGGCCCTGCACAGTGTAACAGAATATCGTGTTCTGTCTCATGCATTAGGTTATGTAAATAGTGCTACAGGATGACCTGGCTCTACCGACACCATAACAGCCTTTATCGTTTGATATTGCACATCACGTCTCACAATATAGCAGATTACCGAGCATAAATTCAATATAAAAAGGTCTCATATAGAGGATCAGGAATAATTAACTTCTAGGCAACCCTTGCACAAAGCTCACACAGAAAGAATCAGAGCTTCAGCTGACAATGCCAGATAATTCAGGTGGCTGGAATTAGAATTCGATTTATTAAACCTCTGGTGTTTTATTACATGGCGTCAGGGTGTTGCAAAATCATGTTTTAGGCACCCTCTTGTTCTTTACTGTAATTGGGGAAGTGGGAAATATTTAGGACGATGGGTTTGGGCAAACCCTGGTCCTTTAAATGCATAACCATCAATACAGGTTTGGAAACACTGACCTATCACTACAACCTATCCACATCTCATAACAAAGACTCAGGGATACAAAGTACAAAACTAAACCCCTGTCCCAGACACACAGGGTAAGTGTAGCAAGTGGCAATTCACCAGTCCACCTTTCATATTAATGGGAAACCTTAGGTTTAAAAATTCCTACTTTTTTAATGCACTCAAACAAGGCATCTATTATTGGAATAAGCTTTTTTTTTTTTTTTTCACATTTCAATGAAGTTAATGATTGACAGTCAGGGGGTGTGTGGCTAGAGCTGCATAAACGACTTGATCTAACTATTAATGGCAGAGAGTAGAGCAGTGATGCTACAGGGACATGATCTATGCACTAAACACACTTTATTAAGCTAAAGTGGTTTTGGTGCTTGGGACTGAACATTTCAGGAGTCCAATGTCCTTTGCTCAGTTTATTTTTGAGGCAGCCCTCTAAAATCACACAATGGACATAAAATAATTGTATTATTATTATTATTATTACAGAGGAATGGTTGTTTGCTTGACTAGAGCAGAACTTTAACCCCTTAAGGACCAAACTTCTGGAATAAAAGGGAATCATGACATGTCACACAGGTCATGTGTCCTTAAGGGGTTAAGGCCCCAAAAAAGTTCGGTTTGGTTGAGCTATTTTCAAAAAACAATTTATATTTCTAGATTCATTTACATGTTTTGCTGAGCAGAACACACACATTTGTGCTGTACGGATAGTATATCCACGGACATACTGCACCACCGGAGAAAATGTCAAACACACCCGAACTTGTAGAAAATGTCTCAGATAAAACCTGGCAAGTCATGGGATGGCAAAGTCACCCAAACCAAAAGAGTGCACTGTAAGCAAGTTGTTTTACAATGTATTTTTTTTTTACCTCCGTTGTATAATTCACCCCATTAATAGCTGCAATAGTATTTACTGGGTAGCGGTAAACGGTCACACACTCTGTAAGCGACACTTCCCTTTTACGTAAATTTTTCAAATAGCTACAAAAATCTCATGATGGTTGTTTCATTGCATGTGAAGGGCGTCACGAATTGTAAAAATCTACAGTGTGAATGCCTTCTCATTTCGTACACTCGAGCGAGACTCCCATCCGGAGCCTGAGGCCTCCATATAAATATACTCCTCAAGGACATCAATGTCCATTTCTCCTTCACAAACATTCTCTCTATTCTTTTTAGAATATAGCCTATAACCAAGCAATAAGAAAGCCACCAAAGTCACGTTCTACCGTTTGTTACTTTCGTTCTCTATTGATTTAGGTTTCCATCTGCACACACTCACTCTCTCTCTCTCTCATATATATATATATATATATATATATATATATATATTTATATTATTTATATTATTTCATTTTTTTTAATTTATATTTTACAGTTCACTGTTTTTTTCACCATAGAAATGAAAAATGGTCAATTTTGTGAAGCATTTACACAGCTGGGGACAGAGAGTCCCTGCTGACTCCACCGGTTGGAGACAGCACTCAGAACCCCAGCTGCTTCCCCATGCCTTGCAGTGCTCAAGGGGAGAGGAAATATAACGTTTTATATTCTGCACGCCCCTTCATTCACTCAATGGGTTTACAGACAAGGCCTAGTCACAGCCCCAAATGATATGGCATGAAATATATAGAATATTTGGTATGTAGTAAAGTCATTCTGAATAAACTTCAAACCCTTTTGCGCTGCAATTAAATAAGAGTGTTTCTGTCATGATAGTTTAACTAAATGTCCAGATTCACACCAGGAGCCAGCTGCATCTACATGGTTTGATGTGTGTGGTTTTTAGCCCCGCACCCCACCCCTCACATTTGTCCAATTCCATTAACAGTTTCGCTTCACAATACCTTAAAACATTTTAATCATTTATATGGTAATTACTATATAATGATACAAATCAGGGCGCTGTCCGTATAAAGTTAACTATGAAACTATTACTATTACTATATACAGATTAAAAACAGATCTGTAAATATTTACAGGGTGACAAAAACAGGGTGTTAGGGTTGATAGCAATATTATGTAAACTCAACAAAGGTAAACAGTAACAGTTTGATTTCATAGATTTCTAATTTAATGGACTTTCATTATTTGAATGTGTTTTTTCACTGGGATTTGAACCTCAAAACATATGCAGACAGTCCCTCTAATAGAGCACATCAGGGGTTATTCAATAAACAGCAGTGCATACTTGTGTGTAGTGTGTTTGAATGCAGGAGTGTGTTTGTATGAATGGTGTGTTTGTATTGTTCAGCTAAATGCTTACATTTTTTTAAACAAAAAAATACCCCTACTTGAATGTTTTAATACTCCTTAATATGCTTATTATCCAATAGTTGTTCATATCTAGCCAGCTCAAAGGATTCACACATATTCTCTGGCACACACATATACACACACTGAAACACATAGGTACACTCACACACTGAAAAACATAGATACACACTGACAAAAACATAGATACACACACACACACACACACTGAAACACATAGATACACACACACAGAAACACATAGATACACACACACACACTGCAACACATAGATACACACACACACACTGCAACACATAGATACACACACACACACTGCAACACATAGATACACACACACACACTGCAACACATAGATACACACACACACACTGCAACACATAGATACACACACACACACTGCAACACAGATACACACACACACACTGCAACACATAGATACACACACACACACTGCAACACATAGATACACACACACACACTGCAACACATAGATACACACACACACACTGCAACACATAGATACACACACAGGTTACGGCTCACATCCCCCTTGTCAGCGCTCCCATGCTAGTGGCCTACGGGATAATAATTGTTCCCCTCCTCTCTTTGCCAGCCCCCCCCCCCCATGATATCAGATCATTTTCGGTTTGTATTGGAGGAGTGCAAAGTACATCTCTTACCTCTAAATCTAATAACGCCAATATGTAGGTTAGTAGAGTAATTGTTGGAGGCAGTAAATTAAGCTACTATGAATCACTGTGCTCCGCACTCCATATTTTTATAGAGTGTGCCATATTGTCACTGATAACTGTACATATTAAGGGGACGAGCCAGATGACAACTATTAGAAAAATAGCCGTTGTCCACATAACCATTGTCCCTCATAAGTAATGACAATAAAGATTTATTCACTAAATGAAGAGAGGACAACATTTAGAACAAAATAGCAAAGCTATGGGGAACACAATTATCTGGCTCAGCTGGCTTTTTTACCGCATTGGCTACTTTGGCCTATTTTACTATTTAGTAAATAACGCCCCACATTCATTTATTCCAGGGAACATTTTATTTTGTATCTCATGTCTGTTCAACTATTTGCATTTCATTCTGACAGCATCTACTCAAGCAATTGGCTTGGTTTTAATAGACTTCCCTCAGCATTCTCTACAGCCAGAAGTATTTTGGCACGGTTTCCAAGACATGCTTTTTTAATTCTTTCATTCTTATCACTGTGTGATCTTTCTGCCCGTATTCTCCAGGAAGATCAGAAACAGCTGGATCCATCTTAAAGCACATTTCGCCCAGCTCTTAAGAACCGTTCTCTTAAAGTAATGGACTCTAACCTCGAAGAGACTCAGACTCCACTCACAATATAGCAATGACTGGTATTTATTTACAGAGAAAATTATATTCATTTATTAATCTGTAAACTTGTCAGATCCAACACAGTTGAGTTCTTCTATACCACCGTCCAGGGTCTTCTCCTTCCTGAAAGCACTTACAAGGTTTGGTGAGCAGGTGACCCTCCAATTAGTAAAGCCTCATTGTCAACCATTAGCTAATCCCATTCTACTCAATGTCATCAGGGCAATCCGTGGCATTTATAGTAATGTTTGTTCTTAAACAACATTCAGTGGAAAGTCATCAATTGTATCTAGCAATTTTGACAGAAGTATACATTTTTTTTATCTAAATGCTCATATTTTTGAAGCAAATACCTCTACTTGAATGTTTTAGAACCCCTTAATATGCTTATTATCCAATAGTTGTTTATATCGAGTCAGCTCAAAGGACGCACTATGTCACTCATTACCCTGGCCTGTTCAAAATAGCCAAAATGAAAAACTTCTTCAAACGGAGATTATTTTTTTCATTAACTAAAATTCGAATTTAAAGTGAAATTTAATTTCAAGGACAAAAAAGTTACCGAACAGCAAGGAAAGCTGGCTCAGAGAGTCTTTCCAGTTTGCCATTTTGACGTTAAATCTGAAATTCTCTTTTAAATCACTTTGAATTCCCACATTAGTGAATCAACTTCAAGATGTGCACAATCTTCCACAATTCCCAATTAGTGAACATTGTTTGGAACAGCCAGAGAAAAAACAAAAACATTGGGCTAAGCTTTCTTGTTATGACAAAGTGCTGATCCTCTACTTAGTTGAGTAAATAATACAAATCCTCATCATGTTTGTAAACCGGTAAAATGCTAAGTTTATTTATTGTGGTAAGGAGTATTGGGCGGTAGGTCAGGATCACGAACAGGTCTGATGTAACAGGAGGACAGGAGGAGATTATGAGTTAAAAACAACCAAAACGCATCCTAATTCCTCAGAGAAAAGAGTTAAGTGGCCGACAGATAGGAATCAGGCATTTGACACTTATCAGACCACACACAACTGTGGATAGGAATTCAGATACCTTTTAACACCTCCAGCCCATGTGTTTTGTAAGTAAATAGGGATTGTGGTAATTACACTAAGGCTGTATTATATCGGTCACATAGTTGTAGTTCGCAAGACAAAATACACATATTGGAAGAGGATCGGTAAAGGAACTCTCCCCACCCATAAAGCCCTTCAGCTTGCTAAGAAGCATCTCTTCTTAATGGAAGTTTATAAAAATGCTTATTTCAATTTAAAATCGATACTTTTATAACTTTTTTCAGAAACACCTCCTTGGCTGTCAGACCTTCTAAGGAGCCAACGTTAATGGCAGGTGCACTCTACTAGAGCGTGCCCAAGCACAAGTGTGCCTCTTGGTGCATGCCCCCACATTCCAACAGAGCCCACTTCAGCTCTGTCCATGGACTATGTGGCTTTCAGCCTGGAGAACTTGGGCTGAAAGTCATGTGAGCTTGCTACTCAAAACTGAAAAGTGAAAAGTGGGTATGGCTCGCAAAGGCTGCAGACAGCTGATCCGAAGGTTTGGTTTTAGAGATTTTCCCCCCAAAAAAACAAAAATAAAACCTATAATTAAATGCATGCATGTCTTCATTGCAGGTATATCCATTAGATTGTAAAAAATAAAATTAAAATAAAACCCCTGTCTCCCTGCACACAGTGTATTACAACTGCAGCTATAAGGTTATGGCGTAATGACGTACCCTGTCTCCCCGCACACAGCGTATTAAAACTGCAGCTATAAGGTTATGATGTAAGGAGGTCCCCTGTCTCCCTGCACACAGTGTATTATAACTGCAGCTATAAGGTTATGGTGTAAGGAGGTCCCCTGTCTCCCCACACACAGTGTATTATAACTGCAGCTATAAGGTTATGGTGTAAGGAAGCCCCCTGTCTCCCCGCACACAGTGTATTATAACTGCAGCTATAAGGTTATGGTGTAAGGAGGTCCCCTGTCTCCCCGCACACAGTGTATTATAACTGCAGCTATAAGGTTATGGTGTGAGGAGGTCCCCTGTCTCCCCGCACACAGTGTATTATAACTGCAGCTATAAGGTTATGGTGTTAGGAGATCCCCTCTCTCCCTGCACACAGTGTATTATAACTGCAGCTATAAGGTTATGGTGTAAGTAGGTCCCCTGTCTCCCTGCACACAGTGTATTATAACTGCAGCTATAAGGTTATGGTGTAAGGAGGTCCCCTGTCTCCCCGCACACAGTGTATTATAACTGCAGCTATAAGGTTATGGTGTAAGGAGGTCCCCTGTCTCCCCGCACACAGTGTATTATAACTGCAGGTATAAGGTTATGGTGTAAGGAGGTCCACTGTCTCCCCGCACACAGTGTATTATAACTGCAGCTATAAGGTTATGGTGTAAGGAGGTCCCCTGTCTCCCTGCACACAGTGTATTATAACTGCAGCTATAAGGTTATGGTGTGAGGAGGTCCCCTGTCTCCCCGCACACAGTGTATTATAACTGCAGCTATAAGGTTATGGTGTAAGGAGGTCCCCTGTCTCCCTGCACACAGTGTATTATAACTGCAGCTATAAGGTTATGGTGTAAGGAGGTCCCCTGTCTCCCCGCACACAGTGTATTATAACTGCAGCTATAAGGTTATGGTGTAAGGAGGTCCCCTGTCTCCCCGCACACAGTGTACACACTAGACTGGACTTATTCTTCTCTTACCTAAGACATGGCTGAATATATGTTTGTCAAGGCTGACTTTTACTTTTGCCCTTGTCTGAGTTCTCTATAAATCTAATTTCCTATAAATTTTATACTAAGCTGAGCAGAACTCGATTGTCCATCTGAAAAGTTAACGCCTAAAGCAATCCGCTTTGCTTTGCAGTATCTACGTGTTTTACAATGGAACCTGATCCTGATATGGATACATTGAATGCAGGCATAGCAAGGTAACTAACAATTTATGGCTCTGTCCAACACGGATCCTGAACATGATACTTTGTAAAATTAAATGAGCAGAACAACCCCCTCCAATTTAAAAAACCAAAACAAAAGAAAAAAATCGTGTTATTTAAGTGTCTGGTTAACTTTTAAATTCTCTCCTATTTATCTTGGCTTCTTTTACATTATCGTTCCTTTATCATCAATCATTTTCACATTTTGCTCCATTTTACTTCTATTTTGGGCAAACTGCAGTAGTTGTGTGATTAAGCAGGTTATACAACTTACCAAAAAATACATCAAGCAGCATTTGGAGAGTCAAAACTGTCTCCATCAGTTTGACGATCTCAGAATGTATACAGTGTTATAGAAATAATAGCTTAATGGTATACATTTTTCACCAATAATCTGCAAAACCTGTTACAAATAATAGACACTACATACAGTTTGGTTAGCTGAAATTGGCCAATGGAGTCATTTTTATTGTTACCTAAATAACTTAACGTTTCGAGTGGTGAAGTCCCTACTGTAACAACCACCATTGAAGGGGGAATGATATTTGATGGCATCTCCAAGACCGAGAGCACCTATCCCTGAACATGACTAGGCATTCATCATCCAGTGGGCCAGGTGACCAGTGGCTCTCAGTCCACTAATTCCTCAGCCAATAATTCCTCTTCCAAAAGAGGTTTGGACCATGGAAAGGAGGCCCCAGGCTAACAAGTTCAACAAGTGAACTTCATGGAGGCTTGATAAATAACCACCTCCTGCCACTGATGTTATGACCTAGAAGATGATTAATAGTTCACCCATCATGTTCAAGCAATTCTTGGGGAACAATTAACCCTGAAGGTGCTAAATCTCAAACAGGGTCTTTTGCTTTCCTTCTAAGGCTAAACTGGTACAGCTGGATAAATAGCCATGTTAGAACAAAATCGCCAAAAAAAGACATTTCTTTTAAAATGTACAATCCTCTCACGGATTCACTACAATTCCCAATTTATCAAATAAATGCCAGCAGATGTTCCGATTGGTTACCAGCTGCTGGGTCCTTTCCGTAGAGACTGGACATAGTCGGACTAGGTTGGCAGAACATTACCCACTTCTTATATTGGGTGCTTTGGTAAATTAGTTAAAAGTATCTAATTTTCTCTCAGTGGAAACAATGCTTAAAAAGATATTTTTCTTTCACAATCCTGTCTCCAGTGAAGGAACGAGAGGATAATGAGAGATATTAATCACCCAAGCTTTGCAGAAGATGACAATTATCTACTCAGTAAATCAATGGGATGTAATTGCAGTATTAATACCTCATTACCCAGACTAATGAGATATGTGCAGCCATTGTCAGCAGCTGGTACGTGTAATTTCCTTAACACTGCGCATTGCTGATCACACCTTACCCAAATCTCTTCTACACGCTCACTCTAAAACTAACATTTTTCTTCAAAAGGAGGTAAATCAAAAAAGCTGATAATTTGTCAGTGGCTTTAAAAATAAGGAAATAATTTTTTAACATTTGATTTTAGGTGGAAATAATTCTTCCTTCGCGGGCGTGTCTTTCTAGAACTAGAGGCCCCCGGGGTATTCAGGCAGCCCTGGCATAGGTCCGTTTTCATCACGTGCCAATAAAACCATAGCTAGTTTTTCCAACAAATGACTTCCATAGCTTTTTTCAACATTTCAATTTGCTAATCTATTATCATGCCCAGTTCCCAGTAACTCATGGTTAAAGAAACAGGTATTGCAGGTCATTATAATAGGAGGAAAATCTAATGTGAACAATTCTTTCACTCCCTTTTGTAAATTGTGTTATTTTGTGTTTCCCATATTCAGCCTCATTTGTCAGTAGCACCCTTGATATGATTTCAGACCCATTTCAACGATATTGGACCAGGTTTTGCAATACTTTGTGGTTATTGCATTCATCTTTTTTTTTTAAAAGTATAAAATAAGGTGCCCGTTTCTCCACAACCCGATATAAGGAATATAAATAAGTATAATTAATATGGCCAATCAGTGTGTAGCATTTGCGTTTGTCACACTCACTGCACTTGGCAAGGATGACCCCTACAGCTCTCACATTATCTATCAATACATTCAACACTGCATTTCCTTTTCAGGTTTAATTTCATTTATTTATGTAGGGCTATAGCCATCATTTAATTGCATAAATCAGGGGTAGACAACCTTCGGCCCTTTAGATGTTGCGCATTACATCTCCCCTGATGGTTTGCCAGCATTATGGGAGATGTAGTCCACAACATCTGGAGTGCAGAAAGTTGCATAGCCCTGACATGGATCCTTTCCAACCAGGGCATCAGATGACTTATGTTAATAGATACTTATGGTAGCATTACTGTTTGGTGTCTTTTACCAGTGGCCAGTCAATAAATTATCGTTCTTGTTTATTAAAGCTCAGAATGTTGTTTTTACGTCTACACTTAGGTCAACTGCCACCATTGAATAAAAATTCTTATCAATCACCTATTGGATGCTGCGTTTTTATTTTTTTATTTTTTTTTATTTTTTAAGTTTAAGAAATTATATGATATAAATTATATCACAGTCCAGTTCAGTACTGGCACCGCCAGGGTACACATTGCTAAAGAGGAGGATAAATAGAAACATTGTTTAATTTCTCTCTTTCTCTGTAAACTTTGTCCATACTGCCTGCCTGGACAGAACTGATAACAATGACTGACAGGGAGCTAATATGGAGGCGCCCAGTTACAGGTATGGATTTTTACTTTAAATTTAATTCTCCCACTTCACAAAAAAATATCTGTTCAATTTAACAAATATATATATCCTAGGATGTGACAGGTTCCCTTACCCCTTAAGGACCAAACTTCTGGAATAAAAGGGAAAAATGACATGTCACACATGTCATGTGTCCTTAAGGGGTTAAATAACCATTGTTAAATCCCCTCTGAAAAAGAGCTAAAAATATAACATATGCCCAATATTCTGGCTCCTGCTATGGTGGATCCAAATTAATTCAAAACACCACTGTTTAGGGTTTTAAACATGTATGGGCCTGTTAATTGTGTGCTCTTGCCAGATGATATAACTGCTGGACAGTGGAAACCGGAGGTGGGGTGGGAGATGAGGGATGGTGAATAAATAAACCTGAAGGTGTCCTTCTTGGTGTCACCATGTACCTTCGTCACTGATTGCACAAGATAGAAACTTGGGAATCTATAGAAGATCCCACTGGACTGCATTGTCCTTCACAGATGATCTTGCACTATGTCAAGGAGATGCCATAAGCATCTTTTGCCCTACACGCAAGAATATTACTTTTACCGTCATCCATCGCAAGTGATGACTCCTGGGAAATGGCAGAGGTGATGGAAATGAAATCAATTATCCCATTTTACTATTTTTGGAAACAAAGTCTTTCTGCAAGTCGTTTGCTTGCCCTGGAATTTCACTCAAGCACCAACACAATATAGACAGATAGTTTTTCGTAAAAGAGTCCATCTTCGTCAAGAACTAAGAAGATGCCAGGACCACTTTATTTTGAAATCCATCTGCAAGGTTCCAAACCGTTAAAACACAAACATTTATACAAGATCATATCCAATGACCTGGTGCAGAATACGGCGATGTAACGAGTGATCTCCTTGTCTGAAAGAATACAGCATTAATATTCAGCACCAACCACATGCACAGACACTGCAGTGAACGGCCACCTGATCACAACACAATGTATTTCCATATTCGATCATTCGATCAGTAGGATGTTCACAACTGTCCTTGTATTATAACTGCCTCTTACAATTAGAGCAGAGAAGTGATACTGCAGGAAACCACTTTCTACATAATTTGCAGCACCTTAAAAAACTTATTTCATTTCTTCGTGTGACGATCTTGGTATCCAGCTCTAGAAGAATTGAGGGATATTTTTGCACACTCAAGTTTTGGCAGATGTGTCTTGGGTGGAAGGAACTCACCTAGTTACGAAATTCCTTCCAATATAGACCGAGGCAAGATTTATAGCCAAGCTTTGTTCAGGCAGCATATTGAAGCCCAGGCCCAGCTGTGTTAAAAGAAATGTGTAGAGCAGCAAAGGACTCACATGTGTAAAGCGCCTTGCGTATTTCTGCTACGCTATAAAACCTCGGTTAAAAGGGTATATAAACTACTGAAGTCACGTTACATTAGTTTATGGACTTCAAATAAACATATTTAACGGACTCTGGCCAGAGTTAAATAGACAAACTCACGTGGTTTATGTGGCTCTCAAATATTTAACATCCCATGTGTTACAATGTTAAAGACTGATATAAAAGGATAACGAATATTAACTCCTTAGCGACCAACACATTATATGTCGTCAATATATTTTGGTCTTTAAGAGTCCTACTCCAAAATGGGATTCCCTACTAATTTTATCTGAGCATTGTTTCATACTCTCTAGCTCTCAATACATTGTCAGGACATTATATATCATCACATTCTGTTTAGAGGCCAGATTTGAAGATAGCAAAAAAAAACTAATTGGACCTTAAGATAAGAGTTTTGAATTTGATTTTAAAAATAAAAAAGTATTTTTCTGTCAACCTCTAAATTCTCTGCCTCATGTGCTGGACATATGCTAAATTGCTGGTGTGTGGTCTACAAGGAGGACCTGAAGTGGTAACAGGGGGGCTGTAAAAAACAAGGTGTTAAAATTAACTTGTGGACCTAGAAAGTAAATGAGTGTTAAGGGAAGCTCGACTACCATCTGCCGCTGCAAAAAGAGAACATATCTAAACATTGTTGGTGGATCGCTTAATGTGGCTTTACGCATATATTTGCACTGAACTCTCACGTTGCCTTCTACATAACTAAATTACTGCTGTAAAGGGCTTTTTGTCATCTCACGGATCCATGATGGCTCTATTACTGGGACTGCATGGGGTGAGAGGGTACAGACGAAAATGTGTCTGGGGAAGAATAAAACATAAATCTCGTCCAGAGTACAAACTGTATTTAATAATTAGTTTTTTATGGTGGTACTGAGCGCAAAGTGACTGCTGGAAACAGCTGCCTGAGTGGACCTCAAGGATTTTGTAAAAAAAAATGTCAAAAGTAAAATAAATAAAATTGTAAAATAAAATAAAAATAAAGGTCAATGGGGAGAAGACTAAGAAAGAGAGACAGTCAATGCCAGCAGTGAGCAGATTGGCACGATACCAGGTGCAGATATTACCAGCCGAGGGAGATACAATTTAATTAACAGAGCAGTAACTGATACTGGTGTAGTCGTGCTTTAACACAAAGACATGAGCCGCAGTGTGCTCACACAATGCCACAATATCAGGAAGGGTGACAAAAAGCAGGTTAGAGGCGCAAAAATATTTACTAAAAAAAAAAAAAAGGCTAAAGAAGATGAATAGTAAAAAAAATGAATAAATAAAAATATAAAGCTAAAAGTTGTAGGAGAGGTTATAGTATCCTTCCAACTCTCTGCGCACACCCTTTGCCAATCTAATCTTCCCACTTGATTCTAAAAAAAACAAAAACAAACTAAAATCTTGTCAATTACCATGATGACACCCTATGAGGCCCACATGCCATCACCTTTTACTTCCCGATACTCCCACCACAAACAAGTAACCTGTCCAATACTTTGCGCCACATGCGCATGCGCCTGGGACATCCCTCTGGCATTTTATGGTTGGACTCTTTTTGGCGTTGCTCCTTTGAGATTATTAAGATATTATTTATTACTTCTCCACACTATCTAACTAAACCATCAGAATCCGGGTAACTGTCCTAAAATTCAGTAATATGTTACAGCTAATCTCCCATTTTCCTATTTTAGATCTGTGAACAAAACGACATGAATTGAATGAGTATATATGCAATAAAAGTTAATTTTTTGTTAAAGAAAACACACCAATACCCTACAGACTGTAAGGTCGTCCTACAGACTGTAAGCTCGTCCTATAGACTGTAAGCTCGTCCTACAGACTGTAAGCTCGTCCTACAGACTGTAAGCTCGTCCTATAGACTGTAAGCTCGTCCTATAGACTGTAAGCTTGTCCTATAGACTGTAAGCTCGTCCTACAGACTGTAAGCTCGTCCTATAGACTGTAAGCTCGTCCTACAGACTGTAAGCTCGTCCTATAGACTGTAAGCTCGTCCTACAGACTGTAAGCTCGTCCTACAGACTGTAAGCTCGTCCTACAGACTGTAAGCTCGTCCTATAGACTGTAAGCTCGTCCTACAGACTGTAAGCACGTCCTACAGGCTGTAAGCTCGTCCTACAGACTGTAAGCTCGTCCTATAGACTGTAAGCTCGTCCTATAGACTGTAAGCTCGTCCTATAGACTGTAAGCGCGTCCTACAGGCTGTAAGCGCGTCCTACAGGCTGTAAGCGCGTCCTACAGGCTGTAAGCGCGTCCTACAGACTGTAAGCTCGTCCTACAGGCTGTAAGCTCGTCCTATAGACTGTAAGCTCGTCCTACAGACTGTAAGCTCGTCCTATAGACTGTAAGCTCGTCCTACAGGCTGTAAGCTCGTCCTACAGACTGTAAGCTTGTTTGAGCAGGGTCCTCTTTAACCTATTGTTCCTGTAAGTTTTCTTCGTCCTATTTATAGTTAAAACCCCCCTTTTATAATATCGTAAAGCACTATGGAATCTGTTGGCGCTATATAAATGGCGATAATAATAATAGTAGAAGAATACGTGTCGGCTAGAGCTAAATGTTCCGTGTGACATTTTTAGGGTGTTTTTTTTTTTTTGCACGGCGTACACCGCTATACAGTCTAAGCCAAATAACTTGCAGTTAGCCGCAGCCAAGATCTCAGCTTTAACTATACAGGCAGAGCTCATCTATTGGTGTTGCATGCGGCTGCAGGGGCTCCCCCAGTCTGGCGGGATGTTAATAGGTGTGAGGACAGCTGTGGCACTTGTCTGCTTTATGCTGTGACGAAAATGAACTGAAAGGCCGTGCTGACAAATTAATCCCAGCTCAGGTCTAGAGTAGCCTTACTTAACCGTCTGCCCATCTTAACTCGAGTTAACCTTTTCAGTACTGTACTGTCTGCCCATCTTACCGCAAGTTAACCCTTTTAGTACTGTACTGTCTGCCCATCTTAACTAGAGTTAACCCTTTCAGCATTGAACCATCTGCCCATCTGAACTCGAGTTAACCCTTTCAGTACCGAACAGTCTGCCCAGATTAACTCGATTTAACCCTTTCAGTACTGAACCATCTGCCCAGCTTAACTCGAGTTAACCATTTCAGTACTGAATAGTCTGCTCATATTAACTAGATTTAATCTATATTTATTCCAGCATTGCTAGATTTATTCCAGCATTGTCTGAATGGTCTTACTGAACTGTCTAGCACTGAATAGGTTAAAACTATATAAGAGACACAGAATGGACTTACAGTACTGTCTGTCTATATTAACAAGTCGGTCTCAACTAGACTCACCGGGATTAGAGTTGCAGTGATTTTTATAAGTCGCTGCAGTTCTAGGCCACTCTCGGAGCCACGAGTGAGTGCAAGGTACTCTCTGCAGCAATGCAAAGTAAATGTAACCCTTTCTGTACCAGAGTAGCTTTGCTGTGCTGTCCGTCTGTCTGAAAGGGTTGGCGCACAGGTGTAAAGAGTTCCATGCACCTATTCCCATCTCCGAGAGTGGCTAAACGCCTCTGCGGTTAAAGCACAACCCCACAAAGTGTTAACGGAGGGCACTGCAATGCTTAGAACTGGGCAGCCTGTGAAAATTGTGACTGCATTCTAAGCACACTGCATCCACAACGTGGACTGTCTCTTCTGCTGAGTATACACAAAAAGGTCCCGCACTCTCGCATACAATCCCGGTGCTCCAGGCCAAGGGTTGGCAAATCCCAATTTAGCAAATTTGAAGAAAGTCAGGTCCAGGCACTCGGGAAATTGAAAAAAAGCAGATTTATTGGTACAAAGGGCAGTTTAGCAACCGATTGTCCTCTTCCATGTTTGCTGCCAGAGCTCCAAAGCTCCTTATATATCTGCTAATGCGATTCTGCAAAGCATCAAAGGCTAATTCAGTCACCATTCCTTGGCTGTAAGAGTCTGCTGACCTCGCTCAGCCAATGAATTGCACACTGTGCAAAAAAAATAAAATAAATTGTAGAGAATGGACACTAGCCACCCACTCTAGTTCCGGACCGGCTAATGACACCCCTATGATGCTGCCGAAGGTGGAGCCATACATCTGGCAGCAGAGGGGTTAAATTCCATATGGAATTCAAATACCATACAGATGACTCCAGGCACCATGACCACTTTAAAACACTAAAGTGTTCATGGTCTTGGAGCAACCTGTTAAGTAGAGTTAACCCTTTCAGTGTTAACTAGGTTATGCAGAACCATCTTAATTAGATTATCAATACTAGAGTAACGTTATGCTTGACAAAGTATGTAACCCTTTTAAAAGACAAATGCAATTCGTTTCGTTCCAGATGTACATTCAGACAGATTTTGTTGAATTCGGACATTCGGATGCTTATGGTTGTCCGAAGTGCCGAACCGACCCGAATTACATTGGTCTGAATTGCCAAAGTGCTTCGGATTTCTGAAAAGTGGCAAAACAAGAGAGAGGGAGGGAAAATTACGTGAATGGTTACAGGAATCTTGACCAATAAGCTAATTCCTGCCACTGGGAGCCCTATAGATGTGTAAGTGGTAAGTAGACCACTTCCCAAACTGCCACCACAACCACTTACACACCTGTAGGGCTCCTAGTACCAGGATTGCCACCACAACTACTTACACCTCCATAGGGCTCCCAGTTCCCAGACTGCCACCACATCCACTTACTAGACATGTGCAATTCATTTTGTGCAATTCGGACATTCAGATGTCCAAATTGCTGAAGTTCTGAAGTGCCGAAGTTCGGTAGTGCCGAACCGATCCGAATGCCATTGGTCCGAATTGCCGAAGCAGACACATTTTTTTTACTTACCCGAATTTCCGAACCAAATTTTTTGCCCATGCACATCTCTACCTTTTAGTACACAGATTTACTAGATTTAGTTTACTTAACCATATGCACATTAGAACGAGCTACGATTTGAAGCCTTATAAAATTTCCTCCAGGGCTGCCATGTGAGCAGAAGATTACTCCAGAGTACCCATTTGTTCATGCTGTGCCTTACAGATAACTTTACCTATTGTCCAAGAAGCTGGACATCACGAAAACTGTAGTGGCAGGAGAGGTGTTGAAAGTCAGGACTGTTCTACTGGATTCAGGACAGTTGGGAGGTATGCTTTTTGTTATCAGAGAAATGGTACAAAGAAGCAGCCACTGAAGGCATATGCAGTGATTAGTTGTCCTTCTATTTGTCAAATTTAAGGGATTGCAGAGAATTTTGACAGCTTTTACCAAATTATCAGGATTTGAAAGGTTGCCACTAATTTACAGTTATGCAAATACAAAACTCTAAGGAAGTTATATCGTGAACTGATAGAAAGATGTATCTTTCTTTCACCTGGTTTTAAAAAGATAAGCTGCTGTAAAATAAAAAATAAAAAAAGCAAACATATACACTTTAGCTTACAACACATACTGTGTCTGAGCGAATTCAATAGTAGAGAGAGCATTATAAAAGCATCCCGTCCTGCCACACAGGGTTTAACAATACGCTGTCAGTGTACAAGTAAATAAAACCTAGTATACTGCCTTATGTGGGTTAACCCGATGGGAGGCTAATCATTGCCAGAAGTTATTGTCTGCTAGGGAGGCAAACACAGAATTCTGGATTCACCAGCAGATATGCACTAGGACCCAGAAGAGCCCTGTTGATATTCTGTAGTTGGAGGCACTCTGCCAAGCGTGATTACCCCCTGGTGGAGTAGGCCCTGGCAGGGTTATTTTAACAGTTCTGATTGAAGCTGGTTTCCCCGCTGACATCTCTGCTCCTTTATCATTATCGGCACCACAGCCTCCCACCAGCGAGATAACAAGAAAAGATATAAAAAAATAAAAAAATATAGAAATATCAAAAGCCGTATTATAAATTCCAAATGAAGATGAGATCTCTTTGGAGGATCAAGCTAAGGGTCTTCGGATTCATTAACCCATCGAGTGCCAAACTGGAGTGAACTGCACATTTCAGAACAGTGCGTCGGAACGCGGGCCTTTTCCCACCATGCACTCAAAGGGTAAAAAGTTTTATTTTGATCAGTATGTGCATTTTCTGTTATTCAACAGACTTCAAATTATTGCACTGAATCAGCATGACTCAGTTCTGCAATAAAATAAACACACAGACATGCACAAAGAATTTACAAGAAATTTAATTTTCAAACACACAGTTATTCAGTAAAGTGTAAATTGCCATTCCTACAGATTATATCTATTTTATTATATTTGCATTCATATATCCATCCATCAGTATCTACCCATCCCCAGCTATCTCTGTCCTCAGATTGTATCTTATTTTAGGTGTGTGAGGGAAGCTCCCAAAGTTTTGTCTGTCACTCCATGCAGTAGATCCCATCACATGTCACTCAAAAAAATGCAAAGTTTCCCTGTCACTCCATGCAGTAGAATTAATCTTGTGTCACTCAAAAAGATGCAAAGTCTCTCACTGCTTACTGCAGTAAAAAAAACCTCAACACAACATCACTGACAAGATTCAGTGCAGACATACTTCACACAGAAATGTTGCTTAACCTCCAGTCTACCCAGCACAGAACACGACAAGTTTAATATCTGTTTACTACTTTACCACAAAATAAATAGCAAATTGAACTTACGCTAGTATAACCACATGGGTTGACCAAGTCCCCAATGGTCATCTGAACCCATAAGGAACTGGCGACATGCCACTGATTGCACAAATGTACCTTCTGCTCCTTCATTGGTCTCCCCAGGTGGCCCTGTTACCAAGTCAGTGAACCAGAGCAAGGAAGCAAAGATGGAACATCTGGGTCCTCCATATTTAATAGAAGGGATCGATTCCCACCCCTACATGAAGACATAAGCAGTAGAACTGGGGGCATCAGGATACAGGTGGTTGGGTTGGTTGGGCTATTTTTTTTTAATCTTCTAAAAGATTGCCAAGAATCATAGGCATTTTAGTTCAAATTTAGCTAGGGGAACTTCTATTTAACTATTCCTGTGTTAGCGGTTCCTTGTTTACAATCAGGGGTTAACATGTCAGGTCCAAACCATTGTATCTCCAATCTCTTAGACAAGCCACAAATTGTTAACATTCTAGAGAAAATTGAAGGACCTCATACTGGATACTTGATGCAGGTATGCGTTTTCTGGCAGAGAAAAATAATGCAGAACGTTAATACTTCTTGGGACAATCTAAGTTTAGAATTTTAAGGCATCTATAAAGGAACTAAAATTAAATGCAATCATTTGTTCCCTTATAAAAGATTTCTAAGACTTGAGCATTGCTTAGTTTTTGTTTTATAACAACAGACAAGAAAAGATTAAACAGATGTGACCAAACGTCTGTCCTTTAAAATTGAGGCACGACAATACGAAACACGCAGCACATAAAATCAGTCGAAAAGGATTCTGTGGCCATCGCAGACTCTCTGTGTTACTCTGCTCTATCCAGCAGGAACTCATTAAAACACAAGAAGTCTCCCGACGCCCATACAACATGTAAAATTGATCTAGTATTATCCCAGGAGAAAAAGCGTATTGCTTTTTCAGAGACAAATTAACTTTTAGGGGAAAAAAATGCAAAAATAATATTGTCATTATTAAGTCTGTGGTAGCATATGGTATGATCCAGATACCTAAGGGAACACTGCTAAAGAGATTTAAAGCCAAACATGAATAGGTGAGCAGTCTCAGCTGAATGTGATGGGTAAGGTAGTCCAAGACAGCTGTGAGGGGCCACAATTTTACATTGTGAATACTCACAGCAAGCAGTGAAATTAATAGAAACACTGGGAGATGGGAGCTTAGTCCAAATGGGTCCCACCAAGCCCTTTAGTCTTGGTATCTCAGTTGGAGAGGATGAAGAGCTCTCTCTCCTTTCTCCCGTGCCAGCCAAGCTGTGCTATAGAAGTGATTGCATGAACGTGGTTTGTAAAGTACGATAAAATAATATGGGACACAACAATTTACCATGATCATTCCCCTTTTCCTTTTATGCACAATTCTAACCAAATACATCTAAGGCCCATAACCTGTACTGGTCTGCTCCAGGACCTCTACTGACACTAGTCTCTTCTCAAACATACCCCATGATAACAGGTTTGGTAACCACTCACACTGGGAGACCACGGCACTTAACCCAAATGCAAAAGTTGGTTGTAGGCAGTTTCTCCCCCCCCCCCAAGTTCCGTAAATATATACAATTTAACACTGGTCATCAGAAAATGGACAGACAGTTGCAGGATATTCATTAATAAAAGTGCAAATTAGGGACTTTGAAGATAATTAAAACCAAAAGGGGCATTGATTTTCTACTCCTGTTCACGGCTGTTTGATCGGGTACTCCATATCTGTATTCTTATTGGATTATCTGAACTATGATTTGGAATATAACTGGATACAGCAAGCTTCTATATTGCACAAATTAGTGGCTGGGATTGTCCACTTCGTTACAAGTGACAGAAAACTGTACTTAATTGGAAACGGAATTCGCACAACTGAAGCAAAAATAGACAAATTGTTATTCTAGTGAAGATTTTCAACCTCGGCTACTCTGGTCTAACGTTGCTCATTTATATTCCAATTCCTCGTCAAATGAATATATACACACACATACACTCTCTAAAATCCGTGGTACCCGCACAGGATAATTTACCAGAGCCTGATTTTGATTTAAACACCGGAAAAACAGAGAATGTTGGTTACTTTTCACACTGCAAAAAATTCAAGGGAAAATTCAACCCACAATTTTTTTTAATACACTATATACACACTGCTTTAAAAATAATGTAAGGAAATAAAATGAAAATATATGCACCTTATAAGTTACCAGTCAGATCAGTGAAGCTACAGGCAAACCCCTCGTATCCCAGTACCTACTATTCGGCCATAATGGTATATGTCGCCAGAACTCTTTTGGGCTACCTGATTGACCCCTGTGATTGGCTGTGTTAGACCTGCAGTGATTGGTTTACAAATTGCTGCAGTTCTGATCGACTCTCGATGCTGAGAGTGCCTACAGGGTGGTCTCTACATCACTGCAATAATGCAAAGCTGTGATGCCGCTTTACAGTGACCCTACAAGCACCGATTGTACGGGTCTGTACAATAGAAAAGGTGCAAAAAGCCAATTATACAAGTGATTCCTTTCTTTCATTAAACATTACTTTGTGTCAAGCGGATATATATTTCTATTCAGTGATCTGCATAGTTCCAGTGGTATTAGCTAATGAACAATCGATGGCAAGCAGTGAAAAAAAGTTTTTAAAAAATGAAATAAAATACATTGTGCATACTGTGATTGCAGTTTCCAGGACTACAGACATGCTTTGTGTCCAACAAAATAAAGCAAACAGACTTGGAAAATCCTTGTGTGCCCATGCCATGTGTAATAAACCACAATAAGGAGCTACATGCTTCAGCGGCATCGGAAAGGGTAACACGGTACCCTAGTGTACCGTTGAAAATGAGTGTTTTCACCCACGCATATGGACAGCAAAAACATACAGTTGCAGGCTAAGTTAAGGAGTGTTGCTCATGCCCACCCGGGAGGCTCTGCCATGGCCTGGTAGCGATCTAGTGTCCAGCGGAGCACCAAGAGACATAGCGATTCAGGCTTTTAAACTCCTAATCGATAATGGCACAGGGTTCCGGGAGATGAGTTAGCTGGAGGCAAGACAGTCTCGGTTTTAGAAAGTCCCTCTGCAAATGAGGGCAAGATAGTGCCTTCTGCAGTCACTACAGATCTCCTGTACTGGGGTGCCCGGCTTGCCGTCAGTCGCTGGATGCTGGGCGAGGTCACCGGAATGTGTTCACCACCTGTGGGGATCCCTCCCACAGCAGGGGCCCGGGAGAGTGCTCCTCTCATCGTGCTGGTAAGTACCGTAGTGCGGTGGCGGTTGAGGGCAGCCGATGGGTTGTCTTGTTTCCCTGCCTCAGGGAGGGAGGACGTACCCGGACCTGTGGAAGGCCTCTGTGAGTCCATTCGTGTCGGAGTTGGATAGCTGCAGGTGGGTGGCTGTGGTTAGGATCTGTGCATTGATGTTGTCGGACCGGCATGGTTTCTGCTGATGCAGATGAGTGGCCAGTAGAGGCTCCGGTCTCGGCGCCATCGCACATGGCCTCCGCCATCTTAGTTTTGGTGGCTGGATTGCGAGTCTTGGCGGCCCCGCTGCTGTGCCGAAATTGCTTTGTGGTGGTCAGGTCCCGAGGATGGGGGCCGGGATCACCCCCCGGCCCAGAGGGGGGGGGTACGGGGCCGGTTCCCCGCGGTTCTGACAAATGGCTAAACGCTGATTAGCGGAACAGTGGGGCAGCGGCCGTCTGCCCCACTCACCGCAGGAGTAGGCCTCGATATTGTCAGCGAGGAATCTTCCTCCAGGGGACTGAAGCCCTTTGAGCCAGCCTCACCCCAGATCCAGAGCCCTCTGCCCGCTGGGGGCCACCGTTGCCGGTTGGTTTTATGTTTGGAATCATGTTTTTTGAGGCTTATCTGGTCTTAGTTAGCAGGAGCTGGTCTCTCATGCTGCCATCCAGCCCCCCCCCCCCCCCCCACCCCACCACCCACCAAATCACATATTTTAAAATAATCTTATTAATAAGACAAAGACTGCGAATTGCACAGGAACAACAAAACCAATAGCTGCAGTGTGCATTAAATGTTATAATTTTTATCATTTAAAAACAAGAATGCAGACCCTGGAGGGAACTTTACTCCTAATACAGATCTGTGAAGCAATCAGATTTACCAGTTATTCACTGTGACTGGCTAAGAATGATGAGATTTGTTTGGTCCAAGAAGAGATGGATAGCAAACACAATATCACTAGAAGGTCATCCAGGCAAGAGCGTAGAATTTTCTGTTACCAACCCAGGAAAAATATATCTTCCGAAGATGAACCCAGCTGAACTTGGCACTCAGGGGTCTCTAAAGACCATTCAGCATTCTGGAACAATTATCAGCTAAACGTGAATTAAGAGGAGGGTGATGCAAGATTTCCAAGATTTTAAAAAATACAATAAAGTTGTAACACTGGGCAGAGTAATGCAACCAATACTCCAGTTAAAGGGATCCGCCAAGCACCATGGCCACTTTAAGGATATGAAGTAGTTATGGTGCCCGGAGTCTGTTTGTGCAGCGTGTCACTATGAAACGTGCACAAACGGAGCGTCACCCTCTGTTGTCGAAGGTGTAACTCCATCTGTTGCAGTGTAAAGTGTTACAGGCATGCTAATGTCAATTCTGTGTACATTTTATTGCACGGTATTGCATTCATTGGCTGAGAAAGATCAGCTGACACTAAATGATGAGTGCATTGGCTTCCAGCTTCTGCAGTTCTAAATAATTAGCCCCATTACTGGGGAACCACGCCAGAGTACTACTAATAACCACTACAGCAGGCTTGGAGTAACCCTTTAAGTTAATAATGCAAGGGACTACTGTAGGCTTAACAGAATTGGGAAAAAATGTTCAAGCATACTGGGTGCCAAACGTGGTCTTAACGCTGTGTTCTAGATAAAGGTAGGGTTTATTTCTACGTTGCAGTAATATTCACAAATTATATACAACCACTATTTACCGAACATTCCCCAAATTCTTAATGGAATGCAGTGTACGCCTAATGCTCTCAATGTGAATATTTCTTCTACTTTGAGAATTGAAATAACACAATTTCAGAGCTATTCAATTGAAAGAAAAAAAAAATCAGAAATTATGTTATCCATCAATTTTGACATCTGCATTTGACAGATAAATTGATAGCTAACTGTACAGATATGTTTGCTCAGCCATGCTATATAAATAGCAAACATTTAATGAGACTGGAATTAAGCTCAATAATTACTATAATCTTTAAATCACTTCCAGGTTATTGTGAAAGATTGAAGAAACAAAAAAAAAACAAAAAAAAAACCTGCACATTTTACCCACAGAGATTTACTGCCAGACACTTGAATGAGATTGTGAGATGTTGATCCTAGCAATTTCAAATCTCATTTCTCTGTTAGTTAACTGACCGTTGCACGCCTACAACCGATCGAAGATTAAAACACAAGACAATGCATCTCAATTCTAATGTATGACTAGACGTGGTGAACTATTTAGATTAAAAAAATATAATAAAATAAAAAGATATGTATATTTTTTTCCCAGTTGCACAGAAATGTTAAGAATGGTTATTATATTATTATTATTATTATTGCCATTTATATAGCGCCAACAGATTCCGTAGCCCTTTACAATATTATGAGAGGGGATTTAACTATAAATAGGACAATTACAAATAAACTTACAGGAACAATAGGTTGAAGAGGACCCTGCTCAATCGAGCTTACAGACTACAGGAGGTGGGGTGTAAAACACATTAGGACAGGAATTTGTAATCAAATAAGGTGGGCTGCCCTTTAGGAGAGGGCAAGAGACAGGTATGTGAGGTAGGGGTTAGTCTTGGAGGCCATAAGCTTTCCTAAAGAGATGGGTTTTAAGGCACTTCTTAAAAGATGCAAGACTAGGGGAGAGTCTGATGGCGGTGGGCAGGCTATTCCATAGGAAGGGAGCCGCCCGCGGGAAGTCCTGCAAGCGCGAGTTGGCTGTACGGGTGCGGACAACGGACTGGAGGTGGTCACGGGCAGAGCGGAGAGACCGAGAAGGGACATACCTATGGATCTTTGAGGAGATATAAGAGGGGTTAGAGTTGTTCAGTGCTTTATAGGTGTGAGTTAGTACCTTGAATTGACTCCTATAGCATACAGGAAGCCAATGTAAGGACTGGCAGAGGGGTGAGGTGTGAGAGAAACGACTAGAGAGGAAAATCAGTCTAGCAGCAGCGTTCATTACGGACTGTAAGGGTGCGGTATGGCTTTTGGGAAGACCAATCAGGAGAGGGTTACAATAATCCATGCGGGAAATTACTAGAGCATGGACAAGCTCCTTGGTAGTATCTGGTGCAAGAAAGGGGCGGATGCGGGCTAGGTTTTTGAGTTGGAATCTACAGGATTTGGCAACATGCTGGATGTGAGGCTCAAAGGTGAGACCAGAGTCAAGTATGACGCCAAGACAGTGCGCTTGCAAGGATGGACTGATGTTGGTACCACAAACTTGAAGGGAGAGCGAAAGAGGAGGATCAGTATTAGGAGGAGGAAAGACAATGAACTCAGTTTTTATATAATAGTCTTGCAATGAATGACCACTTACATAGTGTTTACAACGTAAATAGAGCATACAAACATTGTATTATTCTTATTGCTTAATAAGAAAATCTAAATAAAAAATACAAGTAAACAATGGCAGTTAGATGTTAATGAAATCATTGGTTGCTCTTATCTGACCTGATAGTGGATAGGTAATTGGTCAGTCACTGAACCGTGCAATTTCATTGGCTGCCTTAAGACCCTGGATTGGTGTAGCTCCTCTGTGATTGACTCATGGTTTTACCAGTAACAGTTATGTCTGAAACAGCCAATGAAAATGCAAAGTTCAATGAATGACGGATACCGTCACCCATCACACGTCAAAGACGGGCCCGTCAAAGTGCAGCTCTGCTCCAGTTCGCTCATGAAAACTAAAAAGACGTTTTTATAGTGAAGACAAAATCTTGTCATCTAATCACGGTGGGAGGAACATGGAAGCAGTAGCAGTTGTGTCAGTGATGTTTATAGAAATACCAATTGACTGAATGAAAGCCGTGTTGACTTGATGTCCATTCATGCTACCAGCCAGCCACCAGGGCGATTTTGCAGACTGTTGCAGGATTGCTCTTCCATTCTGGGGGTATCGTCTGCACTTTTGGCAAATTTCCTGTTGATTTGGAACTACGGAGGATTACAGAGACAACGGTCACGCATCTGACTGTGACCCTACGTTATGAAGGATATCTTCATTAACTTCCAGTACTTCTGTTTTGTTATGGAAGCAGTTTGTTAAATGGAAAAATAATGCCCTATGTTTTATTCTTTAAAATAGCAAACATTTTATTGGGGAGGGTTCTGCAAAGCCGGCTCAGGCTTGCTCATCTGGGCTCAAAATGATTCAAGATTTCTGACCACAGAGAGCAGGAGGACAAACTAACATTGCAATGTACACACACGCAAAATTCACACAGTGTGTGCGGCTTCAGATCTGCCCTTCAGAAAGATCTAAAATAAAAGAGAGTTAGGAATTTTGGAGAGTGAATAATTATGGCAGCAAAAGCTTGTAATTACAGTCAATGTCTTCATCTCAACAAGAAAGGAAAAGCTGGGAGAGGATTTTTTTAATTTTATTTGGGAAGGCCTTCGTACTGTAGCAGGGGGATGGTGTGAGAGTCACTGAGAGAGACAGAATGAGAAAGAAATAGAAAATATATAAGTTACCATTTAAACAAGTCAGTCTGTAGCATCATTAATAAAAACAGCACACAATTGCTAAAATGTCTTGGAATAGGCCCGTCCCTGGCCACAACCCCACTCACAACCCGAAAATTAAAGTGTCCCACTTTGTCCATTTGAAATGTTGGAAGGTGTGAATCAGTAATTAGAGAGACATAAGAAATATCTAGCAGGAATTTACTTTGTATTTAATTCAAAAACATAATTTGAAAAAAAATAAAGTTTAATCACTTCTTTAATGCAATGGCATTGAACTTCTGGACACCTTGTAAGGCTCCCATCTGTAATAATCAGCTTTTCTGACACTGGAATTTTAAACAGGCTGACATTTACAAAGGATTTTTTGAGCAGAATTTTTTTTTTTTCTCATTGTCAGATCAAAGGTAAACATAAGTTTATTTGTGTGTTAACAAGATGATAAATGTTGCAGCAAAACAATTTCTTGCTGTAATTACAATCACAGGTACATTACCTTTGGGGAAAATGCCAGCTATGTTATAGCAGTGGTAGTTTCAGCTGTCTGCAGATCACAGGGACAGATATAGATTTATGTGTTCCAGGTGTTGATCACAGCTGTGAATGGACACTCCCTACTGCACAGGTAAACCAGAGTTTGTGTTTACAACTATCCAATGGGAAGTTGAAAGTTTACAATTAGGTGGCCTCTTAGGGACTATGTGGGACTAATTATATCGTTCATGATGCAGGTCATGTCACCGGGTGCTAGGGAGCACTTACAGAGCTGCTGGCTAGTGCCCGGTGGCATCAACCTCAGCCTTCAAAGTTCACATAGAGCCAGGTCCCTTTCCACAAATCGAACACGGCGGCAGTGCAAGGGCGCATTATTCGATTGCTCCCGTCTCTTGCCCTGTGTTTGGGGTCAAGTAGGCTAGAGGATAGCAGGAAGCGGAGGCGGGACTGAGACAGAGAGCGAGGGCAGAAAATGGTTCTATAACTGCGTCACACCCATACAACAACGTAAAAGCAAAGTGTGTCTTAAGTGTTAAAACAGTCACAGAGGTGATACACCAGGTAGACACTCCAGGGGTGTCTCGGGGCTTAACCCCCAATGTATGAAACAAAGGAAAAAAGAATAAGCCAAATCTTCTCACATAAGTGAGGAGAGGGCTCCCTGGATATATATACCAGTATATAGCAGTATATAGCAGGCTTCCACAAACTCCGGCCCTCCAGATGTTGCTGAACTACAACTCCCATGGTTCTCAGCCGATCTATTTATTTCATAGAATCATGGGAGTTGTAGTTCAGCAACATCTGGAGGGCCGGAGTTTTTGGAAGCCTGGTCTAAAGTAAATGTGTGATCTCTGTGGTGGAGACAATAGTAACAAAGACTTAAACTTATAAGCAAAATGGCTATGTACATAAATTCCTTATCCTTGTAAGGCTATTCCTATATTCGATGAGACAGGTCTACCACACCATATACATGACTGGCTTAATTGTTGGTAAAACGTAGGTCCAGTGTAAGGTAGATTCTGTATGTGATACAGTATGTGATAATATACAAAGTAATCATGCCAATAGTATCGATAATACTAGCATGTGTTACTTCTGATGTTGTGATGGTAATTGCAGGATAGTACCAATATACTGTATGTGGAAAGATATATGTCTGTCAAGTGCTGTGCTTAATACAGAGTCAAAGGGTGTGCTAACTCATCATGGATGGTCTTCGCATAGACTGGTAAGAAGGGGGTACAAGGAGGAAAATTGTAGAAAGAGCAAGAAATGATTGCAACAGAAACTTAAATTATTTACAAACCAACTATACAACTATATAGAAGGCTATTCCTATACCTGATGTGACAGGTCTACTAAACAATGCACAGGACTGGCTTTATTAAGAATCAGTCAAAATGGGCCTGGTATAAGGTAGATCCTGTGTATATTTCGAAGTCAGATTTCTGTCTGAGATGGAGCAAAAAATCATCACAAAAAAAAAAAAAGGAACAAGGTGATACAAATAGCAATACTGCCAATAGTATCTATGATACTAGCACGTGTTGCTAGTGGTGTTGCAATGGTATTTGCAAATAAGTCCAATGAGAAATATATGCGTATGTCCAATGCGGTGCTTATTGCAAAATCAAAAAGTATGTAAGCTCAGCATGAAATGACAAAGGGATATGAAAGGAAAAGATGATAGTAAGCCTCTCTCCCTGTAAATCTGACTAGCAGCAAATTACTTGTGTCTAGTTAAAAATGTTTGGATATGGTGGCCTGACGCTTGAAACGCATGGACGCATCTGGCTAGAGCTCTTGAGGTTCAAGCTGCAAGGGGCAAAAATAATCGAATTCCCAAGCTACTCATCAACCCTGCTCCGAGCCCCCAGTGCAGAAATGGCTCAGCAACACAAATCAAAGCATTTATAATTGGATAAGACATCCTTCTTCTTGGCGAAGACTACAACACCAAAACACCGTAAAGGCCAAGATGAGATCCAAGATGGCAGCGAGACCCGCTCGCGGGAAGGCTCTGCATCGCCGACAGCCTCACTTGAGTTACCACAAAAAGACAACCCAGTTACAGAATCCCAAATGAGAGGAATCCTGGCAGAATTCATGGCTACGATGCAGGCAAATATCACGGCCTAAGCTGCCTATCGGCAAACCTCTACAAGGAGATACATGACATGGGCCAGAGGACCTCCCAGGTGTAGAATAGGCTGGATGACTTCACTGGGGCCCATAATGGCTTAGCTAACAAGCTACAAGAAATGGAAGAAACTATAATACCACAGAATCTGAAACTCGCTGACATGGAAGACAGATTCAGGTGAAATAACATACGCATAAGAGGCATCCCCGAAACGGTCTTGGCTCCAGATCTGCCAAATTACCTTATGTATTTATTTCAGGCCTTGATGCCCGAAATCGACCCGGACCAGCTCATAGTGGACAGAGCTCACCAGCTGAGAAGTTCAAACCATCTTCCATCACCCGCATTCATTTTTTCCACACTTAGGAGAAAATAATGAGTCTGCAGGCGCTGTGGCCTACCTGACCCCTATGCCGGGATCAAAGTGTTTGCAGATCTATTGGCTGCCACATTGACTTACTGCAAATCATTGACCTCCATAACGCAAGCCCTCCGCACGCACGCGATCGCATATAGGTGGGGATACCCAACAAAGCTCCTCATCACAAGGCACGGCTAGGGGTTACACCGCTCAACTCTTGAGGTTGGACACAAAGATGCCCTGATATCCTAAACTACCCTCCCATAAGAACACTGACCGAAACATCCCACCCAGGCCTATACACATTCATTACACTACTCTTTATAGAAACTTTATAGACCAACAAGGGAGATTTGTCATATTAGTAGGCCTATTTAACGATGTTCAATACACTTTGGTGTCAGCTTACCTCCCAAACTTGGATACAGGGGCGTACTATCAAGCTTTCCTGACCAAAATACTGAACTCCAACAAGGCAGCTTAATCTTGTGCAGAGATTTCAACTTTATCCACTCCCCCTCACTTAACACAACAGCGACACCCACGGGGCGTAGATGCAGACAGGTGACAAACTCCTGTAAAGCAATATCTAAACGGATTGGGAAATATGGTCTCTATGACGGGTGGAGAACCTTACACCTTTCAGAGAGGGATTACACATTTCATTTACAAGTACACAATACTTATACGAGAATAAACACCTTCTTTGTGGATAATACCACTCTTGCACAAATGGCCTCCTGTACCATTGGAGACATCACTTGGTCAGATCATAGCCCATTATACCTGTAATTGTTTGACACCTTTCAATTCAGAGGTAAAGGTAACTGGAGGTAAAGAATCCCTCCTACAGGATGAGAAGAAGAACATTATAAGACACTGTTCCGTTGGTATATGGTACCCAGTAGACTTCATAAGATATTCCCCCAAACATCTGCCACCTGTTGGCGATGTATCGTAGCAGAAGGTACCTATCTACATATTTGGTGGAAAGGAGATCCACCACCTAATCTCTAAAAGCGTAGAGCACCCAATAACCTTCTTACCAAGGACCGATCTTCTCCTGGCGTTACCCCAATCTCTGCGACATGAACTCAAGCTGATTATGCACGTAGCACTCACAGCCCAAAAAAACATTGCCAGAGGCTGGAAGTCAAGCCCTCCACCCTCCCTAAAACCCCTCTGAGAGGAAATCGATAAACAAGGCTCCTATGAGCACAAATTCCCTTTTATTTTCCCATAGACAAAACTGATATTAAATGCTTGGTCGACATGGGACACATGAATAACCGGACTCGCGTTTCGGTGCATAGAAGTGTGCACCTTCGTCAGAGGCAAAATTTTAAATGCAGTGTGTTCACTTTATAAAGGTGTATCCCACGTGGTCTCAATTAGCAGAGCCAATGGTAGGTGCCTGCATCATCAGGTGTATGGAACCTCCCTATTCGGATGTAATTAGTTGGTTGTTGACTCCCCTGTCTCATGGAGCCAATTACCTTGCTTAGCCAATGAGTGGGGCATTTTTGTGTAAATTAGTAAATAAAAATAAAAAAAATTCAAAGTATCTATCCAAGTTATTGAAAACATACTAAGGATTCATCTAGGATAATGTGATTCATTGTAAATGTATCAGTAGAAACATCACTATTATTAGTCCATCAAGACTGGTTAAGTCAATCAAATTATGTAATCTCCCATGGGTATAGCGATAACATTTCCTTATTTATTTGCCAATATATCGCAAAGACTCACTGGGGTTCACATGAATAACAAATGCAAGGCACATCAATCCATCTCCGGTTCATCACTTGATAGATTAAGCCGTGGAATTCCTTATTAATAGTTAATTAATAGAGAGTGAGGGCAGCAAGGCAGCCAGACGCAGTCAAGATCCTGGGACACATGTGCCCCAGAGTGTAAAAAATACTACATATAACTGGTTGAATCTCTTGGGCACTTTGCCCAACAATAGTAGCATTGCCAAGATTTGTAACTCCATCTCCGGCAGTGTCATTGGGACGTCAACAAGAGTTCTGAGCTGGCTAATGTGAATTCTGAGCATATTTGGATGTCTGATGTCAGCATGCTGGGGTTGGGTGTCCATCCCCTACCATGTGTCCATCCCCCCCCCTACATCCCGTTACCAGCAGCAGATGAGGATCGTTTATGCTCAGATTTATTTATTTTGAAACTTTAAAAAAAAAAACTTTTCAAATTTTTTTTTTTTTTTTTTTACTTTGACAGATGGGGACTAGGATAGTAAGGGTTTCTCTAACCTAAATCAGTGTTTTCTTAAAACCCTTTAATTCAGCTAATTACAGCCCATGGCAGCTGGAATGCTAAAGTTGATCGATATGTTATATCCCTAACAATATGATTAAGTACTGCTTCAAGTGCGAAATGCGTAAGGTAATCCACTTGGCATCTGTCAGGCTATTTTCACTTACCACCATCAGCTTGCCAACTGTGATTTTAAGGATGGGTTAATGAAGCATATTTTCTTTTAAATAAGAAACACGTAACATCATAGTTCCACTAGGCTGCATTGTATCCACCTGTCTGTACACATAACACGAGTATATTGGGCTTTTTAAAAAAACTCATGACTCTGAAGAATAAAATAGCTTAATGGCAGATTTCAAGCATCCCAGCTAATTATTCCTCTTTATGGGCGAGTAGTAAATATTCACACATACCCATAATTTACAGCATAATAAAGAAAAATGCATGCTACGACTGATGCGCTCTCTCTTATAACCGCGCGTCACAAAATTACATCCGTTTTTCTTTCCCCAATGGCTAATAAATATTTCAGTTAATTACCCAGGCACAGCACGACATGCATCAAAAATCTCATTAAAAGAGCCGAGTTTTGGAATAAAGATTCCTTCTTTGTCTCTGCAAGTAGCAGATTTTGAGAAGGTGCTAGAGCTAAGCCAGGGCTGTAAAAAAATACTAAAATATGTAACACTTTTTTTTTTGTCTTCTAATGCACACAAAGAAAAGAACGGTCTCTCGCTCTACTTATTAATAATCATGCTTGCTAATATAAATGAACTGAAGACAATGCAAAAATGCATCTTTCAGCACCTTGTTAAAAATAATAATAGGCGAGATTTGTGATGTACTTCTTCACTTTGAATGTAAGACACAGTACTAAGATTTCAAAATATCAACTATTGCTTGAAAGACGACCCTAGTGCTCAAAGAGTTAAGGACAGAAAAATGTTAATTGATACAAATTAACACTAAACACAGTGCCCACCTCGCCCCCCCTTTATATATATATATATATATATATATATATACACACATATACATATACATATACATATACATAAGATGATGAGCTTTTCTTTTTTGGGGAGTTCGGAGCCAAGCTGTCCATTTTAATAAGTGAGGTTGTCAATGGCTAGCGTTGGTTATATCTACGTGTACAGTTGGTTGAAATACTCCAAATAATCCCCCTGCATAATAGGTCATGGATATGTGTAATTAAAGCAGACCTGTCCCTTTAGATATATCCTTTATGAAAAACTGATCCAGAGATACGCAATACAGAGATTCCATAAGACAAAGTAGGAACTACTTTGTCTTCCAATAAAGATGTTAAGATTTGTTATTATCAAAAGATCCTGAATAGAACGTTTGCTCCATTCTCTGCATCATGTCCCTGTATTGCACAGTTTGTGATTTCCTCTGCTGGACCCAATAAGTCTTCGAGGCAGTCATTAAAGGAAACCGGAGCATTGGATTGACCATAAAAAACAACTAAGCCATGTAAAAAAATACCAACAAAAAGTAATGTTCAGCTCTATAAACATTTCGTAGGCATTTTTTTTTTTTTTTTTATAAACAATTCAATATTCATGGCTGTGTAAATGTTGAACATACAGAGCAACACACAGACGTAAAATTCTAAAAACACCAAACGTCCCCGGCTCCCATTTTCTCTTTAAAGCGGATTAGTTATTTGTGTTGTTTAGAGCATAATATACTTTCCCCTAGCAATTTTATTTTTTAGATTTCAAAATGTGGAAAATCTTCAAATTATTGCTATGGCAAAAATCCTATAAATGTATCTGTAAGCCAGCCAAGGCCACGTAGGATGTTACTGAGTGCCCAGTGTTAATGCCCAGCTCCCTTTCCTAACAACTAATTATATAACTAGACTGCTTGCCTGCTTTCGTCATTAAAGGGACACTACAGTCATCAGAACCTCTACAGCTTAATGTAGTGGTTCTGGTGTCTATAGCATGTACCTGCAATCTTAGCACTGTAAACACTGCCCTTTCAAAGAAAAAGCAGTGTTTACATTGCTGCCTAGGGCGGTGTTGCAGTCGCTCTGCAAAGAGACGCCGAATGTTCCCTATAGAGATGCATTGATTCATGTGCAATAGCCTCCCAATGCTTCCCTATTGGCCACAGAGGCAGCAAGACCAGCACAGCATGGGAGAAAAGGTAAGTTTAATCATCTTGTATTATTTTATTATTTATAGAGTGCCAGCAAATTCCGTAGCGCTGTACAATGGGAGTCTTTTCAATGTGATCTGAGGGGGAGTGGTGGGGGGCAGTCACCTAAACTGACAACTCCAGGACTATAGTGTTAGGAATACATGATTGTATTCCTTTCGCTACAGAGTTCTTTCAAACAAGTGGCACATCAAGGGACAGACAAGTAGCATTCTGATTTGACAACCAAGAACTGTTACCAATAAAAATTGTCGAAACGTCCAATTCTAGCATGATGGTCTGTACTCTTGATTATAAATTATAAAGACTATCTATCCTTTGTCTTTACTTTGGCACCGAAAGAGGTATGAATACTAAGGAAATGTTAGATATCATTGTTATTGAACCCTATACTGTATTATAAATGCATGTTTTCCTCTCTCTATTCTGTACCCTATCTAATTTACCTCAATAAAATACAGATTGACAAAAAAAAAAAAAAAAAATACTTTGGCACCGAAGAACAGGTCAAAATTCCTTGCTAAATTTAAAGTATTTGGCCCACGCATCCCTTAATTATTTTTCCATCCCAATTCTTTACTTTATGGATCTGACTTAAAATTGTGTCAAAAGGTCAAAAAGAAAAAGAAATTAAAAGGAAAAAAAAACAAAACCGAGAGCAATTACTGAAAATATGAATATCATTGTGGAGGAACAATTTTTAACTTTTGCATAAATATGCAGATAGGTTTTTACCTTAATATGTGCGGTTTGTGTATGTATTATAGATACAAAGATAGACAGACCGAAATATCTCGATCTAGACAGATAATTACCATTATAGAAAAATGTACTTCCAAATTGTGGGAGTTTGGCCGATTGGCCTAAAATAATGTAGATTTTTACCACAAATGGCACATGTCTAAGGAATATGACAAGGTAGCTTCACACGCATATTCAACAGGGAAATCAAAAAAAAAAAGACGTAGATTTTTTTCTACATTTCCCAGGGGGGAATTTCGCCAGGTTTGTTAAGAAGATAATTTGTCTCCTGTCTGAGCACATGACATTCATAGCTCGTTCATGGTGTGATATGCACAATTGCATACAGTGGCCTTTCTTTTGGGAATACATTATCTGTTGTGTTTGTATCATGGAGTGATGAGTAATACACCGATAGAAACAGCAAAATATCCAAACTTTATATTCAGTATAATTTTGTTCAGAAAAAAAAAAAGTTGAAAAATACCAAAGCATATCCAGATTAAATACAAAAACTAATATTGGACAGAAATAAATAATGAAATTTAAATACTAAAATTTCAAATGTAATAATTATTAAGAATATCTATCATCAGTGTAAGAACGTGAGAAATGCGTCAGCCAAAAATGTTTTTAAATCGATTACACTTCAATGTATACAAGTCTCGATTTTCATTTATATGGATGTTTTCGAACATGTCTTACTATGCCGACATTTGATACAAAGAGAAAAGTCAAAGTCTAATGATATGAACAAGCTCCTATTTCAGGCAGACTCCAAGAACTATCTTACACGGGATCTCATTAATCATTTGCAAATACAAATGAGTATGTTATCTGTCCTGATCCACACAACCACAAACTCTCGGAGGACCAAAAGGTGAAGTGTAATCTGTATTATTAGAGTAGCATCTTGGAGGATACCAAATAAATATTTAACCATTCTTCCCTAGGCAGTTGTCCTCGTCTTATTGATGCACATGAGTTTTATACCGCACAGCCCTGTTGAGAGTATCCATTGTTACCATGTTAAAACACACAGTCAGATTTATTCCTTTGAGGTGTTATAGGGGGAAAAAAAAAAGTCTGGGTGCACAGATTCATTTCATTAAATATTTCTGCTGCTTTTCAAAGAGAAATAAAACACACACACACACAAAAACTCACTGACACACACAATTTCACCCCCCCCCCATGTAAAAGTTTTATGGTGTTTTGGAAAATTACAGTGTCAAACATAGGGCTTTCTCCTTTTCAGTTTATACACATTCAAATTTGCCAGATTGGTTTGCTGGGCAAATGTTGCCTTTGAGACCGGAGGGCAGTCCAGAAATGAGAATTACCACCATCAGGGCATACCATTTGCAAAAGTAGACAACCCAGGGTATTCATAATGGAGTAATCCCAGTCTTTTTAGCAGCGACACAAGCCCTGCCTAAAGCTAGCGTTCATATTTGTTTTTTGCATTTTTCACACGAAAACTGCCCTTTCTCCGATGATATCCTCGTCAGGGGCGGGCTGGGCCGGGGGGCAGGGAGGCAATTGCCCCCCAGGCCGCCCGAAATTCTTTTAGGACCGGCCGCGGCGGGCCGGCCCTTTAAATGCTGCAGCCGCCGAGCGCTCTGTAAAGAGCGCTCAGGCGGCTGCAGAACAGATTCTCCCCTCCCTCCCCTCCCCTGTAGGTGGCCGAGCTGGTCTCCGGTCCGCGGTCCCGGCCGGAGTGATAGGAAAGTGCACTGAGTGTGCACTTCCTGTCAGTCCGGCCGGGTACAGGAAACAGAAACCCCTGTTCCGCGCGGAACAGGAGTTTCTGTTTCCTGTACCCGGCCGGACTGACAGGAAGGTGCACACTGAGCACCTTCCTGTCACTCCGGCCGGGACCGCGGACCGGAGTGCAGCTCGGCCACCTACAGGGGAGGGGGTAAGAAGAAGGGGGGGAGAGTAAGAAGAGGGGAGGGGGGGGAGAGTAAGAAGAGGGGAGGGGGGGAGAGTAAGAAGAGGGGAGGGGGGGAGAGTAAGAAGAGGGGAGGGGGGGGGAGAGTAAGAAGAGGGGAGGGGGGGGGAGAGTAAGAAGAGGGGAGGGGGGGAGAGTAAGAAGAGGGGAGGGGGGGGAGAGTAAGAAGAGGGGAGGGGGGGGGGAGAGTAAGAAGAGGGGAGGGGGGGGAGAGTAAGAAGAGGGGAGGGGGGGAGAGTAAGAAGAGGGGAGGGGGGAAGAGTAAAAAGAGGGGAGGGGGGGAGAGTATAAAGAGGGGAGGGGGGAGAGTATAAAGAGGGGAGGGGGGAGAGTAAAAAGAGGGGAGGGGGGGAGAGTAAAAAGAGGGAAGGGGGGAGAGTAAAAAGAGGGGAGGGGGGAGAGTATAAAGAGGGGAGGGGGGGAGAGTATAAAGAGGGGAGGGGGGAGAGTAAAAAGAGGGGAGGGGGGAGAGTAAAAAGAGGGGAGGAGGGGAGAGTAAAAAGAGGGGAGGGGGGAAGAGTAAGAAAAGGGGAGGGGGAGAGTAAGAAAAGGGGAGGGGGAGAGTAAGAAAAGGGGAGGGGGAGAGTAAGAAAAGGGGAGGGGGGAGAGTAAGAAGAGGGGGAGTAAGAAGAGGGGAGGGGGGAGTAAGAAGAGGGGAGGGGGAGTAAGAGGGGCGGGGGGAGTAAGAAGAGGGAAGAGAGGGAGTAAGAAGAGGGGAGGGGGATAATAACAGGGGGGAGTAAGAAGAAGGGGAGATAAGAAAAAGAGGGGGGTAAGAAGAAGAAGGGGGGAGTAAGAACAAGAGTGGGGAGTAATTAGAAGAAGGGGGTAAGAAGAAGAGGGGGTAAAAAGAAGAAGGGGGAGTAAGAAGAAGAGGGGGGAGTAAAAAGAAGAAGGGGTAAGAAGAAGAGGGGGGAGTAAGAAGAAGAAGGGGGTAAGAAGAAGAGGGGGGAGTAAGAAGAAGAGGGGGGAGTAAAAAGAAGAAGGGGTAAGAAGAAGAAGGGGGGTAAGAAGAAGAAGGGGGTAAGAAGAAGAAGGGGGGTAAGAAGAAGAAGGAAGGGGTAAGAAGAAGAAGGAAGGGGTAAGAAGAAGAAGGAAGGGGTAAGAAGAGGGAGGAGGGTAAGAAGAAGGGGTAAGAAGAACAAGGGGGGGAGTAAGAAGAACACAGGGAGGAGGGGGGTTAGAAGAACACGGGGGTGAGAACACACAGAGGGAGGAGTGAGAAGAACACAGGGAGGGTGGAGGGGGGATGAGAAGAGCACAGGGAGGGTGGGTGAGTGTGAGAAGAGACCGCTAGGGGAGGGTGGGGGAGAGGAGAGACCACTAAGGGGCAGAGGAGAGCTCTAAGGGACAGAAGGGACAGCTCTATAGGACAGGGGGCAAGACAGGGAGCTCTTTAACACTACGCGCACACACACACACACACACACAATGCATCCCTATACATACACAGAAACACAATGCATCCCTATACATACACAGAAACACACAATGCATCCCTATACATACACAGAAACAGAACATGCTTCCCTTACACACAGAGAAACACACAATGCATCCATTACACACACACACAATGCAACCCTTACACACAAAGACAATGCATCATTTGCACACATACACAGAAACATACAATGCAAACCCTTACACACACATGCAAACACACACACTGTTTTTCTTACATACACACAGAAACACAATGCATCTCTTACACTCAATGCACACACATACAGACACACACCTTGCATCCCTTATGCATACAAACACAGATTCACACAATGCATCCCTCACACACAACCAGAAAACACATAATACATCCCTTATACACAAATACACACTGCTTCCACTACACACAAACACACTGCATCACCTGCACAAACTGGTATCCCTATACACTACATACCATAAGCACACATATTAGATAACACATAACACATCCCCTACACACTCCACTCCCTGTGAGCGAGCTCATGGGTGGGTGGAACATACAAGTGGACTTATGAGTGGGCCTTATGGGCATACTCACCGTCAGGCACTGGAGCCCAGACCTTGAGATGTGTAAGAGGCCCCCAAAAAATGGAGCTGCTTCCAATTCTCCCAGAACGTTGAATTTTGTGACCACAGTTGCAAACAGCCTCCAGAGGTCCTGTTCTACACCAGACCAGTGGAGCCAAACTGCAGCCCATCATCATCCTCATCTAATTGTAAGTAGGCAATCTAGTATATTATTAGTGACACTAATCTATAATTTACCTCACATTAAAGGGACACTATAGCTTAATGAAGTGGTTCTGGTGTCTATAGCTGGTCCCTGCAGGCTTTTTAATGTAAACACACACTGTGTGCAGCACTGGCGTTAGTTCATATGGCAGATCATACGGGTGGGGCATTGTGATGTCACATGGGGGGCGGCAAATTTATATTTTGTCTAGGGCGGCAAAAATCCTTGCACCGGCTCTGATCCTGGGCAGATGCACCAGTCTACTGGTGACCCACAGGAGGGGAGTGCACTGATTGCACTGCAGTCTCCTCCTGCCCAGACCCGTCTTGACCGCAGTGCAAGTGCCCTCTGCCCCTAATTTACAGTGGCTCACACTCACAACAAGCAGTGCCTGGAGCCCTTTGCAGAGACGGAAACAAAGAGGTTCTGCGGCAGCTGGCCGTCCTGCAAGCATTACATTAAACAGCTGTTCCCCATGCAGCCACAGGTGGCATTGTGCTGGGAGACTGTGATTACTCTTCATTTCCTCCCAGCCTACAGAGCAGCGCATGGGGGAGAGAGGAGGAGGCATGATTTAATCTTGAATAAATCCTCTAAGCAAACCTTTATAAATTTGGGGGGGATCAGCTCTAGTTTCCACAGTTTATTTGTGTTTACTCTCATCTCTGTATTAATATTGAGGGATGTCTAAGTAGTAACATCAGTGTGTGTCAGCAGGGCCAGCCGTTGGGGTGGGCAAGCTGTGCGGTCACGCAGGGTGCCATGACCACAGAGGCGCCCGGCGGCCAACACAGCTCACAAGTTGGGTACACCAGCATATTTAATTTAAACGATTCGCTGGTGGTCCACTGGTGCGCACCAGCAGTAGGTGCAGTCAGATCATATCCTCTCCCTCGTGGTTCCGGCGCTCAGTTACTGAGTCAGAGCACAGGCTCAGAGATTCTCAGCCTGTGCTCTGACAACATTGAAAGTCAGAGCCGTGAAGGAGCGGGTATGGCAAAGAGCTACTGATTAGCATTACATCAATATCCGTTATAAAACCAGAAAAAGGTGGGCATGGATGGTGAACTGATTTGGTGGCGCAATGGGCCACTTGACTGGTTTTGCCCCCCAGGCCTAAGGCTGCCAGCCCTCCCCTGATCCTCGTCATACGTTTTACTGCTCTAAAACACTCATATTTGTGTTCAGCGATGTCTCACGAGTCCGATGGCTGTTTGGCACAAGGTCAGGTTTGCTTTCTACTGGGTAGCACGACTGCGTAGGATACTTTGTGTTATGAGCTGCACTCACCTTGAACCAAGGAGACCGTGTCATAGGAAAATGGATTTTAGAAGGGAAAAAAGAAAAGCAAAACTGCTCTTCAATTTGAACATCCAAGCATTGTATAATGTCCATCAGCGTATTATAAGTAAAACCCTGGCTTTAGTTGTGATGATACGTGAGCATCGTCGATGTGGTCATAACGCACAGACAAGTTTAAGGAAGTATATGTACCTTATGGATATCTCCTAGCAAAGTAAGTAACATAATGGTTATTGAATACCATGTTTATTGTTGTTATTATTTGAATGTAATAAGGGATATGCAAGTCTTCCTTTGTTAGTAAACGCACAGGTACAGTTCTATTTAGGTGTTAAAGGATAGATTGCCGGCTCTGATAATCTAGGTGGGCACTAATATCCACAGTGTTTATGGAGAGTATATTACTAGTGAAGTTTGAATGTATACAATGTGGCTGTGTGATACTGCTCATCAGTCATCATCAACTGCAGTTCCAACACCAATAACCCGCCAGAGAATGACTTGTGCCTCATTGAAAAACAGACTCCCAATTAGTGGAGTCTCAAGATGAACTCATTCATTGCTTATCACTTAAATAATTTGTTGAAGACAAGCTTAATATTATCCTCCTGTGCTCATAGCAAACGTTTTCATGATTAAACTAGAACACAAAGCAGACATTGGTTCTTCTTCGGTCAATCTTCGAGTGCTTCTCCTTCCTCTCCCAGAGGAAAGATAATTTAATAAAGTCCAGATGCTCTCCCACCTATCTGAGGTTTCATGTGGTGTTATTGCTAATCAAAGTACATTGTCATTTATCACAGTAGAACGTTTCTGAAAGGTTGAGCTGTGTTCCTTAGTTTTATTGCCATTTATCACTTATTTAAAGAATGCAATTGGAAGGCAAAAGCATCACGGTTGTTGGAGTCACCTAACAGTTTTATGCCTGTATGCAACTATCCTGGGTGTATTTTATAGAACAACATGCCTGCCGTACAGGGGTCTTTATCTTGGTCCCGTGTTTTTAGGGGCCTTGCAATTACGTTTTTTCCCCCTTTTCTCCCGTTTCTCGACAGCAACTAGACAATCAAAGCCCAGCACACCCACTAGGCAACCAAGAGGTGTGAGGGTTAGAAACTATTCAAATTGACTTGTGATGCTCTTGTGTTGGGGGGTCAACCCCCGCCCAAACAGAATTCAAAAGTACCTGCTGCCAGCTGCCTCCCCTCCCCCCCCTCGTTCATGCCCACTAAATTGCAGCGTTGGGGTTACACGAAGACTCCCACAAGCGTTTCTTGGTCATGACACCACAAATGTGAATGGTAACCCTATAGTGCAATGGGAGGAGAATCACTATTTCCCAATTAAACTCATCATCACTGGGTTTGTCACAGAATTAAGGCTTTCACTGCAAAACGTTGTATGTTTTTGCACTGTCTGGACATCATTGTACAGTTTTATTTTATGGAGATCATGGCGCCATTCCTTGTTGTGATTTTGGATGTTGGTGCGGGATTGGTGGCTTCTTCTAGTATGGAGCTCGAATTATAGGGATAATTTCTCTAGGATATCCCAGTGTGACACTTAGCCTGTCTGTTTAATCAAAAGGTAGGTGACTGGATAGCTATAGCCACCAGGTAAGAGGATACGCATATTTTAATCTACAACTTCTAGAATGCATTGCCGGACCACATGTGCTTGGCCACCACATGGACCATCTCTGAACCCATTACAGAATACAACAAACCCGGGACATGCTGCTGCACTAACACATAGTACTAAAGAACCACGTCACCCATACCATCCGATTTAGGGGAAAAATATATTAAAAAATTAAGCGACTGTATTTGTTGTCCTACTGCTTGTATAAAATGTGTGGACATGTAAAAACATAGAAACACACAAAATCTAATTTTCTTTTCTTTTTTTTTTTCTTTAATTACATTTGACTGCTCAGACCTTTCATTTGTGTCTGTAACATAACTAAATATTAACATACGTACAAAAAGCAAACATAAAGTGGTACAATTTAATAATACTACTGGTTTGCCAGCACAAGGATGCTTGTCACGTAGCAACACAATGGTTGCAGCTGCTCTGCCTTCCATTTTCGGCTAGTTTGTCTCTAAAGGAGAGCAATCATTGCACTGGCAAGCGGGAGTTTATCCCAATTTTTTTTTAGCATTAAAAATGTGTTTTGTTTTATTTAAAGGCAAACTGAAGATTTAAGCAAGTGTGTGCCTACACGTGTGAAATGATTTCAGTTCCTAATCCATCTTGCATTAAATCATGAGGAAGCCAGCAAGCGACTATGTTACCTTGCTAACTTGCACTGCAATGAAAACGTATCAGAGGGAGCGAAGTTGTAGCCCAGTCAGGGAATGGTTGCTAAGCGACAGAAGATGCCCAGCTGGAATTGTGACTAAGGCTCCTTGTTTGTGCATCAATGAGCGAGACGGGGGTATGTCTTGGTGCGCGTATGATGAATCTTAGCCTCGGTCAGAAGCTCCCATTGGGATAAAAGGTTGTGCATAGGATTAAAACAGATGCATATCTTTATATTTATAATCCGCTAAAGGCTCCTGCTAATGATACACACCCTCTCTAACGATGCGCTCTGTCTGTGCTACAACCACCAAATCATGCATTTTCCGGCACAGATAAAAGCCCAGAAGAATGATAAACAGCCCAAAGGAGGCCCCATCCGTTCTGTTAAGTCAAGATTTATAATTATTATTTTGCCTTCGAGATAATATTCTATGCAAATGACACTCATATTTCAAGTATACCACCCAGTGAGTGCACGCTGTCTGTTAGGATGTGCTGAATTTACCCATGGAACTTGCAGAGGAAGAGGATTCCATAACTACAAATATGGAACGCCACCCTTAATAGTCTGCAATAGTCTGGCACACACTGCCAGAAAAAAATTAAATAAAAGATTAGCTGCCACAAACTGAAAAATATGGTGCTCTTACGTTCCCCAGTAAAAATATTAAAAAGATGCAGGGGTATTCCAAATAGCTGGATAATATATTCCATTCGTGCGATTTTCATATTCGACACGGCTGGGAAATGCTATTTCTTCGTAAAACAGTTAAAATTCTCAGAAGATGTTTCTTGTTTATTCCACTTACCATTTTGCCTGTACTATCTTGTCTTAAAGCAACCTTTTTCAAATTGTTAGACTGCATCAAATAAGGACGTTGGAGCCCGCTGTACACTTATTAAAACGTTAATAACTGGCAAACATGCCTACGCCTGTGAAATGTTTTGAGTTGTTAATCGGTATCGTTTTTTTACAAGGTAACTTTTTTATTTTTTTCAATGAAAACGTATCATAGAGAGCAAAATTGTAGCCCAGTCAGAGAATGGTTGCTAAGTGATAGAAGATGCTCGAGCAAACATCGCTACAGATGTGTTCGGCTTTGGCAGTTACATTTTGGTGTTCAGCTTCATTTGCTCTATAACTGAGAGTTATGGGAAATATAATCCAAATGAGGGCTGTTGAAGCAAGGTCACACACCTTTGCTACAAATTGTAATTTAAAGGAACAGTACAGAGTTAGGAATACAAACATGCATTCCTAACACTATAGTGCCCCTGTCCCAAGTTAAATACAGGTTCTCCCACCCCCCCACCATTTGCCATAAAAATGAATTAAATGACGGATTTATCTTACCAAGCTCACTTTTCTCCCTCTTGCAATGTCATCAAGGGACCTGATGCACATGTATTCAATGCTTTCCTATAAGCTTCCAGGTCACATGACCTGAGTTTTAGTCAGTTTGTGCAGCATTAGAGCTTCTAGTGGCTGTCAGGAAGACACAGTCACTAGAGATGGATATGGCACTGCAATGTAAGTATTCCAGTTTCTCAAAACCTGCAACATTTTACATTGAAGGGTTAAAAGGACAGGATCACTGCACCCACACCACTTCATTTATATGAAGTGGTCTGGGCGACTATAGTGTTCCTTTAAGTACTCTAAAATATAGGACTGGAATTCCCCAGCTTTGAATGCTAATCTCAGTAGGTTTAGTTCTTGAAATCCATGAATACCAGAATAACACAAATAATGTATTAATTAAAATACAGCTGTTTACGAGTCAATATGCTGCAGATTTTGCTGAAGGTACAAGGAGACATAATGCACAATGTATAAAATGTAAAATTTTCTTGGCAATGGCGACCTTTCCTTTTTTTTACTCTATCACTGTAATTGCTGTTAAAACATTTTTGTGAGTTGAGGCACGAAAAGGAGGCAAGAATAAAAAAATACGTCATTCCCTACCTATACTATACTTCCAGGTTAGAGACTCTTCATAAAACGCTCCAACGTTTTCTTTCTGCAGCTGTCACTGAGGTTTTGAAATTTAGAACTTAAAAGGTCACTGTAGTCACCAAAACAACTTCAGCTTAATTAAGCAGTTTTGGTGTATAGATCATGATCCTGCAGTCTTAATGCTCAACTCTCGGTCATTTAGGACTTAAATCACGTTGTTTATGCAGCCCTAGTCACACCTCCCTGCATGCGACTTGCTCAACCTTCCTAAGCACTTCCTGTAATGAGTCATCTAATGTTTACACCTTTATTGCACATTCTGTTTCATTTATCATTTCTTATTTCCTGCTCTGTTAATGGCTTACTAGACCCTGCAGGAGCCTCCTGTATGTGATTAAAGTTTAACTTACAGAGCAGGAGATACAAATATTTCAAGTAAGTTACATCTGATTGAATATGAAACCATTTTGGTTTCATAAAGGCTGTGTCAATCAGACAAGAAAGGTGTGGCTAGGGCTGCATAAATCGAAACAAAAGTGATTTAACTCCTAAATGGCAGAGAAGTGAGCAGTGAGACTGCAGAGAATGATCAATACACCAAAACGGATTCATTAAGCTAAAGTTGTTATGGTGACTATAGTTTCCCGTTAAGCTAAATAAATGTAAGTACATTATTACAGCTTGGTAAAAGAAAATATTGGAAAATCTATTTTTTTTTTTTTTTTTTTCAGATTTATTTAAACACATAAAAACCAGACTAAAAGACTATCCATCAAAATGTGAATATTGTGTTTCAAAACAAGTAAAAAAACTAATTAGCAAAAGAGCATATTTATCAGTGAATAGCTTTGTTATTATTAGATGTGCGGCCCTTTGCTTTGATAAATATCATGCTTTATTGAGTGCTCGCATTAGAGCCTGAAAACAAAGGGAGAACGTTTGTCAAAATCTCCTGTCTAAACATTTTAGAACAAATTCAAATCGTGTACATCAAAGAACGTTCTATTGAGTGCGACAGAATATTATACTTTGAGAAAAAAAAATGATTTATCCCTTTTTTTTCTCTGCATTGATTGACAGATCTCTCAAACAGCTGGCGATGTTATATATGCAGTGTTGTGTAATGCCTTTTTAATGAAACTAACAGAATTTTGGAATGATGTGTTTTCCTGAGTTACACCAGTTAAGAAGTATGAAGCATTTCAATGTCCAGCCTGCAAGAGCTAAAATAACGAGGCCAGATATATGCAATAGTTTAAGCGATTAACAAACCCACGTTTGTCCAAAATACAGATAACATTCTGTTATTTCATAATCATAACTCCCAAGTTTCCCTATCTAGGAGGGGGGCCCGGTTTTGGGTCCAAATCCCTCTTTTCCAAATTGTTGGTGTGTCTGAGTGGATAACAGAGCTTCACGGCAATTATACTCATAGTAATGTCTATTTAAACTACAATAAATGTGTTACGAAATCAGTCTGTAATTAAGAAACCATGACACAGCCCTGACACCAAACACACCCCCACTCACGCCCCTAAAATTAAAGTGTCCCTCTTTAACTATTGGAAATTTTGGGAGGTATGTATAACAGTTTTTTGTGTTACTGCATAAGCAAGAATGGCCTTTTACGTTTAGCAGATCATTCTCCTGTTCGTATATAGCTTGAAAAGGCTTAAAACCAGCCTGACATGGGCATCAAATTGTTAAAGAAAGGCACTGTTCATGGAATCCCAAAGGAAAGACTGCCAACTGGTTTTCTTAACACAATCAGATAAATAGAGGATGTGACCAGCATATGATCTTTGTGTCCTTGTACATTGCTGTCAAAAGCATCTATTTGATTGGGGATTCACATGCATTCAAAGAAATGTCTCCCAGCCAAGTTTAAACTTCCCCAATCAAGCTCTGTTACCCCAGAGACCAAAACCATTTTCCTGTGTAAATGTTGTTGGGATGAGAGGGAAAAAAAAAAGGTTCCAGAGTAAAGATTCTCTACCAAACTAATATTTGTCCGTTCCTTCAGCTAACTCTCAATACTTTTGAGGGATCAAAGGTTAACGCCTGCTCACCAACTGTGGGAAAAATTGGTAAAATAAAAGGAAATGCTTGAGAAGTTTAAATATTGAAAGAAACTATTCCAGAATTTTGCAAGTCATGGAAAAAAAAAAAACAGAAAAAATGAATGCCTAATGGACTTTTTTTTATAAGCTATAGCTTTTTAGATCAGTGCTAATATCACATTAAGTAGTACCGTATATTATCTGCAGTAACTCAAACCACGAAAGTGGAAATTTCAGAGGCAGGAGTTGTTTAATTAGGTACAGACAGTGGTGTTTTTCAAAGAGGGAAGAACCAAGTTTTAAGAGGCTATTAGCTTCTGGATTTATAGGCACCAATGTTGAATACAAGCAAAGTCCTTTAGTATACTAAGGAATGCACGTTATCTGCTCATAAAACTTAAAGTTGGAAAGATAGATCAGTTGGTTAATGCACCACCTATAGTGTAGCCAGAGCTTGTTATTTCAGGTTCAGTCCTATTAACCAGCCAAAGTTACTCACCACTGCTAGCTTGGAGAGTCCATGGCACACTCAAAACCGTTGAATTTCTACTTGCCAGGGCTGAATTTCTACTTGCCAAGAGCAGATGTAGACTGGCAGTTTTGAGCCCTGGTATTACCATAGATTCACTACTCCTCGTTAGGGATGTGCATGATCCACAAATTCGGTTCAGTTTGGAAATTCGGGTAAGAAAAAACATATGGGACTTTGGCAATTCGGAAAATCTGTAGGGGTCCCTAACCCCACCCTAACCCTTACCCTACCTTAACCCTAACCTTACCCCTTCCCTCACCCAACCCTAACCCTACCATCATTCACGTAATTTTCCCTCCCTCTCTTGTTTTGCCACTTTTCAGAAATCCAAAGCACTTCGGCACTTCCGAAATTCAGCACTTCGGCAATTCGGACATTCGGAAGCACGAATTGCACGTGTCTACTCCTAATCTTTCTGAGACTGATAAAGCAAGTACCATTTCATTGAGTAATACCTGTTACTAATGGGTAACCCAAGAGTAAAATCACAATACATTTTTCATGGAAAAACTATTGTTTATTATCTTAAATACATCAGTATGATAGATGCATATTGGATTATTAGAAAGCAGCTCCCCAACAGGCTTCAGTTGGTGCTCCAAGGCCATAAAATTGGCATGGAAATCTTCTGGCCTCCATATATTCCTAATTTGGGTGAGACTGTCCTGATTTCAGGGTCCTGTCTGCCATCTTGGGTTTGATCCTTGGTGCCCAGCTTTTGGGGACACCAGGGTACTGTCCCGAGAACATAATTAGATGCACATACACTCGGTTAACACTTCTCACTGATTGGTTGACCCTCAGGATGGCCTGTGTGATTGGCAGGCAGCCTGGCACTGACCTGCCAATTTTTCGGGCAGACGCACCGAAATGCCAGGCATCTTCCATGCTTAATATTAATACACAAGCTGACCGTTAAACGGTTTCAAGGGCCCTTCTTAATAGGAAGTTTTAGCTGATGTGACTATGAAATGGTATTTGTAGAAGTATTTAGCCAGACCCATAAAACATCCAGCAGTTTCTCCTTCACTGTGTCGATGTGGAAAGTTGTAGATCGAAGACTTATTGCCCGGAGCCTCTTTTTCAAACTTGACAGCGGATTCTCCGAGATCATGATGAACAGGCGATATATTTGATATCCAAATACATTTTAACAGCAAAGTTTAACGTTTCTCACTCGCCCTGTAAATTCTAGATCTATTAGTAGAGAACTCCAATAATTGTTTTTTTTAAAGCAGTTTCCTCTGAAATAGCGACAAACACAACAAATAAACCTTTTAGGTTTCTGGATCAGAGAACCACTCTGTAATTATCTGGGTCTGTGAAGCTATTTAACCCCTTGTGCCTTTCTTTTATTTCCAGCAGACGTTGGCCTCCTACATGGTCTTTTCATTCAGCCAACATTGCTATCTAAGCACGCAACTGGAAGTATTTCATGTACAAATCTCCGACACCCAACGCAAATAGAAGTGTCAATCATTTCTAAACCACTTGGAAGGGCAATTTACTCAACAGCTACTGTAGTGCTGCAGACTGCGGTTTGGTTTATATCACATGGTTATCTGAATACAAATTTTAACAAATGAAACAAAGTAGAAAGTTTATTACCGGTCATCACATTGAAAATCAAATGTTTATAAAGAGAGCTGTAATTTTTAAGTCAGATGTTTTTACACCTACCCTACTTCTACAAAAAATAGAGTATCTTGCGTATTCTTTAGATTCCAAGAAATAATCACATTTAAATATTTTCGCTTGCATCTCTCCTCTACTGCAACCTGTACATGTTTAAATGTAACCACTGCAGTATGTGGTTAAAGCTGTGATACAGGATTACTCAGACACGTTTCCCCAGTAATGGGACAAACCATTTATCAGTGGTTTGCCCTCTTGCCTGGGTCCCAGCCGATGGCCGATGATCGCTTTTGCAGAGCTGTGGAAGCTGGATGTTGATCCTGATTGCCATTCATTGACTGAGAGCGTCTGCCAATAATTGGCACAGTGTGCAAAAGAATCTACACATTATTGATATTAGCCAGCCCGGAATTTACTGAAGCAAAGGATTTAAACTATTATTACAAGCGGGTTTGTGAATCGGGAGTACATAAAAGTCGAAGAGCACTCAGGTTATTGGTGCCTCACAGTCCGATGGTTTCTTACTCAAGCTTTTCACAACACTCACAAATGATTATAAATCCACCCAGCCTCCCTACTTTTGGGAGAGCTGGGTGGATCATTTACCTGGGGTCTAGTGGGGCTGCTGGGCGGGCAGGCAGGCGGGGGGGGGGGGGGGGGGAAGATAGACAGGAAGGCAGGCGGGCGGCCAAAGTAGGCGGCGAGGGAGCTGTGATCTTCCTCCTCAGCTCCCTCGCACACCGCTTTGTGACGCCAGGAGCCAAACTGACATCATATTCCAGCTTCTGGCACCACTGAGGGTGCTGAGCAGGAAGAGCTCACAAACCAGCACTCCCTCGCCGCCTGCCTGAAAGACAATTGTCTGCCTGCCCCAGGGGGGAGGGCGGTAAAGATGGCCAGCCCGCCAGCTCTTGGGCCCCCCATAAAACGAGGCTAACAAGGCATTTGCCTGGGCATATGGGGGGGCGGCTTTTTCCCGCCCCCTGGAAAGTGCCGCCCAAGGCAAATGCCTTGTTAGCCTCCCAGTAAATACTGCCCTGAGTCTAAGGCATAGGACACACACAATATTACCAAGATGACTTCCACTCGTTTACTCTGCCTTTCCAATTTATTGCCATATCTCCAGGATAAGGCATGAAGAAGTTAATTAGGCATTACATGCGTGTTATTTGAAAAAAATAAAATAAAAGTTATGTGGTTACATCTTAAAGAGGATTTTCTTGCAGTTGTCAAAGCACAGATTTATGATGTACTGCAAAGAGTGATAAAATGGAACAAACAGCTGTGTAGTCAGACTGATACTTTCTAAAACGGATAAACAGATCAATAGCTAAACAGGCAAAGTGCGATGCATTATGGACAGAACTATAATAATCTGGCAGAGTCTCAAACTGGATTAAATACATCTCAGAGAAGCGGCAGGTGGAGCAGGTCTGCAGTCAGCCGTAGGGAACATCGGGATTGCAAAACAGGCATTTAATAGGATTAATACCCAGAGAACAGCTGGAGCAGGTCTATCTCCAAACACCGGAAAGATGGCTATTAAGGTTACTTGCAGCATGTAAAACAAAACACACTCCTGCAGATCATGAAATCCCAGATCTCAGTGAACGAGGTGCTGCTTGTTGTACAAAATATTCTTTGATGGTTTGTAAAACTTTTGGCGTAAGTAAAAAAAAAAAACAGACACAGAGATTCGTCTTCGGCTGATCTGCAATTCATTGGGCCGATCAGGTGAATGATCGAATTCCAGAACTCTGAGCCAAAATGATCTTGAGTTATGAACCACCTTAAACGCTCAATGCCAAAATGTTTGGGATGGCTCATGATTCTGTCCCATGTCATATGTGATGTCATAATGAGGCACCAAGAAGCCAGGCATTAGTGAATGTGCATCATAACACAGAAGAGATCACTTCCATGACTGCATGGTTCCGCGAGGGACAGGTATTGTGACAAAGTGAATATTTATTAAGATGATATATTTAATAAGTATATAAAATGGATTTTTACTGATTCTCTCGTTTCTACTCTATTAGTTACTTTTCTTACTTGATCTGGGAACTAACATTTTACTAGTGTACTGCTAGTATATGCATAATATTACATTGTGTTATATTTTGCAGAACATGGATTGACCCGTTTTGTGCCATTTATTGTTCTTCTGATTCAGTTTGTGAATCAGAATCTTGGTTCCAAGAGGTGAATTCAGCATCCCGCTGAATTTCGGATGTCCCCAAATATATTTTGGACTTTCAGAAAAAAATAAAAATAAATTCCAGACAAAATTGTCTCTCGTATAAAACACATCCAAGTGTCAAAATTGTCTTAGGAAACTTAAAACTTCATCTTTTGAGATGCATGAAAGACTAAATCTGCTCTTCGACGTGTGGACTAAATGGAAAAGAATGCTAGGGACATCGAGGGATATCTTCTTATTTGAAATGTGTAATTAACTTGAAAAAAAACCATGGTTATAATGTTGTGGTCTTTGAAACAGTTACATTTAGATGATTTACAAACCTGGATCAAACTGCTTTCCGAGCTCACTATAAATCAGATTATCTCAAATTTATTCTACTGCACTCGAAAATTGTAGACAGGGGACCACCAATGGACTTTACGATCTATGAAAATGGCCATCTATGAAAATGGCCATAAGAATAATACAGGGTAGTATAGCACAAATATGTAAATATTGATACACACACGAAAAAGTGTCAACAGGCAAGAATAGTTTCTTAGTTGGGATTTACCGCCTATTAATTAGATATTATAGGAATGATATGTTCAAAATATTAAAATGGGTTTCATCCCTTCCTCTTGCTATGAGGATACAAGGTTGTGGAGCTCTGGTACAATGGTTTACTGCATTTTGCAGGATCCCCTCCCTACCCCCTAAAACATTTTTTTTCAAAATTAAGAAATCACATTTGGCCTCATACAAAGTAATTCAGAATGATATATTGGATGATGCTCTACAAAATATAATCTTGAATTTTCAGGCAGGAGTATCCCGTTAATTAGTCAATCATACCGATTATAACAAATGGCAGAAAATGAGAAAAAGTATGAAGGAACAAAAAGTTTTTATATAAATTTGCGGCATCAAGTTGAAATTCTGGCGACCATTCACGTCTTGCGCTCAGAGACAGTGCATTTCCAATCTCGGTTATAATGTTGAAAGAATCAAACATTCCTGCAGTCGGATTCGTACACTAATTCTTCATAATGAATGAATAACTAGTTCTAACGCCGAGAAGTATAATGAAGTGTAAGTACATCATACAAGGATTGATCAAGACGATATACTGTGTAATATTCTGTTTGATGTCTTTCATTTTCATTACTAATGAATGATAAAACATGTAAGTGCAATATAATCATCTTTACATTGTGCCGTCCCGGTTAGATCTCTGCTATTAATTGCTTTCTTGCAAGATAAGGGAAAATGTATAATAAGGAGTTCAGCCAACTCTTTCAAGACCAAACATTAAAACTGAACGGGTAGATTTATTTCATCTCCTATAACAGTAGCAGAATAAAACCTTGTGCACGCCATACGAGTTCATTTTGTTGCCGAGTCGTCATTGGATAACAGCAGAAGGCGTTATTGATACTCTGTACAGGAGGTGCAGCTAGGGCTGTGTAAACAAAGTGATTTAACTCCTAAATGGCAGAACAATGAAGCCGTGAGACTGCAGGGGCATGATCTATACACCAATACGAACATTTTTTGGTGCTTAGAGTGTCTCTTTAAAAAAAAAATTGGTTTTGCATGCATTAAAATGATTATTTACAAAACAAGTTAAGGTCTGTTGATGGCACACTTGAAAATATAAAATCTAAATAGCTGTATTTTAACAAATTTCCAACTAGGATATCATATATATTGTACCCCACAAGTATTCTTTTTGTCTGAATTTTAAACATAAGTAATCAGGGCACTGTAACACACTGCTAAGTGAATGAGCCCCTAATTTATGTTGAAAGTGGCTGAATTAAAAAAAATGTAGTGGCTGAATCTAAAAATGTAAACATCGTCTTTCAATGTGGATTCGGCTCGTAACACATTCCATCCGGTGACTGCGACTTACACTTTGAAAGCTGCTGCGCTGAGTTTCTGTCGCAGATGGCGCAGATGCTAAAAAGGACTCTCTCTGCCAAAAGTACATATTGAAAGATGGTGATTGCAAGGACCTGAAAACAGCAAGTCTGCCCTTTCTCCAAATACATGGTGCCTGCTGCCAATTACACTGAAAATAACCGTGATGTCAGCGAAAGCAGGGAAAATCATATTTAAAAAACTCTTTACGCAAACAAGTGCACACAGCAAAAAGGCACACTGCGGTCAGTGTGATAGGCAGGTTAGTTCAACCTGACTCAGTAGCAAAGAGTGGATTCAGATATGATGAGAATAGGATACAAATATATACAGGAATCATGGCTACTGTTTTCTGGTGACCTGCTCATGAACAGATCTGTACAAAGAAAGCAGGGCCGGATTAACATAGGGGCTGATGGAGCTGAAGCTCCAGGCCCATGCCTATGGAATAGACCAATTGATTTTTTTTTTATTTTTACTACTCTTCACATGCTCTTGCTTAAGTATATAAACTAAAGAGGGGTGTAGGGGAACAAAACTGGTGTGAACTGGATGACAATGAAATTAGATAAGGTAAAGCTGACTTTGTGTATTATGCAAATCCTCTTGTAGGAGTAGCAGACAATTGAATATAATGGATTTCATGTTTTTTTTGGGAGGTGTGTGGGGGGGGGGGGGGGAGGGGGGGGGTGGAGACAGTCTAAATAAGGGCATTAGGTGTTACTTTACAACAAACCGGAGAGAGGTGTTAAGCTTTGGAGGATAGCAGCAGCCTTTAAATAGTAGCAACAGGGTTAGAAGCCAGTCACTAAGTAGTAGTTAGCGGCTCCCTTACAGAATACAGAGAGCTGTTGGCTGTTACTTAGTGACTGGCTTGAAGTACCAACAGCCTATAACTCCCTGTCACTACTGGTGAATTTCTGCAGACAGTAAACAGCCATCTCTTGCCGACACCAGTGACAGGCATTATTGCGAGTCGCGGCCGGCAATTGCAAAGTACCAAAAACATTGGAAACAAGCCCATAGAGCAGGTAATGAACTATATAAAACTCAGCATCAAATGTGCATCTTTTATAAAAATATTTAATAAAAAAAAGCGTCATGAAAGGTTTGCTAAAACATTTAAAATAGTTTTATTTGTGATTTAGAGTTTATTTTCTTCAACCTGAATTTTTGTGCAAAGTCAACTTTTTAATGCAAAAATACAGGGCGCTATTTGTTCAGGACCACATTTCACAAGTCTCGCTCACCGTGGGCATGTAGCATTGTAAGAAACTGATGCTAGGGCACACCAACTCTATATATTCTGGGCAAACAAGGTAGTCCCGAGCAAGGCTGCAATTCGTAGATGTCTACAGAATGAGCAGAATGAACATATGACTTCATATTCTGACATGGCCATTGATCTCGGGGGTTCTGAAATATGGTGTCTTCTGTGCTATGCTCCGAAGCAGCCTTGAATTATAAATATTATGCAAATGAATTTGCATATTTTACACTGGAGATGTTTTCAGAGCACAGACAGATGTTCCTGAAGATCCTTCACGAAGTGTTAACTTACATCAGTTTTATAGCAAAGGGATTTGCAAACAGATTTATTTATATCTTTTTTTTTGTACGGATATTGTACATTGAACTCTATGAAACCATGCCATAGTGACATGAAGACATCACCTGCTATTTTCAATGACAACATCTATTTATATAATATATATATATGATCTACACACGTAACAGTCACACACATTATATGGAAACTGATGCAAACATCATAATAAACAAAAATCTCAATGATCTATGATTAGCATTTTTCTCATGTGCTTCATCATTAATGATCTTTTAAAATTAAAATGCATTTCAGATGCCCCGAGGTGTAACTTCTAAATATTGCAGGCAGTCTGGGGTGTGTATTTGTTGAAACTGTACTGAGTTTTAACAACCGCATAACGCATTACTTATTACTGGATTTAAACACATGGACTGGTACTTGAAATGACACAATATAGATAGAAATATCACATACGGATACACACATAAAACATTGCCAATAGCCATTGGCAAGTGAAAATTCATCCCTGGTGAGTGTATTATTATTATTATTATTATTTTATTATTTATATAGCGCCAACAAATTCCGTAGCGCTGTACAATGGGTGGACTAACAGACACATAATTGAGATCAGACCACTGGACGTACAGGAACAGAGGGGGTTGAGGGCCCTGCTCAATGAGCTTACATGCTAGAGGGAGTGGGGTATAGTGACACAAACGGGTTAAAGTAGGGGAATTAAATAGTTTGTTAGAGAAGGGTTTATTGAGTGCTTGGTAGGTCATTTTTGACAGTTGCAGGGAAGGAGTCAAGGGGTGGGGGATGAGAAGCCTGCTGACAGTTTAATTGATATGCTTTAACGAAGAAGTGAGTTTTCAAAGATTTTTTGAAGGAGTGGAGGCTGGGTGAAAGTCTGATGAGTGTTTCTCACTGGGAGAGGTAGGAGGAGCACCAGGAGAGAGCAGTATCCCGTAGACCAAAGTTACGAAGAATGTGAAGAAGCTGTTGATGATCAACAGTGTCAAATGCGGCAGAAAGATCAAGGAGGATTAGGATAGAGTATTGGCCGTGAGATTTAAAATAATAATAATAATAATAATAATAATAATAATAATAATAATAATGTACGGCCAACTCATGCTTGCAGGACTTCTCGCGGGGGGCTACCTTCCTATGGAATAGCCTGCCTACCGCCATTAGACTCTCCCCTAGTCTTCAATCGTTTAAGAAGTGCCTTAAAACCCATCTCTCCAGAAAAGCTTATGGCCTCCCAGAGTAACCTCTACCTCACATACCCGTCTCTTGCTCTCTCCTCAAGGGCAGCACTCTACTCTCTCCTCCAGCTCTGCTTCACTCCCACCTATTTTGATTGATATTTCCTGTCCTAATGTGTTTTACACCCCACCTCCTATAGACTGTAAGCTCATTTGAGCAGGGTTCTCTTCAACCTATCGTTCCTGTAGGTTTTCTTGTAATTGTCCTATTTATAGTTATATCCCCCCTCTCATAATATTGTAAAGCGCTACAGAATCTGTTGGCGCTATATAAATGGCAATAATAGATAAATAAATAATGTCTAAACACTGATGTTGTTAAATACAATTCCATGTTTATAGAAGTTTGTATGTATATGTGAAACTATGACACCTGCAAATTTGTGTTTTGTTGCTACATGTAACCATTCCAAAACAGAATCAATTGTAGTCAGTAAGAGATAAGACAGACAATGTTGCCAAGTGATCTAGAAGCCTGCGCTCGGGCCTAAATCCCCATGTACATTTAAACAAAATGGAGGCTCTTTAGTTTTATTCCAATGGCCATTTGAATATATAAGCTCACCAGCAACGTCAAGGCAAGCCTCAATAGGTGAGTTCCTACACTAGCCATTAGATATGCTGATATCAGCCAAGAATCTCCAGTAAGACAGGAAGGGGTATTTTATAAACCCTTTAACATTTAACCCTTTATAGGGCTTCTACACATACTATACACTTTGCTGGTATCAGACAAAGTGTAAACATCTCTAATGAGACAGGAAGGGGTGTTTTATAAACCCCTACATACTTTACCCTGAATAGGGCTATAACACATACAAATCACCTTGCTGGTATCAGCATATCTAATGGCTAGTGTAGGAACTCACCTATTGAGGCTTGCCTTGACGTGGCTGGTGAGCTTATATATTCAAATTGCCATTGGAATAAAACAAAAGAGCCTCCATTTTGTTTAAATGTACATGGGGATTTAGGCCAGAGCGCAGGTAACGTTCTCTTTGTTTTTACTATGTATTTTAAGCTGTTGGATACTAAGCTACTGCTGCTGCAAGCGCGGTGCTTTATCTTTGTGTTACCATATAGAAAATGATTCAGAATGAACGCACTCCATGTGCATATCTTACTACTCAGGGGGTTATTATTGGCCTTGATTTTTATTGGTCTCCAGCAAAAATACCAGCAAAGAGGAAACCGCGCTACCACAATTAGGTAAGATTAATATAATCTGTACTGCGAATACCACACAAGAAGCCTAGATTGGCAGCAGGTAAGCATGCAGACCTGCAGGTGGGCAAAGCCGATTTGAAGTACTGGAACATATTATTGTAAATGCAAGTCTGTTAAAGAGAAATATCTGTAAGCATTGCACATTAATACATCCATACGCATTGCACATTAATACATCCATACGCATTGCACATTAATACATCCATACGCATTGCACATTAATACATCCATACGCATTGCACATTAATACATCCATACGCATTGCACATTAATACATCCATACGCATTGCACATTAATACATCCATACGCATTGCACATTAATACATCCATACGCATTGCACATTAATACATCCATACGCATTGCACATTAATACATCCATACGCATTGCACATTAATACATCCATACGCATTGCACATTAATACATCCATACGCATTGCACATTAATACATCCATACGCATTGCACATTAATACATCCATACGCATTGCACATTAATACATCCATACGCATTGCACATTAATACATCCATACGCATTGCACATTAATACATCCATACGCATTGCACATTAATACATCCATACGCATTGCACATTAATGCTGAGACTCCCTCAACCTCCCCAACTCCATCATGTAAAATCATTAAAGTGAAAATGTTAGCAACACAAGTCACATAAGGATAGGGAAAAGTGACATAAATGAAGTGAAATCAATGGGATTGTGCATGGCCTCCTTTCCCCCCAGAAAATGAAGTATTACAGAGCATGTGAATATTCTTTTTACCCATACTCCTTTACATGAATCTGGATGGTTCATGGCAGGAGTCAGACCACTTCACCTACCTACCTATTCACTTACCAACATTATTTAGCCCCCTGTCTGGTATTTAACACCCATGTCTGTTCTAGATTTGCCTTTTTATCTAGAAACCTAAATGTCTTGTGTCATTTATTGTGCTGGGAAAATTGCCATGTTTTAGGTGTGTTTAATTGGGGAAAGGTGATCGCAGTCCTGCTTAAGCTTTTCATAGGCCTCAGCATTAGATCTTTCAAGATCTCTCTAGCAGTGTTCCAGACAAACCTGATACAATTTATCATCATTACAAATCAATTAAACCAGAGAGCTTATGAAACTTTAAAAACCGAGGCCCATTTACCATGGTTGTCTCTGCATGCACAGACAGGGCATAACCAACCTACAGGTGGAAAATAAATTAACCTGTTTTAGGGTAGTTAACTCTGAGGAATCCATCTTGTTTCGTTTAATTACTTAACATGTTTATGTCCCACCAATTCAACTCCATCAATATAGTCTAGCTATGTTTCCGAACTCTCCCTTCCACTGACATACCCCCTTCTCAGTCCTACTGAATAGACAGTGGGGCTGAAATAGCCTGACAAATGACTGAGGAGGTCCCAAAGATGCCCATTTCATTCTGTCGTCTTTATTGTAGATGACCTAAAATCAAATACTCAGGCCCTTGTCTCCCTGGTGACACCTGAAGGCCTCTGTCTCCTAGCAACCGTGAACAATGGTCCCTGGGAAAAGCACATGCAGTTTGAAAAAGGGCAGCACTTTCTCTCAGAGCCCTGTTTTTCTCTTCTGGGTGGAGATGGGAAGGGGGGAGGCACATTTTAAGATCCCGCGTGCAAACCATGAGCTGCAGGGGGACTTTAAAAAAAAAAAAAAAAACAACCTGTAGATTATACACAGTGGTTTCCTGTGCCTTTAAATTAATATTAATAAAGCAGGTCTGAGAAGATTTAATACTGTATAAACCATCATGAGGCGATGGAGAGATTCCCCCACCTGTGGAGTTATTAGCTGGCTTTTAGGGGACAAAAGCCCCTTTCTCGTTTTCTTTTTCTTGCATCCCCCAACCACTGTTTTGCCACTTAAATGCCATGGAGATCCCCATCCAATGGCAAATTCCACTATACTAGAGACATTTCCTGCTTTCTGTTAAAATTAAATGCATGTCGAACATCGACAACAACAAGGCCAGTGAACCCGCATGGAGGACAAACTTATTCTGCATCGACCCACGATATATTCCAGTGTGTGTATATATATCTATATATAATTCTATGTGCCATAAAAAAAAAATCTTTTTAAAAAGTGACACATGGGACATAAAAAGTATTCAGCTTTTCAGTGCTAGATTCTAATCACATTGTATCTCAGAATATCAGTTCAACAGAAATTATAAAACGTTAGTAACATATCTTTAACCTGTCTGACAACAGATATGGTATTAATACAACAATGTGTTTTAATAACCAGGTCAACGTTATTACCCAAACAGACCCCTATGGTGATTGAAGAGCAACTAAATTGTTTTTTTTTCTTTCGTAGGAAAGGTTAAAAATAATTGCACCCCAAGTGAGAATAATACAACATGCACTTCAAACAATACATTTTATTTTATCTCACGCATGCATGGCAGATGCCAAATGTCCTGATAAATGAGAACATCCCAAGTCTCATACTACAGGTAGCATTGCAAGGTTTAACGCAGGACGGCCAACGGAAATTCCTGCTTGGGAGCTTCTAGCTCTCTGGCTTCAGGGAGACACCTGGTGGACCACAGATAAGAAGTCGAACTGTTCTAAAACAATTTGACGCTTTACAGTGGGGTGGCAGACAGACACTCCTGATAACGTAATCACTACAGTGCGCTATTGTGGCTATGGTGCTTGTAGAGTTCTTTTAACTATAAATTGCACATATCTATAAAAAAAAAAATATATATTTTTCCAAGACTCAGGCATTAGCAATCTTTTATTCTTAAGGTAAAATAAAAACTTAAAGTCACATTAATGGGACATGTATCAATTCCTTTATTAAACCAGCAAGCAAACACTTTTAAGCAAATAAAAAAAAAAATTATAAAGCAAGAAAATTTTTGAAAAGTATGTAATAAACATTTATAAACTTGGCCAGATTGCATAACTGGGCACGCCTCTTAGCTATGGGAGTTTCTTCAGTCTCCCCACCCCCTAACCCGCCCATCTCCGTTTCAGACCAGTCCACTAATGACAGGGCATCATTGTACAGCAGCAGGAGAGAGGAACCGGACAACAAAACCTGCTTGGCATGATACCACCAATCAGAGTCCCTCTCTTCCCCATGCCAGGGTGTTGCAAGGTGAAAAGATCTTCCAACTGCACATATCTAAATCTGACAGGCAATGCCAAATGCACTTTACTAGCATTCCTAGGGATAGGAAACTGATTGGTTAGATCAGCTTCCGTCCTGGTGTGGGTGTGGAAAGCATAAGAAAGAAGAGCAGGTAAACTTGGGTTAAAAAAAAAAAAAAAATTCCTGGAAATTATGTCTTAAAGTGTAAATTAATTGTATTGATCATTAACACCCAGTATGTCTCACTACGAAGGCAACACCATCTTTCCAAAATCCAGATATTAGGATTACGATTATTTAACATAATCTTCATAAATTCTTTGGTCATAAAAATTGTTGGCAGTCAGCTATTAACAATCTGCCTGGGTATCTCTGGATATAGAATTCAGAGGATTAAGTTGTATTGGTTTCCTTTAATATGTTTATTTCTTGTAAAAATACGGTGAGTGTGAAATTCTCATGTAGCTGTGCAGAGAGCTATGCCGATTTCTAAATCCATTTCATAAAACACTGGGATAATTATGTAACTGGATTGACTTTTATTATATACAAATTGGGTCTGTACCATTCAGGAATTCATATCACCCCACAACATGGGATGGAAGAAGGAATTTGCAATTTACATCTACGGTAATCACATATTCATGGGACGCAATCATGCTTTCTACCAATCCGTCCTGTCGCTCTCTAAAAAAAAAAATGTGTTTAGCAGTTAATTAAGCTGCAACTATAACTATTACTAAAAAAAAAGAAATACAAGACATCAAAGGGAGATTCTAAGCACCATACCCATTACAATGTATTGAATCATTAGAGCTTTAGTGGTTATGGTGTACAAAGACTGTTGGTGCAGTCCCTCCACTTTTTATCAAACCATTTTCAAATGGCCAGGCTGGGTGAGGTTAGAGGGGGAGGGCTTGCAAAGGCTGCAGACAATAGACCTGCAGATTTTGCACGTTGTTTTTTGATATACCCCCTAATGAGGTCAATGCGGTAGTAAATGTATGCATTCATTATTGTAGATCGACAAAAATTTTAAACAATTTTGGGGTATTCTCCCTTATATCTTCAATTAAGAGGAGTCTATAAGCTTAATTACATTGGAATTCATATATTTGACATATTTTGTAAGATATAAGCCTTTCTCAAAGTTTTTTTTAGTAAAGTTTTGCTTTTAAAAAAAAAGATTTCTTAATAAAGCATTATATACTGGGATATTTTGGTATATTTTTAGTAATTTTTTAGTAAGTCTTTTTGTGTACTTATTTAAATGAGAATCCCTCTTCAAAACAATATTAAAAAAATGTTAGCCAAATGTAACACAACATCACACTTGGCTATCAGAGAATTGTATACAATGTATTTGATTAAATATGTTCTGTTACAATGTTGGGTGACAGTTAAAGGGGCACTCCACTGCACAAGTACAAAATAAATAATCAGAAAAAAATAAAAAAATAAATACCACCATTTAGTAGATATACCCCAAATGAAAACTTGCATGCATTTAATTAGGAATTGTTTTTCATTGAATTATATCTAAAAATAGCTTGCAAAAGTTGCAGTTCTGCCTTTCCAATCCCTCGCCTTCTTACCCCGCCCAGACTTTCTGTGACTGTCCAATCACAGACTTCCCAATGCAGCTCAATGAGAAGTCTTTGCAAGGCAGGTGCTCTGGGCAATTGCTGCCTACCAAACTAGGAAGTAACAGGACCTGTTGTCTGCTTAAAATTCAGGGGGCGTAACCAGGTTCATTTATAAAAGTGTCAATTTGTATTAAAATTTGCACTTTTTGAAAAATGAAATAAAGAGGACACACTCTTTTCACATAAAGCTTTTCAGGAAGCTAAAGTACTTTAAGGGTCTAGAGTGTCCCTTTAAGATAACCAATTAGAGGGGGGCGGGGCCTGACCATCATGGCGGATAGACGTGCTTTTCGTGAGCTCCCACAAAAGCCTGACAAAACCAGCGGAAATCTGCTCACCCAAGCGACACAACCAACTCTGCCAGGCACCCACGTGCCAACCGGGATGGAGGGCACACAACGGACTCTTAAGCAACATGATTGGGGCCAGATGAAACCACGACCGACAATGCGGCCTGGTCTGCCGCGGGCGGGGGAGGCGGCCGCTCCCCTGTCCTGGAGGCACCCTGCAGCTGCCCACCACACAAGCAAGCCCTGCTACCCCCCCCTCGGACCGGAGGGGGTAATCCCGGTCCATCCTGAGGTGGCAACCCTGAGCGAGAGGAGATGGGGAACACCGCCACAGACTGTAAACGGAGACCTCCCTAAGATGGCGGATGCAGCGTTTGCCTCCGACCTCAGCGACAACTCACACGACATCCTCACTCGAATAAACAACCACTTCGAGGCATTCTGGAAGAAGCTGGTGGGTAAGCTAAACCCACCTGCCTCGCCACGACCAATCGCTTCCACGAGGCGGGCATCACTCACCCACTCCCATCAAGAGATACGGCACCCGCGCAGCTACCTAACGCCCTCACTTACCCAAGCAGGGCGCCAATACAAGCCGGCCTTCCCGCCCTACCGCTGACACGATAAAGTCCGACGCCGCGCTCCACACAGTCAGAGGAGGCATATGTCACAGCGACGCCTAAAGACACAAAGAAGACCCTCTGGGCCTAGACCGACTCACGGATTGTGCTACTCGGTGGTTGACAGGGCACAGAGTTCCGGAGGATCTCGGAACATGAGGCACTCGGGCAAGCAGAAGGCTTACCAGATGGGAACCACCTTGCCTAAGAAGGGAGTGCCATCAGATCGGGAGCGGAGATGGCGAGGCACAGGGTCCAACATGGCGGCAACACCGGGTCAGCCCAACAACGTCCCACAACCACAACAAGGTGTACCCCCTGAACGCATGCCGCGACCAATACCAGGACTCGCAAAAGCAACAGAGTGGGACTGTGGTATACCTCTTGCTGGGGTAGGCTGACCGGGACTCTAGACACAACTGATGCCCCATACAGTTTCTATCCGCAAATGTTATAGTTTTTCCTGTGTTTTTTCTCATTTGAGTTTTCCCTTATACTTTTATGTTATGCTCTACAATTCACTGTTTAGGCCACCTCTCCATGCTAGCGAGGAGGATAAGATGATGACAGCATGACCCAGTGGAATATTAGCCTGTCACAGTTACTTAGCATGTCAACCTACTGTGTTAATTACTCATACCTCCTTATCTAGCTAGATCTCTGAGTTACAAAACTAGATGTATGCAGTTTAGTTATATTTCTCATACTAGCTCACGTTCTGATCTCTGTAGGACCTCTCTGAAGGCCTTTCTAAAGTGTTTTAACTGTTTATTCACTACTTTGTCACTCCTCTGAATAATCTTTCCTGACATACGCCTTCTACTAACCTACTTAACAAAACGAGTCACCAAACTATTGTACTAACGATATCCATTTAAAAAAAAAAGTGCCTGACTAATCTGTGCCACAACCTGTAATGCAACGGTTTACCGTTTTACCCTGATGCCGCTGTCGTGGCGCATTGAGGCTACCTGTTATTTCTGCGCACAACTAAAATAAAGAATTTAAAAAAAAAAAAAGATAACCAATTAGAATGGTAGGATAGGGTATAAACATAGTGCAGATTGAGTCAGACGTTGTAGAAGGGCAAAACGTGACATCTGGCGTCATTGAGGAACTGATTTTTGGCACACCTTAATGAGCAGCAAAGAAACGGTTTTACACATATATTGTGTTGAGTGAATGCAGCTAATTTGGGGGGGAAATCATGGATCACATTATTATTTGTAGTGACGTGCCTTGCACACTGTTTTCAGTTTTTGTGTTAAATTTTGTGTTATATCTACTAAATTGTTATATAAATCATTGTAGTGTTCCTTTAACCCCTTAAAGACCAAACTTCTGGAATAAAAGGGAATCATGACATGTCACACATGTCATGTGTCCTTAAGGGGTTAAATGCACTTGTAGTACTCAAAACAACGTTAGCTCTTTAAAAGAGAGCATTGAATTCTATCTGTACATTGCATTCGCAGTTTTGCTGCCAAATATATAGATTGGGAGGAAAATCTTTTATAAAAGTAGTCTTGTCTCCAAACTTCCAATCAATTCCTTGGCAAACACACTGGAGAGGAATTAATTGGTAAAGGATAGCAGAGGAGACCTCCCACAGGAAATCCTTTTGCTCTCCACACACAGCGCATGTGCTATGGTTCACATGGAAACCCTCAAGCCAGCACTGCAAGCACTGCCTAGAGAGTATAGAAACGGAGTGACATTATGTTACTCATTTCAGGCGCCGGCATGTTGGCAATGAGTAGGTATGGCCTGCTTGAGGATGCTTCTTCAGTGATCAGCAGCTTACAGAGAAGGAGTGTGGGTGGACCTCTCTAATGTGATTGCAGCCAACTAGGTAGGTGGCTACAGGGAACCTGTAACTATCTTTAGAACTGCTGATTTATCCAATGAAGAGTAGTTTACGGGCACTGCAAAGGATTCTGGAAGTTGAAGTTCAAACATCAGCTTTATGCTGCAGAAGGCCAACAGCTGAACTACAACTACCAGAAACCTAACAAAATAATGGTCAAAAAGTAAAAAAAAAAAAAAATGCTGGCTGGGAGGAGCCAGAAAAATAATGGATATTTAGATACTCAGGCTGGAACTGCTGCAAAGCCACTGCCGCAGAGACATACTAGGAATGGCAGATGGATCACTGTAGGATCTGGTAGACTTAGAGTTGTGGATAAAAGGCATATTGCACAGTCTGTTGCGCTACATAATTCATTTTATGCACTTTCAGAGTCTAGTGGTGTCATGGAGACAGGCACTGAGGGTAGTGGTGTTGTGGAGAGAGGCACTGAGGCTAGTGGTGTTATGGAGACAGGCTTGGAGACTATGGTGAGGCCCAATAGAAAGCAGTTGTGGCGGGGGCGGGGCCGGGCCGCCGAGCTGCATGGCAGCAGAATAATGTGGCTCCAGGCCCAAACTAACTGGAATGGCTTTAAAATGCCCACAGAGGCCACAAAAAACGGTTTGCCTGCTGCAACAATGTGGAGGACAACACCAGATTTCAGATGATACCAACTGGAGCCCAAAAGCCTGTAAACACCGCAAACGAATTTTGGGGCCTACCTGCGACCGCAAGACCAGACTCGGGTGCACACGAATCAGTCAGCACAGGTGCAGACCCCCGCGCTAAGATACAGGCAAGGGAGAAGACCGCCCTGGTGATGGCTGCGGCTGGCTCGGGGCCCGGCCCTGTTTCCCCCCCCCCCCGGCCGGTGGGGGTTATCCCGGCCACATGGAGGCAGCGCGGGCCGAGACGGGAGATCCAGTGCCGAGCTCGGGCTGTCCTCCTGGACTGGCACAGGCTGCCAACAAGGAGCCCGCCAGCAAACAGAAACACGAAGAGGAAGGGGCACTCGCAGACGAAAACACCCTGACAGAGGCTCAAGTCAACACAGGGGCCCTACAAATCAGTGACAGGACAGAGCTGAGCCCCACTACCGGCGTCTGCTCTCCATACAGGCACCTCCACATGCGTGGTGCCGGAACAGATGGGCCGACTACTTTCCGTGGGGAGCTGACCAGTGCGGCCCAAACGGGCCTCGGCACTGCCGGAAACCGGATGAAAATCCTGTGGTGGCTACCGGCCTGCAGGAGCAGTGAGTACCTGGGCCTCTGGGTTTGGGGTGTCCCCGGAGAGCCTTGTCCCCGATGCCGTGAGCCCTGTGGGGCGGGACTGCGCGGCCCTTCCGGCGGACCGGTGGCCGGGAGCGGCGCGCGCCGTGCCCAAGTGTGTGGCCGGCGCCGGGAGAGACACTGGGACACACGGTTCACTGGGTCTTGGGTGGTGATGGGGAGGTGCAGGGGGTGGACGATCTGCGGACTCTAGGTGTGGGGGTCAGGTGGACGGACTGCCCCCGAGTGCCCACAGCGCCATGGAGGACTCGGGTGCTGGGCTGGGGCTATTTCGGGGAGGACGGATGGTGATCCGGCGAGCTGGAGGTCCCGCGGCGGCCATGTCATTGGAGGCCCTCATAGGACTGATACTGAGACCAGCCTCGCTCTTATTTTTCCGTTTTTCTGCATACACTGTTATCGCATGTTTAAACCTCAAATCTGGGGGGGCTGCTGTGTTACAAATAGCTATAATTTATCACCGCCTTCTGAAGCCTGCTCGTTATATTTGTTTAGCAAGCCTTACTGATTACTAAGATTTTATATAGCCTCATGATGCTAGACAGAGGCACCGCCTCTATTACAAAAGTTTTACAGTTCTTATATTACAGCCTCAAGCCGTGCATAGTTAAATATACAGGGTACAGCATCTTAAATAATATGGTGGTATGCACAACCCCTTTACCAGACCTACATGGTGTGTTAAGTTAATTGAGTTATTTAAATACGCATAACCATGTTTACACGCTTACATGTTGATCTATTATTATTTAGCTATGAACATGCGAGTAAAAAGAGAAGACGCGGGGCAGGCAGCAGGAGCTTCGTATACTGCGTTACTAAATGTGCCTAACGTATATGATATACCTAACTCTGCAAAATTTAGGTGCGCTTAATTCTTATCAAAGCATGGTTATTTTGAATCACTCGCATACTGCTACCAGCGCCTTTAATCATTTACAAGTATTGCATAATTCCGTGCAGAGTACATACAAGATAGGCACTAGATACTGAAAAGACAACCACGTTATTGAAATATATAGCCGTAAATCGTTTTAATTGCATAGATCAGTCGACAGTATGAACGAATATGTTACGTTATACAGGTTGTGACAAATCCGCCTCTGCGTAGGCGACCAAATGCTTGCACCTTTCTATACTGATGCTTACGCCCCTGCGTGGGCAATTACCCGCTTTTACCACAAATCAGTTCGAGATATGCATTTATATTGTGAAAACAATAAACATATTTAAAACGAAAGCAGTTGTTGTTGGGGGATTCCATCATAAGAGGTGTGGAGATGGACAATGGTGGTCTTGTGAGGTGTCTTCCCGGAGCTACTGCTCACAGAGACAGGAGACGTATTTGTAATATTGTTAAGCAAGCAAAGCAGGAAGGGGAATTGGATGTACTTGTCCATTTAGGGACAAATGACTTGGCTTGCAATGAGGTTTCAGAGGTTAAGGAAGTTTTTAGTGTTTTTGCCAATGATATACGGCAGGTTGCTTCCACACTGTCATTCTCTGAAGTTCTGCCTGTGCATAACACTCAGAATGACAGGCGGATGCGTATTAGGGACTTTAACTTGTGGCTTGGTGAATGGTGTCGGGAGTAAGGATTTGGCTTTATTTTTCATGGTAGCTCTGTTTGGAATGGAAATAAACTGTACAAAAAAGATGGTTTGCATTTTTCTCAAAATGGAACAAATGTTCTCAGTGAGCAGTTCAGAGGTTTTGCTAGGATGTATTTAAACTAGGAGGGGGGCAAAAGGGTGATAAAACATCAATCCAATTGTCCCCCAAAACAAGGACAGAAGGTGCCTGTAGCGAGTGTGTTAAAAAATGATAAGCTTAGAGTCATGTCTACAAATGCTTGCAGTTTAGGGAATAAGATCCATGAACTTGTGTCAATAATGGCAACTGATAGTGTAGATTTAGTCGCTGTTACTGAGACATGGTATAATGAGAAAAATGACTGGGACATAGCAATACCAGGGTACTCTTTATATAGAAAAGACAGGGAAGGCAAGAAAGGGGGAGGGGTGGCCCTGTAGGTGAAGGAAAGCATAAAATCTAGCCTAATAAAAGTTAGTAAGGCGAACATAGAGTCTGTTTGGGTTACGTTAGAATTTGGTAATCACACAGTAACTCATGTAGGTGTGATTTATAGGCCCCCAGGACAAATTGAAGAGTAAGATAATCTACTAGTTGAAGAAATAGCTAAAATGACAATGAAGGGGGAAGTCATCATCATGGGTGACTTTAATCTTCCTGATGTCAATGGGAAAACAAAAATAGCTGCTTGTGCCAGGAGCACACATATTCTAAACTCCCTACTGGGATTGTCTCTAAAATAAGTCGTTGAGGAGCCAACTCGTAAAGAGGCCATACTAGATTTAGTGTTAAGAAAAGGATATTTGGTATCAGATATTACTGTAGGTGAAAGTTTAGGATCCAGTGATCATCAGTCAGTGTGGTTTAATATAAGAACAGTGACTGAGTCACACCACACAAAAACAAAAGTTTTAGACTTTAGAAAAACAGACTTTTCTAATATTAGAATATGTGTAAAGGAGTCATTATCAGACTGGAGCAATTTAAATGGAGTCCAAGAGAAATGGGATTATTTAAAAGTTGCACTACTGAAGGCAACAGAAAATTGCATTAGGCTTGTCAGTAAAAGCAAAAAATTCAAGAAACCACTGTGGTACTCCGCAGATGTGGCCAAAATAGTAAAAAACAAAAAGTTAGCATTTAGTAATTATAAAAAAAAATAGAGTGAGGAAGACAGAATGATCTATAAGATTAGGCAGAAAGAGGCTAAGTAAGTTATAAGAGCTTCCAAATCACACACAGAAGAGAAAATAGCACAGTCAGTAAAAAGGGGGGACAAAACTTTTTTTAGATACATAAATGAGAAAAAATAAGTAAAACAAGGATTAGTTTGATTAAAAACAAAAGAAGGAAGGTATGTAGATGAGGATAAAGGTCTAGCTGACTGCCTCAATAAATATTTTTGTTCGGTATTTACAGATGAAAATGAAGGAAAGGGACCTCAGTTAAGAAAAAGGATAAATGAATCATTTATTACACGTGAGTTTACAGAGGAAGAGGTTCTATTTCAACTGTCAAAAGTAAAGACAAATAAGTCAATGGGACCTGATGGAATACACCCAAAGCTATTAAAAGAGCTTAGTGGTGTACTAGCAAAACCATTAACAGATTTATTTAACCAATCATTGTTAACAGGAGTAGTCCCAGAAGATTGGAAGTTAGCGAATGTTGTGCCCATTCACAAGAAAGGTAATAGGGAGGAGTCGGGCATCTATAGGCCAGTAAGCCTTACTTCAGTAGTGGGGAAAGTGATGGAAACCATGTTAAGGATAGGATTGTTGAACATCTAAAAACACATGGATTTCAAGATCAGAGACAACATGGGTTTACTTCAGGGAGATCATGCCAAACTAATCTTATTGAATTTTTTGATTGGGTAACTAAAATTATAGATCAGGAAGCAAGTGGGGGGGCGTGGCGACCAGCGACACAGAACGGACGTCTCTGAACTGAGCTCCGCTCAGGCCTAAGCCAAATACTATGTAAAAATCAAAGTACAGAGTCACAGCGTGTTCCCCAAATAGATACCAAAAACACTCAAACACCCGTGTGGTAACCTCTCTATCCACACTAAAAATCACAGAAAATCATATACATACAATGGGTGGAATGATTCGGTTCAGGGTAAAAGATGGTGGTATTGAGGTAGATGGGGTAACTGTGGAGATAAAAGTGTACAAGCACCTAGTGCAACTGAGGAAGCCCAGGACTTGGGCGAAACGCGTTTTGCAATCATTCTTTTTTATCCCACAGTGGACTTAATTACTTTATCACGATTTTAGTGGATTTTATCAAGTTTGTTGTTTTTATTTCATTTTACATTGTTGTATATCCACTTTTTACTTGATCAATAAAAGGACTTAGTCCCCAATTCTATATTGGAGTGGACATTCCTTTTTGAGATTTGCGGAGCACCACCTGCACTTTGGAAGGGAGTGGGATCCCTTCTAACTATTCCACAGGTGTCTGGACTGAGCCATTTCCAATTGGCTCCCTCCTTGTGAGTACTGAATGATATACTGTATGCTGAATTATTATTATACAGTACAATATTGCACTAGGTGCTTGTACACTTTTATCTCCACAGTTACCCCATCTACCTCAATACCACCATATTTTACCCTGAACCGAATCATTCCACCCATTGTATGTATATGATTTTCTAAGCCAAATACTAAATTTATAGCCACAAAATGGCAGAAAACAAGCCCGAAAACAAACATCCCCCCCAGTAGTGATAATGGGGCGAAAAAATAAAAAACTCACGGATCGGTAGGTCCCCTCCAGAGGGATATTAGAACCTCCTTTGAGCGGCCGACAGCCTCGCAGCCCACAAAGATGGCGCCTGAGTCTCACTGCACTCACGAAGAATCTGAGGCCTCGCTGGATGAAGAGGAATCTATACCCTCTCCCAGGTCAGAAACGCCATCCTGCCTATCTGAAGAGGAGGAAGATGAGACACCCTCAACAAAGGGAGACATAAAAAGACTCCTCATGGAAATGAGAAAAATCTGGGGAGCGGACCTCAAGCAAGTCCAGGCAGGAGTAGGAGAGTTGCGCCAAAAAGTCCAGGCGCTGGAAAATCGTGAGGCGGCCAGGGAACTAAACCTAACGGCCCGGGACTCCCACCTGGAAAAACTCGCAGCACAGGTGCAACAATTGAAACGCTCGGTGACCACGCTCGAGACGCTCGAGACATATGGGTGTAGGAGGTGCCGAAAACAAACAGCGGCTCTCCGCAGCTTTTCGGGTGCGGAAATCGGCGGCAGCCCCAAGCGGAGCACCCAGAGACATCATCATAGTGACTCTCGATCTAGCTGCAAGATCAGCCATAATGTCCTGCTCCAGAGAAATGGGAGTAATCGTGAATGAAGGACACAATGTGGCAATATTCCCTGATATACCCTTCACAGTACTCATAGAAAAGCGAAAGCTGGCTCCTGTCGCCAAGAAACTGAGAGACTCAGGTATGAGATACCGCTGGGGAGTGGAGGGCTCCCTCCTAATGGAAAAAGAGGGAGAAAGTGTGATCCTGACATCAGAGGATGATCCGGACCCCTTCATGCAAAAGATGGGCCTACCCCCGACACGGGATACCCCCACTCCAGTCAAGAGACCCGAAAGCTCGAAGAGCTCCAATGAGATCAACCACACACGGCACAAGATACCCAGCCTCAAGGTGCAGAGACTGACCCCGGCACGCAGTGCTGCAGAACCACAAACATCTGAGAAGAGTGACCGAAGGATAACAGATGCCACCAGGGAACCCCTTTGGTGAACTGACTTCACCTGATACCGAACTTAAGATCGACCGCAGGCCCCGAAACACATCACAGAGGCAGACACGACGAACAACTGGCGATTCTTCACTTACCTAATAAGAGGACATTTTCCATGGACAGTCCCGTAGAGACCCAAGAGCTACCACACCTGTGTAAAGTACAGCGGCTAATCACAAAATTTGTATACAGGTCTATACACATACACTGCGTCACTACCATATTGCCTCACAACATACGCTGCAGTGCCAAACAAAATAATGCATTGCTCAACACCATACATTAATGAGTATAGCGCACCACAGGGTTAAGGCAACACCGGGGTACAGCCTCACTAAATTTAGCATTGCCGGCAACACTGCAGCGCAGATGGCGCCTCACTAACGGTACATTTTATAGTTATTATAGCGAGGGGTGAGGTTACCGTGCTGGACGTGCAGCATTGCGGGGGAGGTTGCATTGTTGGGGATGCATTGTTGGGGATGCGGTATAACCGAAGATGAGGCATTGCTAGAGAGGCTGCATTGTAGGAGATGTGGTGACACCAGGGAGATTGCATTGCAAGAGATGTGGAGTTACCTGAGGAAATGATTTATTGTCATTATCATTGTGCACACTTTGTTTATTATTTCACTAAATAGCATGCAGAATAATACAACTACAACATTTTAACAATATATAGCTGGAGGTGAACACCTTACTGACCACTATGCTACATACTCTGCATAACTATACTCCTGCATCATTGCATCATTGCATCATTACTTCAATATTGACTAAGTCATTGTCTACATGGAATACCTGTATATATTGCATACTTGACTTTTTGTTCCTTTTTCTTATCGCATAAATGTACATGTTGATTATAACTCAATAAAACTAAAATTCAAATAAAAAAAAAAATTATAGATCAGGGTGGTGCAGTAGACATTGCTTACCTAGATTTCAGTAAGGCTTTTGACACTGTTGCACATAGAAGGCTTATCAATAAACTGCAATCTTTGAGTTTGGATTCCAATATTGTTGAATGGGTGAGGCAGTGGCTGGATGACAGGCAACAGAGGGTTGTAGTCAATGGAGTATATTCGAAGCTTGGGCTTGTCACCAGTGGGGTACCTCAGGGATCTGTACTTGGACCCATTCTCTTTAATATTTTTATTAGTGATATTGCAGAAGGTCTTGATGATAAGGTATGTCTTTTTGCTGATGATACTAAGATATGTAACAGGGTTGATGTTCCAGGAAGGATAAGCCAAATGGCTAATGATTTAGGTAAACTAGAAAAATGGTCAGAGTTGTGGCAACTGACATTTAATGTGGATAAGTGCAAGATAATGAATCTTGGATGTAAAAACCCAAGGGCAGAGTACAGAATATTTGATAGAGTCCTTACCTCAACATCTGAGGAAAGGGATTTAGGGGTGATTATTTCTGATGACTTAAAGGTAGGCAGACAATGTAATAGAGCAGCAGGAAATGCTAGCAGAATGCTTGGTTGTATAGGGAGAGGTATTAGCAGTAGAAAGAGGGAAGTGCTCATGCCATTGTACAGAACACTGGTGAGACCTCACTTGGAGTACTGTACACAGTACTGGAGACCGTATCTTCAGAAGGATATTGATACCTTAGAGAGAGTTCAGAGAAGGGCTACTAAACTGGTTCATGGATTGCAGGATAAAACTTACCAGGAAAGGTTAAAGGATCTCAACATGTATAGCATGGAGGAAAGACGAGACAGGGGGGATATGATAGAAACATTTAAATACATAAAGGGAATCAACACAGTAAAGAAGGAGACTATATTTAAAAGAAGAGAAACTACCACAACAAGAGGACATAGTCTTAAATTAGAGGGACAAAGGTTTAAAAATAATATCAGGAAGTATTACTTGACTGAGAGGGTAGTGGATGCATGGAATAGCCTTCCAGCTGAAGTGGTAGAGGTTAACACAGTAAAGGAGTTTAAGCATGCGTGGGATAGGCATAAGGCTATCCTAACTATAAGATAAGGCCAGGGACTAATGAAAGTATTTAGAAAATTGGGCAGACTAGATGGGCCGAATGGTTCTTATCTGCCGTCACATTCTATGTTTCTATGTTAGTGCGAAATTATATAAACAAAATAATTGAACCAAACAAATAAAAAAAACACACACATCCACCATAATGGACACTCGCCTAACAGACAGGACACCAAACACATAGGTGCAATTTAGAAGGATAATAAATGGGAATATAAGGGTTTGTGAAGTAATAACAGTTTACCAAATTATATTTATTTTTTGCTCTTCTGAACTTGCTTGTCCTTTACTTCCAGGGAATAGAATCCGTATTGGAAGCGGTCAGTAGTGGGGGGGAGGGAGGCGGGTCAGAGGGATGAGTAACCATCATCTCTGTGAGACTGCAGGATCCTCAAAGACATCTAGGATTTCCCGGATTCATTCACGGTTAACAAGTAACAAGACAGCAACATGTCTTCTGTTACAAATATCCCCCTAAGGCTCTTTAAAAATTAATCCAGCTCTTCCGGTCTTTATAGCGCATACGTACACTCACCCACTTCTAAGTGAACTGAAGTGAGACGGCTCAGGGGAGTTTGTGATGCAAGACAGATCTACAACCCAGACAATGTGGCAGAGGTAGGTATCGTGTTCTTCCTAAATGCATTGCATCTCTCAATCTGTATATAAAAACACAGGACTGGAATAACTACTAACAGTCTATTCACTAAAGTGAAAATTCAGAATGAATTCAAAAGTGAATTTCAAATTTAAGACCAAAATAGCTGAACAGGAAAGATTCTCTAAATCAGCTATGCATGCAGTTTGACTACTTTGGCCTTAAATTTGGAATTCACATTGAATTCAATTTTAATTCTCACTTTAATGGGTAGCCCTGTTCGAGAGATGTGAAGCTGCCACAAAGAAAAAAAAAAAACATGTAATGTCTCACTTTCACCAGGTCCCGGAGTGCTAACCCTGCCTGCCACCTTTAGATCTGGATTAATTACAATTCCCATAATGCTACTCTCACAGTAAATTTTTCTGCTTGCTTGGCATCATGGGATATGTAGTTCGCAAACATCTGCAGCACCTAAAACTGCCATTAATAGTTATACATTGATATACTAGAATAAAATCAGTGGTTGTGTGGGAACATTTTATGCAGGAATCGGTTACTTCTCATAAAAAAAAATATATGTATATTTAGCCCATTGTAAATAGCTTTTTATTCTAGCAGATATATTTAAAATAAAATATTTTGTAGGGTATTTCCATACCTAGTTGTGCATTACTAGCCTTATATCTGGGTCAATTTATACATCCCACTGCCTCGAACTCTTTAAAAGTACTCAGCTTCTAATATCCCTCCACAAGCCTCTGTTTTAGTGATTCTTTTTCTCTGATTTATTTCACTCAATAAGTCAGAGACGTGAATGATATACACTATGACCTGTGTAACGTCAAACTCTTTAACAGACTTTTAATAAATGTAGATACAATCTTTATGGAGCTCTCACAAACTTAACATTTTTCCATTTCAGTTCCAGGAGTCGATGATTAAGGTTTCATACACACCCATCTACAATCCAAAGCTTTCTTTATCCAAACCATTGGCTTTTTCATTGTGTGTTCATCTAGAAATTAAACAATTGTATTATATTTATAAACCACACATTCAAAAATGCTCCCATGTTCTGTCCAAACCAGGGTAGATATGCACCCATAGATGTTTCACATGTACTACTCCAAAATGTTGAGAACCACCAGTAATGTTTGTAGGAACTGTAACGTCCTAGGTTCACCATGACCTCAGACCCCTGGGTTGACAATGTCCTACCAACATCAGACTTGTTTAATTTAGTTACGGGCATTTCCAAACAATCTTTGAGTTCACTCTATACGCCAAGACGTTCTTGGTTTATGGGTGGCCTATATTAGAAAGTTAAATTATATTTAATTACGAATCCCACCAGGGGCCTGAATGATAGAGCTGTACTGAAGTACGACCTACAGACTGAAGGCTACTTTAACCTAAAAGGTAATTTATGAACTTTGCACATAAATAGAATTCTAAATTCCTGCACTTTCTCTGAACTATTGACTCCAAATGACCATACTGTAAAGGTAAACAATAAATAATTCTTACAATTGGGCTATGAACATGGTATGTCCTGAAAATGTTTGAACTAAAGACACAGATATACATTTATTATCTGAGTGTACACATGTATCCGTGCGTGCAACCAATATGTAGCATAATAACTGTTAAAAAAAAAGCTTCAGTTCTTCAGAAAGAGTATCTCTCTCTCTGACCATATGGCTCTACATATGTAGATCAGTGTAATTAGTTTCATATAATTCAATTATGATATGATGCCATTCTAAACTAATTGCTTAAAAGATTGTGAGTGAAGTCTTTATGGCAAGTATGATTTACACATGAAGCATGTTGTTATGCATAATAATAACACAAAATCAAGCTGCATTTCATTATCAGTGAATAACTGCAATATATAGTGGTGTCGGGAATGCAAAGAAAATTGCTGTTTTTTTTTTTATTCAAGGACAGTTCTTGAAATTTGATTTTTTTAGTTGTTCCCCTGTAACAATGTAGGGAATCACCGAACTGGATTTTATAACATTCCTTTGATGTATTCATTGAAGCCAAATCAAGAAAATCGAGAATACGAGCCAGGACAATATGGTCCTCAGGAGTCTAGTTGTGAAGCAGGATAACTCTGCACATCAGCAGAGATCTGTCTTCTCTAATCTATTGTATTGTGTGTCGTGCTGTTATAAGTAACGGTAAGATATAACATCATAAAAGATTTCCATGTCTATAATTGTTTCCACACTACGATGAGACAAAATTGCGGTATTTCCTATTGTCTAAAGTGAAATAAAAGAAAAGATAGATTGATAGATATCTATACCACTGGGCAAAATAAGAAGCTACATCTCTTGAGGCCAAATGCAAAAAAACCCAGTTTTTCTCATCTGTCATTTAGTTTACATGCTAGCCAATATTTAACCATATGTACATTAGTGTGTGTGGAATGTGCTTTGAGAGTGAAGACATAATGTATGTTTGGGTGTAGAATAAATACTTGTGTCCTACAGGCAGAGCCAGAATTCCCGTTAGGCCACGGCCTTGGGGTGGCACAAGGGAGAAGGTCGGCCCTGCATCTTTGGTGGTACAGCAGGATGCTTTGGTGAAAAAGGAGGATACCTCATCTGGCACTTGTGGTGGCAGGTCCTCTCTCCGCCGAAGGAATTGCAGGAGACTGTGGGGAGACAATGTCATTGAGGAAACTGGCCTTGAGTCAGCAGAGAGGGTATACCCGGCCTAGCTTGCAGGCCTCATTTTTGGACAGTCCCAATTTTAGGGTCCTGTCTCGCTGTCCAGACTGGTTTCCCGGGTGTCCCGCTTTTGCTGTCCTTAGAAAGCATAGTGTGAACGCATCATTAGATATGCTCACCCCACGATCAGGGCAATAGGATCCTTCAGAGAGTGCTGAAATAACGCTCTCTGCAAAGTCCATGTTCAGTGGGACAGCCTGCATGATTGACAGGAAGCTTGGCGTGCATTCACAACAGGCTGACTTCCCAATTATTTGGATGGATCTGCCCCTTTTTGGTGGTGTCAGTGATGTGATTCGACCCCATTTACCCCTTCCCATTTCATGGAATGCCGACATTGAAGGTGGGGGGGGGGGGGGGGGGGAAGGGGAGTATGGTCTTGTGTTGTGTGGACTACAAATGAATGTGTGTGCAGTTTGAATGCATGTGTGTCAAAATTGTGAAATTAACTTTCATTACAATTCCATGTTCAGTAAATAAATCCCTTAGTTTTCCAGAATTGTAGAAATTGACCCCCCCCCCCACTTTATAGCTGATATATAATTAGATGTGGTCAGGATACAGACTCTGTGTCATAAAATAATACAGAATAATGAACTCCCAGCTTTTACTGTGCAGGTAGAGCTTATTTCAATTCCGCGAGAAGATGTAGCCTATAAATTCTGGTAATGTCCTATAAAATTTGCATTTAGCCTAAATGGAAAAAAAAGATTCCACTGCTAAGGTCCGAAAGCCAATAAACAAAGTAAGTTTCATTGTATCCTAATGTTGGGTTTTCCCATCCAATAAATTAGAGTGATGGATTGTTAATGGCTGTGGGCTGTGGAATGCATTGTGTGTTCCCGCTGTGTTACGAATGCACCACATGAAGTTTTTACAAAGCCCTGAACACAGATGTTACAGTAGTTTTATGCTCTGTTAATCTATACAAGTTTGTATAGGTGGATATGACGGTCGGCTAATAAATCCTTAGATTAAAACCAAGGAACCTCTTACGACAATTTTCCGTTTTTTCTCTAGACTTGCAGGAAGATGGTCAATGGGATGAATTTAATATACTTTAAAAGTAGATTAGGGTAGAGTTATTCAGGTTAGATTTTTACACAGACACAGTAGAGAATAGTTTTATTATCATGGTTAATGAAAAGTATCCAGTAACTTATTCAAGATAAGATTGAATTAAATTTAAAAATAATTCACAAAATGTACCTGAACAGTGAGACTAGTAAAACAAAGTGGAGGAGGGGGGGGGGGGGGGGGAGAGAGTTCTAATAATTTCATAGCCTTGTACATTCAGGCTGTAGCCAAATTGAGATTCGGCTCAAAGTGGGCCAGTTGGCTGTTTGGCCACAGTACGTATCTCTGAAGCTCCATGAGGACATCCAACCAAGCAAACAACTAGGCAATGACAGAACATGTTTGGGGGAGTTGGAATTTGAGGTTCAGCTTTTGGAGGCAAAAAAAGGAAAATTGATGGAGGGTGGTGGGGGGCGAGGGAAGATGATTAATAGTTACAGGGGAAAAGAGCAGAAAAATAAACAATTAAAAATGTATAAATATTTAATAGATTTTTTTTGTTTTTGTTCCTCCTCTTCATTGTAGCAACAATGTTGCAATATATTGCTATTTTTCCTTATATTTTAATTAAATCATAGTTTATATTGATACTGAATAGTCTTCAAAGTGATCGGAATATTAGATTTCAACAAATTTTGCTTGTTTATTCTATTTTACATTGTGATTTATCTCGGACTACCTTGAGTAAAGACTGGTTAATTAGCTGCACCATTATGAGGATACACTCTTATTTTGGAGTACGATTAGAAATTCTTAGTTTACTTAATAGTGAATTATTTATAATTCCCAGTTCATAGAATTCCAATATGAACATATAATGGAAACATGAATTGTTTTATGGACATAAAGCAACATCTTTTAATGCTACATTGCCGGGATAAAACAAATAATTTTACATACTTTTCTTTTTAGAAATGCTGTGAGCAGTGACTTCATCAAAATAAGGACTTCCTATTAACCTCAGGCAGCCGTGGGTATGTATGTCCCATTGCTGCATGTAGATTTAAGCCCTGCTTTGCACGGTTTTACCTGACCATTAAAATAACAGGCTGATCACGTCATAAAAAAATTAAAAAATAAATCAGCAATAATCGTTTCAAATAAAAAGAACTCCCTACTGCAATCTGGAATACTGATCGAATACTATTTTTTTTTAAATTTCTCACGCAGGCCTTCCTGCTTCTAAAATCCCACTCCCCTAAACATCTACAGCTGTGTAAGGAAATGGGTGCTGAATTTCGATGGGGGTCCCTCATGGTATAGCCATGTTCCTAAATATTAAAGCTTTAGTCAAGTCAAGTACACGGTCACAGCCATTAATTCAGAAATAGGACCCTTATCTGGAGTGCTACATTTTTTTTTTTTTTTTTTTAAAGAGCACTTGAGAGATACATTCATCGCCCTATAGCTGCTTTGTTCTCTGCGTTTAGACCACCTGCTAACATAACACAGTGTGCCCTTGACCGGGCCCAAAGGAGACTGCCAGAAGTAAAAATCCGGCCCTCATCCACAAGCTTTAAACAATTTCCAGTTTAATCTCCTAAAACAATACGCTTCTGGTTGAGATATAATACAAGGCCCGTTAATTACGCGAGTGCTACAATATAGTGTAACCACTTGTACTGCAAGAAATGTCTACTTGAGCCTTCAAACAAAACGCGCCATGGAAATCGTTTTCCCACAGACTCCACAGTCAGATCTGTGAGAACTTGTTTACTGCAGATGGACGTAAAGTCAGCTAAATACCATCCAAACTATCTGCTCTCCCCGACTGTCAAATACCAACGCTACAAACAACGGAGACAGAAACCTTTCTCAACATCCATAAAATATTAATAGATCACGCATACCCCCAGCAGAGTCTAGAATTCATAGATTTTTAGTTTCAATTGATTTATCGTCCATCAACACCTACAGATTTAGATCCTGTATTCTACTTCACTGCGTGACTTGCTCTTATATTCTGACACTTTTGGCCACTTCCGAAAATATTTCGGTTGCAAAATACTTGTATTTATTTCCTCTGCTTTGCAAGTTTATCAACCAATACAGCATACAAATAAATTCAAATAAAAAGAAAAATCGTTAAAAGAGGACGGTCAATTCTTTGGAATAAAAAACATCTATAAATTGGGTCAAGTTTTTCTTATTACACGAGACGCTCCTTTTCCTTTTAAACTTATAATAAAAATTTAACAAATGACATCACTGTCCAGTATAGACAAGGCAAAGCCACAGCAAACCTTGCAGACAAGGAGTGGAAATAGAAACACGGTTTCATTTCTGTTCTTCTCTATACGCTTTCTCTTTGCAGGCTGCCCGGTGCAATGGAAAGATAATATAACAGAAATTAACAGGGACCCAAGATGGAGGCGCAGGATAAAATGGTTTATTTCTACATTTTATTTTATTTTTCAAACCGCACAAATACATATGGGTTAAGTATAGGGATACGTAAACATAATATTACAAATCCTTAGAAGTGACAGTGATCTGGTGCTTAGAAGGTCGCTTTAAATGTAAAATATCCATGTTTGGTCGTTGAAATGAATGTTAAATTTCAATGGCTCTTCAATTGGCTCTTTTATAAATTAACCTTGATACACCCTCAGACTGTCAAGCAGGAAATGGGCCCGGTTACTTCCTGTGATACCTTTTATTATATGAAGAGTGATTACAAAAAGATAATGTTTCAAGAGGACTGTACAATGGAGGGGTGAGAGAGGAGAGGAAATCTTAGAAAAGAAAGACGGGTGAGGGTTAGAATGGGCGAGCGTTTCATGGCTGCAGACAAGAATTCTGCAACTTTAGCAAGCGATTTTCTGATCTATCCGAATTAGAAAACAAATTATCCGAGGCCTGCATGTTTTCCATTGGAGGTATATTTACTAAACAGTGTTCAGTGTTTGTTTCCCCTTATTTTAGGCAGTGCAGTGTCCTTTTAAGTTAATCTGATCATTCTACCTGGAACTCCATAAATGCTCATTCGCCCACTGTCCAGTAAAAAAATTAAATAAACATACTGTCAACCACCGGACAATGTTATTACCAGGCTTTCCACTTACAAGGCAAACATTGCAATTAAGCAGTGGTAGATCCCCAGATGTTCTAAAACTACAACTTCCATGATACCTTGTCATTCTAAATGCATTCTAAAGACATGCAAAGCATCATGGGGGTTGTAGTTCTACAACATCTGGGAAACAGCCTTTTGGGCACCCCTGGTCTAGACTATTAGTGGTGTTCAATCTTGGTAACGGTTGGAATAAACTCCCATGTCTCTCCAACAGGCAGTGGCAGCCTATGGCTAGATCTTACTGGTCTGGTAGAGTTAATACCAGTTAAACATCATCGTATCCACCAGGTTAGAAGAAGGATATCAACCTTCCATTGTCGTTAAATAAAGCTCTCCAGCATGATGGTTTGTGACAGTTGTCACATAATAAATTAGTATCAACAGGCGTTCATAGATACCATTAGACTTGATCCCTCCATCTACCCCGGCAGCCAAAACCACTGCTCCATATTCCAATAAGACCTTTAGTATTCATTTATGCGGGCAGCTGGTTGATTCAAATTGGCCATGAAATGTTTCAGCAATAAAAATCCGTAGAAGTCTCCAAGTATGATAACGAGTTAACAGGGATTTGCTAGAAGCCTATTTTTACGAATAATCCTCCCCAGCAATTAGAATGCTATTACTAGTTTCTTTCTGTATTTTTGAAGCAATCCGTAAGGCTACATTGACCTCTTTGTTGTCCATTGTGAGTTTTCATTTTCACCTCCACCAAAGTGTAATTTTTCTATGTGAAATCTGAGAACAGATTTTACCCCTTAGCAGCCAAAGCTCCAAACCTTCATCCAGAAAGTCTAAAAAGGTCAGTATCATACAGGAAACTGATTGAAGATTAGTTAGGATAAATTTAGCATAATTTCTTTATTCTGACTGTGAAATAGAAGCAACGTGGCTCATTTTTTTTTTAGAGCATTTGTTAAAAAAAAATTTTTGTTTGTTTTTTACTAAACTTTGAATTATGGAGAGGTTGACCAAAGGAATCTTTAGAAAAATAGGCAAAAAAAATATCATACGACACAAGGGTTTGGTCTCTGGCATTCCCAACAAAGTGCAATGAAAGACCATTGGAATGGTACACCCCTTCTTCTGTGGCTGAATACTTAATTAAATCAACAACTCACCCAATGTAGACCTTGCACCCATCAACCTCCATTTTATCATTCTCCATACCTTCCAGTATTTGAAAGAATTTTGTATATGTTGATATAAACATGTAAATATAATTCATTAAGATCATTCAGGATTAGTACCGTGTTATAACAGCTCCGCAGAAAACAAGAACTACACCATCTGTTTCTATGTAGCCTTTGGACATAAATAAAAATAATAATTACACATGTTTTGAGGATTATTTCCTTTAATTAATTATTACCATGTGTAGTGCAGTATGAGATTTTCTCTTATATAATGCAATAATTTGCACTAAACAAAAGTTTTCACTAAACTGGGAATTAAGGAGAACTGTGACTGACAATTTTCAGCTTAATATAGTTGAATTTGAAAGAAAGAAAACAAAATCCCCACCCTCTTATTTTGGAGAAAAATATGAAATTCATTAGGGAATTCTTTAAAATTCCCAGTTCATAGAATAGCATATGTGACTGTTTTATTGATTATATAAAGTTTGCAACACTTATCTTCCCAGTCCTTGTAAGTAAAGGCTTATCTGGCACAGCCTCGTGTAAGATGTAGTCGATGAGAAATAAAATGGTAAAGGTTACCAGTGACTGAACATCTTGAGATTTATTGTATTCTAGTTGGAAATAACAGAATCCATAGAAATTATGGATGCGATCGCTTTCTGGTTGACAGAATAAAACCTATAGAATGTAACCTGTAGAAACATCCCAGTTCTGCTTCAGTGGGGATACTGGCAAACCCTGGACCATTGCTGTTCCTTAAGGACAGGGTTAGGATGCACGGACGATATATGATTCCATATGGACATAACATTAACTATAGCAGGATTAACCATAAGGTGACCTTAGGACACCACCTATGGTCCAGATTTTAGCTAGGGGACACAGAGCAATAAATTTGCTTGACCCTGTACACCATCCCTATGTGATGAATGAAAAGGGTTGGACCCCAAAACGGTAACCTACCTAGGATCCCAACATGCAGATATCCCATATCAGAATCCTATCTGGTATATTATTCAAGAGATATTAAACTTGGAAAATATGTTATTCCTGATGAAGAGTACTTACATGCACTCACATTTTTTATATTTGGATAAAATGAAATACGGAAAGAAAGTATTTTAATACTTTTTGAGAAATCTGAGAGCAACGGTATGCTTTATGGACGTAGGAGTCATCTGAAAAGTAACAAAAAGCTATTTTATGTAAGCTTAACAACTAAAACCTAGGAGATCTTGCCGGTTTTAAAGACAAATGTAAAGGACCCAGTCCAGGTACAAAAATGTATCTGACAGGAACATTTTAGGCAAACAAAAGAAATAAATCCTATTATTTTGTCTGATTCCTGATGGATTGGATTTTGCACAAACACTGGCTTTCAGCAAACACATTTACACTGTGGCAACACATGCCTTTTCCACAAACAAGAAATGTATCCAAATCTTTAGTATGGTTTTATTATTGAGAGAAGATGTATCACGGAGTTGAACAGAAGATAATGTTATGATGACTCATTTGTTGAGTAACAGACACTAAAAACCTTTATTATAAACAGTCACTCTTACTCACTAAGATAAAAGATATCTTGGTGTAGACCATATAAAGATTTCAGGTGCAACCTGTTAAAGCAGGTGAGAATGTCCAACCAGACTGATGTATTGTATGTGTCAGTTATCAATAGACAAACAAGATCTGAGCCCCTTCTTTGCCCAACTTCTGGTTTGAAAGCATAAACTGCCCTGTTTTTTTTAAGTGGCTGTAATAACCTTGGTTAGGAATGTACACTTCTCAGTGAGTAAGAAATCTCAGGAGACGCATTTTAACGAGTGATAGCCTACAGCTAGATTTACAGACCCCTGCCGGGGCCGTAATGAGATCAGAGCTAAGTGGCAGAACAGCTGACAAAGAAAGCGTACATGTTAATGTGTGTGCATGCGTTTGTTCAAGCATTTGTCTCCCAATTGAAGTTACTATATCCATCCCGTGTGCCGTTGAGCAACACTAGCTGACACTACAAATATAGAAATGGCTCACGCAGCTACTGGAGCAGTTTTGGGCCATTTTTTATATTTGTATATTATTTGTCTATGTACCTGTACAATGACACTTAGGCTGCTTCAAGAATCTTTTACACAACACATTCAAACCATAAGAAACTGGGAGATTTGCTTCAGTTTAAACAAGCCAAAGTGTTAAAGGGACACTCCAGGCACCAAAACAACTTCATCTAAAATAAAAGTGGTTATGGTGCCAGGAGGCCCCTGAAGGCACTCTTACCTCAATGGGTTAAACCGTTTCTAAACGGTTTAACCCATAAGTTGCCTACAGCATCATTATGAGCTTAATCCCCAGGCGGCATCCAGCTTCTGAATTTTCACTTACAGGAAGCGCAGAATGACGCCAGGCAGGGACGCAGCTGATTGGCTGAGAGCAGTTAGCTGATCACACACAGCCAATCAGAGGAGCCCCTGTGGGAGTGGGCATCGCCACTGGAGGCAACTTAGGGGTTAAACGGTTTAGGAAATGTATTTAGTAAGAAAGGATACATTTACAGGGTAAGTTACCAAGTGGAAATTGCCAGGATTTCCGCTTTTTAGTTTTGCTATTTTCGCCTTAAATTTGAAATTCAGTTTGGGTTCCAGGAGTTCTCACTTTTGTGTATAACTGCGATAGAATTGACTGGTTTTCAAGTATAAAGTTATTTCCCATTTTAAGAATTGCCAATGATTGACCTCAAAATATAAAGGACTCAGCCCAGAGACCTGACTGGTACTAAACACACCGTAGTTGGAACACAGACCTATCGCACCAAACTAATTACATGTTAACATTCTACTGCAGGGGCTGGTAACTTCTGACACTGCAGATGTTATAAACCACATCTCCACTGCTGCTTTGACAGCGTTCTGGCTGTAACAGCATTATGGGAGATGTAGTCCACAAGATCTGGAGTGCAAACGGCAGTCTACCTCACTCCACTGAATGCTAAATCTGATGACAGCAAGTAAATTCAGAATGGATATGTAATGCAGATATCATCATATTGACACTGAAATGATGAAGAGACAATTAATAAAATATATGCAATATGTATCTCTATAAGTGACTTTGTCATTTTCCTTTGAATAATTCAAGGGGTAGTACAAATAATAAGGGAGGCAGGGAAAGCCATGTTTATTATTGGTAACTGCAGTAAATTAGGTATACATAAAATTTGCATTGCATACTTTAATACAGGGGTGTTATACACGGCCACAATACTAGCTACGAACAATATTAAATATAAAAATATTTTAAATAATTTAAAAAAAAAAGTTAAGTTGGTTTTGTTAAAAAAAAAAAAAACTTGATCGGTCTCTAAATGATACCAGCCAATGTAATGTCTATCCCTTTTATTGACCCCGGAATAATAACAGAGAGTCAATCATACCAGGAGCACAGCCTGTGATTTAGGATCCTCTGCCTAAAACACATTGTATTCGCCATCCCAAACTTCTAGAGGAAGGAAACCAAAATCTGTTAAAGTAACGGTTTATATAAATATTAAAGGCTTTTTCAGCATTAATGATTATGAATAGGCTTTCAGTTTTATGAGAACCACAGAGACAATGAAGAAAATCAATGACAACGTCTCCTGTGGTTTTTTTATGAGCCCTAATCATTTTTTTTTTTACGGACACTCCAACTACAAGTTTTTTTTTTTGTTTGTTTTTTTAATTAGAATATTGTTTAGTAGATATACCCCCAAATGCATGCATTTAATTGTGCATTTTGTTTTCATTTAGGGTATATCTAAGCACAGCTTGCTAAACTTGCAGATCACTTGTCTGCAGCCTTTGCAAGCCTTCCCATTCTAACCCCGCCCAGACTTTCTGTGGCTGTCCAATCACAGACTTCCCAATGCAGCTCAATGAGAAGTCTTTGCAAGGCAGGTGCTCTTGGTTTTTGCTGCCCCTTGAACTTCTCACCACTGAGCTAAACAAACCAGGAAGTAACATGGCCGGTTGTCTGATTGACAGCCAGGAGGGGTGTAAGAAGGTTCATTTTTTTTATGGACCACTCTATTGACACAAAAGCCTTTCAGGAAGTGTTTTAGGAGTTGGAAATGTCCTTTTAAGTCATCTTTATTAGATATACCGTCCATGCAACAGAGAACTTTTTATTCCTGTAGATATTATGAACAACTTTTAGAAAGCTGAACTGCAGAGACTATTGCAACATTGTCAGCACATGTGGAATCCGTCATGGACAAATTACACTTGGGCTCTAATGCCAAGCCAGCAATGGTTCCTGTGCAGTGTTGTCTCAGAGAGAAAACAAAAATGTTATTATGGTAGAAAATGTTCCTGTTCTAAGATCTCCTCTCACCCCTCCATTGTCACAGTGCTCTTGAAACATTTTCCAAGGACCACGTTCTTTTCTTTTTGTAGTCATTGTTCATCTAATAAAAAACATATCACAGAAAAGCCTACAAAACTTTAAATAAAGTTTAATTAAATTTCAATTCCCTTGTTATTTACAGACAGTATCTGAGCCCCCTACCTGAACTAAACCAATCATTTATTGCCTTCTTAGATCATGGAAACCAACTGGAGTCCAGCAAATGCCTCGCCAGAGTTCCAGTGAAACTGTCCAAGAAGTATGGCTGGTAATATGCTAGTCCAGACAGCTGCGTGTGCAGAACATTTCCATAGAGATACAAATAGCATTGTTCTCCTTAGTGCATTTCTCTATTCCTTCTTCTTTTTTTACTTGAACCATATCTAATCTATACCTCTACAGTAAGAACAATGCTAATAACAGGAAATAGAAAATGTTTCAGTAATAAACGTTCTAATTACACTTTTAGGCAATCAACGGATCAAGAACTGCATGTACAATCACAGGGACACGCTAAACGATACAGAACGTCGGCAATATTCCAAGCAATGAATGAAGCCCTGCTTATACATGTCACGCCTCACATCTGGCAGTGCAAACATTACATTTTCCTTTTCCCGTAGCCATAAACGCCGTCTTTTACACTTGGACATAAAGTGCCAATTTTAGCGTAATAAACCCCTACGAAAGTTACAGAAATGCTAAGAGCCCCAGACTTCCTTCAGGTCATCTTACACGACGGCTAGAGAAAAACTCTTGTAGGTGTTTACTAGTTAACAAGCTTGTATGGATGTGAACTGGTGACCTGCAGCTAAATATGTCTCTTGGAGTTACAGCAAATGCACGTTTGGACGTCAATTTCTTGCAGATGTGGTCCAAGGCCTAAAATAAAGAGATTTTCTCTTTTAAACATTAGCATTTCTGGTTGAGCACGAAGAAGTGTATGGAGTCTGAGAGCATCTTGGGGATCAGTTAAATTGTCTCCCGTCTTTCATGTGACTACAATGTATATTCATCGAGCTCTGGGAAAGGTTTGTTATTCAAACAGGCAAAGAAAAAAAACTCAGCTCCTTTGGTTTTCAAAGGGCGCTCTGATGCTCCAGTCAAAAAGCTGTCATAGTATCCCTCGAGCGAATGATCCAGGGAAGGAAAGATGAAAACCAAGGAAGAACATCAGTAGTAAGGAATGACAAAAATAAAATAAATGTTTTAAAAAGTGCAAACGTTGTTCAGAAAATTTAAATAAAAACAAAATGACCAAGTTACAGAAGCAAATGATGGAAAAACTTAATCCACAGTTAGATCACATGAGACAGCTATGTGTGTAATATGTATATATATATATATATATATATATATACATACACACACACATATATATACAACTATGTACATCTCTCCATTGTGTTCCTTTCGTTCTGTTAATGTGTTGGTGTAATTTATTTTATTTCACAAATGTGTTTCAGGAGGCTTTTCCCTTCTATAGAATGTATTGTGGAGAAACACATTATTATTTTTTAATTCTTCATGTTTGGTCTTAGAAAATGGCATACCATATCGTCGCAAAAGGATAATGTGCACAAAGTCATGCAGGAACAAACTGAACAATTGTATGAAGTTATTTTTGAGGATTCTTATCCTGAATCATTTTTAGGGAACTAACGGTACCAGAGAATTAAAGTCTTCAAAGTAGTCACCCCAGTGCACTTATTGGTTGACAATCTGGGTTGAAGGCAGCACTCTTTTTTCCGGTTTGTTTTGTAGAACGGTGTTTGGCACATCTTCTGAGTTAACAATCTGATTCACTTACTATAGAAAACTCCCCCACCCCCTCTCCTTCCACTGACTTCAGTATAGGGAGTAGAGTTGGTCTAATCAATGAGATGAGCGGTCACTCAGCTTGTCTCACTGCTCTGGAATGCTCACACCACATGCATGTTAGTAACAAGCTTGGAGTAACCATTTAACTCAACTCAATGTGGTTGGGCATGGTGAGACTGCATGTGTGTATCCAGAGAAAGACTCCCTGCACGCTCACAGATCATTTTCTAGACAGACGAAGTGTTGTACTTGCTCAGGGCACCAGGTAGCCCTTTTTTAACTTTCTTCTACTGCACTCCACACCCAATAAAGAGGGTCAGTAGGGTTTGCCAGTGTGGGGGCGTGAAGACAGCCACCACTGGAGAAGAGAGAATTCTTCTTCCATCAGATCAGTCCATACTTTGCTCTCTGTGGTGTCTTACATGGTTTCCCAGTAGCAGCCAGTTTGATAGTTTTTTGCAGTAGACTGGAAACTCCGTGTTCGCAATCTTTACTGATACTATGAATTCCCAGAGCCTCCGGGCCAAGTCATCTAGAACTGTGCAACATAACACAGATCTGGCCATATTCTCCGACACAAAGTGCACATACAGCTGGCTCTATATAAACACAATTACACAATATAACAAAACACAACCTCATTGAATTCTGCCCTCTTTGGCAGCTCCGTGAATTCATTCACCGCAGATCAACAGAGTCACAGACTAGATTAGTCATACACTTTTACTCACATTGCCAAGTGTATGGGCCTGGGTTTAAACAGCTGAATCGCTGCTCTCTACAGCACTTGGCACGGCCAAAGATTTCTCTAAACAAAGATGTAAAAAGGAAGGCAAATCATGTCTTCTAACCAGCGTGAATTCCACTGTCTGTGCTCTCGGCTATTCTCCAAGAAGGGAGGCTTACTGAACACCTTTTCAATGGCAATGTGAAATTTAAAAAAAAATAAATAGAAAAAATAAATAACTCACTAGCATAATGCCTCGATCCATTCGAGTGTGACGGATTTATTTTTACAGATATATTAGTGACCTAAAGAGGCAGTAAAGGAACAGAGCACACTAAAAATACAGTATAAAATCTCACAAGCTACTTGAAAAACACGCGTCCTAAGTAAATAAATATGGGGATTTAGCCACACCATACGTTTGAGCTCACCGCTGCTTCAAAATCCCCCTATTGGTGGATCCTGCAAAAATCTAAACATAGAAGATAAGTTAAAGAGGTACTATAGGGATCAAAACAACTTTGGATTAAAAGCAATTTTGGTGTATACATCATGTCCCTTCAGTCTCAGTGTTTAATTATCTGCCATTTAGGAGTTAAATCACCTTTGTTTCTGTTTCTACAGCCCTAGTCACATCTCCCCTGGCTGGGACTGACACAGCCTGCATGAGAAAAAAAAGGTACATTTTTATCAGATGTTAACTTACTTTAGAGGTGTTTGTCTTTTGTCTCTTGCTCTGTAAATTAACCTTTAATCCCACACAGGAGTCTCCTGTAGGCGCTAGAAGACTTAACAGAGCAGGAGATGAGACATTCTAGATTAAACAGAATGTGCAATAAAGGACTCTAAAATATATAGGTCGTTTTTCATGAAGTGTTTAGGAAACTGTGTGTGCAAGTCACATGCAGGAGAGTATGACTATAGCTGTATAAACACAGTGATTTAACTCCTAAATGGCAGAGGATTGAGCAGTGAGACTGCAGGGGGCATAATCTATCCACCATAACTGCTTCATTAAGCTAAAGTTGTGTTGTTGTTGCCTATAGTGTTCCTTTAACCCCTTAAGGACCAAACTTCTGGAATAAAAGGGAATCATGACATGTCACACATGTCATGTGTCCTTAAGGGGTTAAGCAACTCCAGTTTACGATGTGACCATAAGAAAGTGTAACTTTGTGAAGAGACTCTGAATGCAGTTTAAGTGGTACGTTTTACACTTAAAATTGTATCTAAAATATCTGTTGGAAACTATTCAACATACACATGTTTAATGATAACAACAAACTACTTATAAAGAGCGGTTTTTACATCACTGTATTCAACGTACACTCTGGGAAGACAGCTAAACAATGTCTGTATATGGATGTTTATCCATCTCAAATCGTACTGGTTTGTGATAGCTTAGTTGCAAAGCTCCATTATATTGTTGTTGCTATTATTATGTTATTATTTATATAGCACCATCAAATTCCGCAGCGCTTTACAGTGGGAATTGTAACAACTTGAAGTAGCTACATGCGCACGGATTGTGTTTATTAGTATAAATGAATACACTGACCAGGACTACAACTTTACACATGTTTGATTTTTTTTTTATATGTATTTTTCCATCTCATACTCAAAGGATACACTAATCTATTCCTCAAGAGTTTTCTTTCCTTCTCTGAATCACAACTGACCAAATGCTGCAGCCAAGGAGAACAATTATATTTCATTTACCATGAAGCTCTTTCCAACTTTTTAAGATTAAAACCTTGTTTATATAAAGACACACTACGCACTCCAGATGATGAACCACCCCCAAAAAAAAAAAAAAGAGAGAAATAAAAGTAAAATATAGTGCTGTGGTTAATGAAACCTATTTCTTGCAATTTTCATTCTATACTTTCTGACTTTTTGCGAAGTGAGAAAAATAGAACGTAAGTAGCATGTTGGGAAAGGAATACAATTATTCATATGTTTGGCTTTTCTCTAGTTTGCAATTTGAAAAGTGTAGCCCAAGCACCATAACCACTACAGTGCACCGGAGTGGTGTTGGTGCCAGGAATTCCCTGGCTCAGTCCCAAGGAAAGTAGGCAAATGGTTTTCAAAGTTTGCAAGCTCTCCTACCTTATAGGATATATTTTGTGCCAACTTGGATGGAATTCATTAGCAGAGTGTGTTGGCTGACAATTCTGTCCAAAGACGGCACAACTGGTGTCACTAATACAGAAGCCTGGCCATCCAAAGTCTGTAGATGTTCCAAGGCCAAGAGCACATACATATTAATGCAACATTAAGCTGGAGAGTCACCTAGAAACACTGGACATGTAAATCTGGAATCCTTAAAGGGACACTTTAGTCACCAGAACAACTACAGCTTAATGTTCTGGTGAGTATAATCATTGCCTTCAGGCATTTTCATGCAAACACTGTCTTTTCAGATGAAAAGGCAGTGTTTACATTGCCCCTAGGGACACCTCCAAGTGGCCACTCCTCAGATGGCCACTAGAGGTGCTTCCTGGCTCAGTGTTGCACAGTAGGCAGGTCTGCAGTTCAGCGTCTCCAAGCTCTGCATTGGGAAGCTGAGATGCATTGATTCAATTTTAGCCAATCAAATGCTTTCCCATGGGATTGGCAAAAAATCAGCAATTCTGATGATGTCACCAAGGGGGCAGACCCACACAGCTCTGTAAATAAGGTGAGTGTTTCCATGTTTTTAATGGGGCTGGGGAACAAGCCACCTAAATGGTGGGTTTTGCACTATAGGGTCAGGAATACATGTTTGTGTTCCTGACCCTATAGTGTTCCTTTAATACACAGATACATCAGCAGGTTTTCTAAAATGTATTCAATATTTAGTTTTGCACTGTGAACAATTTTTGAGAAAGAAACAAAATAAAGTAAGAGATACCACAAACATTACACCTGGATATATTAGTAGATGTAAAGTTCCTAAATAACAAAACTATAACTGTGTGGCAACCAATTCACTCCTCCCGGCAAGATACAAAATCAGATTGCAATCAAAAACTGGTTTCAACACAAGCCATCCAATCTGGGATGTCCATAACTAATTGATAAAGACCGTATAGGTTGAAACGTTGTGGTGGAGTGGGTTCTATAAAATTGCCTTGTTTGTACCTTGGAGTGCCTGGACCGTTCTTCTATTTGTTATTCAGCATTTGGTCTCTGGTACTGAGACTGTGAGTTGCACCCAGCTACATACTTCTTAAAGGGATAGAGTGCAGTTCCACACCCTACCATAACTAATAGTCAGTCTCCTAAGGGGCACAAAAAAATGTATTTTAAATAAATAAAAGGTTTTTGGATCACCGAGCAAAATGTTACTGGCCAAGGTCAAATTAAAGGGCTGGACTGTTAACTAATCTGCAACATTTTGACAACTGAATATATATTAACATGCAAGTGTGGATCCAAGCAAGCGTGGGTAAATGCGATCTTTTTCTCCATTTCTGTTGACCCAATATATAGTAAAGTTAATGACTACAATAATAGGAACATAATCTAAATTTATTACTAGACCTAGCTGTGAGGTCCATGGAATGTGACCACGTTAATGGTTACACCCAACACATGTGCATGTCTCCTTCACAAAGTCTGTTTACTCTTTAACAGGACAACATCTTGCATGACTGAGAGACCATGATGGGTGGAGAGGCTTAAAATTAGAGGAGAGAATTGGGACAGAAAGACCAAACGTAATGAAAAAAGTTAAATAAAATAAAAAAAAATAAAAAAGACAAAACAGCTATTCAGCCTAATAAAACATTTAAGGAACACTCCAGTCACCATAACAGCTACGGCGTGCTGTAGTGGTTATGGTGTCAGGAGTGCCCTGAGCCCCACATTGCAAGTTACCAAACTGTTTGGGCAGACTAGATGGGCCGAATGTTTCTTATTTGCCATGTTTCTATGTTTGGCAGCGGTGTGACATCTGGTGTCCGCCGGCTTCACAGCAGTCGGGAGCACTCTGCCTGAGCTAAGCTCAGCAGTGCAGGGCTTAGCTCATTGGTTGAGGGTGACCAGCTACCATCAAGTCAATCAGCTGGCCCTGAATAACAGGAGCCTCCAGCTCTCACTTTCGGCTGCAGAGAGGCATTGAGCAGCCCTCGACAGAGCCACAGTAAGAAGCCAAGTTACCAAATAGTTAGACTATTTCCATTTAGGGGTTCTGGGGTGTTGTAGCTTTATGGTGCTTGGAGTGTCTCTTTAAAATTATGGTCAGTGCAATACATACAAAGAAACAAGTATAACTGGAGAGAATTGCAACAACATGGGTGGTCCTGTTTAAAAGCCTCTGGGAATATGGCAAACGTCTACCGTAGAGTAGAAAAAAAATGTTTTACATACTTAATGTTAAGCAAACATCTATATACGTACAACAAAGGCTGGTAAAAATGTTGGAAAAGTTTTATATATACATCCATATGCAGCCATACATTTAATAGAACGATGGATATATCTGCAACATAACACATGCTAATAGAGACATTAGGATGCTCTATATTTGCAGAAAAGAGGAGACAACTGTATGTGTTATTCCCTAGTCTCCTGCAACCCCCTCCTCACCCCCTCCCAAATAACACCACCTCTGTTGGCTAGCATCAACATACAGATACAGTAGAGAGGGAATAACAGTGTGTCTTGCTCTCTATACTTGGCCTTCAGGCACCCATACATATCCAGACAACATTGCTGTATCTTATTAGAGCATCTTATCCTCGAAAATGTTGTTCTTGTCTTCTTAACTGATGATATAAACAATGACAAGACCAAAGCAATTAAGCTATCAACATCTGCCAGTCATATGTAGCTGTGGAAGTATATGTCGGGCTTTCTGTAGCTTGAGGTTATATGTAATTGCTGCCAAAAATCAGGCAATGTTCAAAGTCAGCTTAGCTAGACAGCAGAATGTTTATTTCACAATGAATCTCGTGAAGGTTACTTTGTTTTGATAAGAGCTTGGAATGAAGAAGGGTCATGGCTGGAGAGCAGGGCTATAAATACAAGCGAGAACGGAGGGAGAAACGGTTTTAGGGATTGAATTAATGCATGAACAATATTCACCAAAATACTGCCCCGGGAAGTTAAACAGGTGCTGGCACAACGAAAAGAACTGAAGGGGTAATTAACCAGAATGCCAACGACACGGGCAATTGGACTAACTGTAGAAAGGTGTGTGATATAACCGCACCTGCTCTCTGATAAAGACTGTGGGCACCTGGCAGTATTTACTGCCACTCAAGTTCGATATTAGATTGATGGGCAGTTTGGACCAAAATACATTCCTGTATCGTAGTCCGGTCTCAAGGCAGTAAATCTCTTCTGGTTGAAGCCATTTATGTTCACTTTATAACACTATTAATAAAACACTGAAAATCAGCTGTAACTTTAACAAGATGCTCCATTGTTTTTAATAAATTCAAATTAAACATTTAGCAAATGCCATCACAATCCAGTTGAGGCAAGGCAAGTCCAGGATCCATTTGGCAAATAAAGAGGAGAAATGGAAATATCTTTGTCTGCTCTCTCTATGCTGACTGCTAGACGTAAAGGACAGAGCTTTTAAGGTAGGATAGAGGTGTTAAAGCAACAGATTTGTAAGGTGTGAAAAATAAAATTATATGTAGAAATTGTGTACACACTATGGTTTTGTTGTGGCATGTGTACACAACAGGATGTGACATGTAGGTATGCACGCATTCACATCTATAGGGCTCCCAGTGCCCGGACTGCCACCACAACCACTTACATATCTATAGGGCGACCAGGGCCAGGAATTAGCTTATTGGTCAAGATTTCAGTCATCATTCACATAATTTTCCCTCCCTCTCATTTTGCCACTTTTCAGAAATCCAAAGCACTTCAGCAATTTGGACCAATGTAATTTGGTTCGGCTTGGCACTTCCGAACGATCGAACTTCGGACATTCGTACACATACGAATGTCCAAATTGCACAACATTCGTCCGAATGTGCATTCAGAACGAAACGAATTGCACAGGTGTATTTGCAAGCGTTGTATATAAAATGGTTCAACATGAGATGTAGACCAGACTTTAGATTGTGCAGTAATTTACGTCTCTCTCTCCTGGAGCCCTGTCCATTAATCTGTGCATATCATTGGTCGTGAAATAGATGTAGCAATATGAACATCAAGTTTAAACTTGTAGTTGTTGTTGATTCAAAAGAAAACTAAACAGTTACAAATTTACATAATTTCAGTGCTTGCTTTACAGTAAAATTTCCCTTCCTGGAAAAGCTATTATAAGTATTATAAAATGCATATTATACCTTGCTAACAATGCTTCTAGCTGCCCTTAAAATTCATCTATTAAATTCGACAATACAACATCTGTACACGTTTCCAGTCCAAAAAGTCACACACGTTGGCGGTGACAAATCTGTATAGGTCAATTTAAATATTTGTCATGCAGATGGTGAATTTATACATGTTAACAGCTCCTACTCGGAGGAAGAAGAAGAGGGAAAAGCAAAAACATTTCAATAGTATAGCTTACTATTCTAAAGTCAAAAACCGCAGATTTGCAGACAGCAACAATCTTTTGTAATTTTATTTGTAAGAAAGGGTGATCAATTTTATTTAACAAATCTTCATTTTAACGAAGACAATGACGCTACAATCTGAACAGGACCATGTCCTTTTTGTTGGTCTGTCCATGGCTGACAGTTTAATTAAACCCTGCTCAAGATGAGGTCAGAGGGTCAGCTATTTATCAGCAGTGCTTTTACCAAAATATCAGCTCTGTGCCCTGTTCCAATCCCACAATCTGTTTAATGAGTTATGCATCCTTAATTTAATGGAGAGAGCAGCACGATGGCTAAAATCATATGAAAAACTGTGTTATAATAATGGAAACAAATGATTTGTTTTTAATAAAAACCAAAAAATAACCGTATATATACACTATATAGAGTAGATTGGATTAGCCGTATTAGTCCAGTAGACAAGATGCCAAAATCCCAGAGTATTGCAGTATGCAATGATACCTGTTTTATTGAAATAACATAATATTCCAAAGACAAGATTTCGAGAGGTTTTCCTCTTTCCCTCAGGCCTGAAGCAATACTAATTTTGCTTCAGACCTGAGGAAGAGAGGAAAACTCTCGAAAGTTTGTCTTTGAAATATTATATTAGTACAATTAAAAAAAGGTATCATTGCATACTGCAATACTCTGGGATTTTGGCATCTTATATATATATATAAAAAATCTCAGCATATTTCAGAAGTGATGACCGAAAAAAAAAAAAAAAATTCTGTAGTTTAGAAATTCTGGAGTTTAGAAGCTGCACCGTTAGGGCCTTGTTGGAAGCTGGGGACTACTTTCGATTTTAGTTTTCAGAGGAAAACCTCAGTCTCTCAATGGGATGAGAAGAGGGAGATGTTACAAAGAAAACAAACCCTACAGATGAAACAGGCTAATTCCCTAAGGCAAGCGAGCTAATCACCACAAAGTCACTGACCGATGGCAAAAATCCAAACGAAGCTCCTCTGGTTGCCATGGAAACGGCAGGCTCAGACGCCAGTGTGTTTCACGGTGGCTTCAAATAATTTTATCACTTTTCTTGTCCCTTTATCTTCTAGACAAAACCAGAGGAAGCGATCTTAATGATGTGTTCCCACCACACCGCAAACCCTCACTTTCTCCCCATCGATTAAAGAGATGTCACTAGATCCTTGTAACGTTTAGTTTGTGCATTTTCCAGAACGTTAACATCATTCTCTGAGAACTAAGAATAGACTCGCGCAAGTTCGTTGGATTGTCAGGGCACTTAAAACATTTTTTAAAAAGGAAAGCTGTCATCATTTTGTTATTATTGAAAATAAATGTCTGTCTGCATTTGTGCCTCTTGTGTATTATTTTGTAAAGCATACTTAGAATTAAATAACACTTTTTTTTTAGCATATTTACTGGCTTACTCTCACGGTTTGCAAGCTGCTATCTCTAAGCCTTCTTTGGTCAGGGAAACCACTTCACGGACCAAAGACCCCGTATGATTTGAATGTCTGGGGCCAGCTCTGACTTTGTGACTTGAGGATTTGTGAACATGGGATTTGGGGAGTGTTTGGGATGAGTTCTAGATTATAGAACGAAGAGGAGCTTGCAATGGTCAACAAGCAAGTCTTTTTGGTTCTGTTTTTTTTCCAGCTTTTATTCTGAAATTCACTCAATCACACATTTTACAGCAAAATATGTCTGCCTCAGCAGCTCCAAATGGTCAGTCCTCTGCTTCTCAAAAACACAAATGGAGTATTCAAATAAACACACAAAGCAAACACTCATATCAAAGCTACCGCCTCTTATGCCATTGGTCATCTAATATATCCAGCAGCCAATGAGAGAGCCGGACAACGCAAACATGTGCCAGATGTTTGGGTCAAGACAGCATAACAGCTGTTTCTGCCAACTCCACTCACCAGATGGGGCACCTGGTCTGTGAACATATCAGCTTTATGAACATGACTAAATGGCAGAAAGCTACATAATAAAAACTTAACTACTGCTGTACATATGGAAAGAAATAAAATAAACATCGTTGTCATACTTTAGGTTTTTGAGATGTAAAAGTTAAATAAATTGAAAGGATTACATTTTTATTTTCCCATAAAAATAAATAAAATAATAATTCCAAAGAACGAAAAACTGGAATTCAGCACCCTTACATTCTTCAAAGTGAAGAGCAATGGTCTAACCAATGGTCAAAAGAAATAACTGGAAAAGGTTATAGGTAGCTCTATGAATAACCTGCTCACAAGAAAAGCTAGTTTTTTGAATGGACAGTGGACTTGCAAAATTTGAGGTTCAAAAGAATAGATTTTGTGGGGGGGAATAATTTCTTATTTAAAGTTGAAAGATCAGTTAAGCCACCACCATTTCCGGTTTCAACAAATTGTCCCTGAGAAAGATAGAGCAACCAGTTACGCAACTGAGTTACACACAAGTCTAAGACACATGCCGTATAAAGAAAATTACAAACACGTTTGGACCTTGCAGGAATTTTGAACACCTGTGACTTTCTCATTTCGATTTTAACATAAAGCGTACTTGTCATGAGGCTCTGTTAGAGGTATCTTGGGGTATGTTCTTATCTAAGTTTGCTCAAAATGACAAGTCGATGTTAAACTCATTACAGCTCATACGATTGTTTGACTACGGGAGGATAAGGAAAGTAAAGAAATGGACTGACCTGGCATGATAGTATCTGTCCTGGGTTTGTTTGTTTTTTTAACGTTCGAACTAGAATGGCAGAAATTGCCCTAGAACCAACTTTTCCATCATAGATTAAGACCAGTCCTAATAAACAAAAATCAATTTGACGCATACAGATTTCACACCTACTTTGAAAACAACCTTTCATCTAAATATAAAATGTAAAAGCTTGATTTTTTTTTTTTTTAAAGAATCACCACTTAACTACATAAAAAAAAAACCATGAATGACTCACGCACATCCGAATGGGGAAATTATTCAGAACATGAAATCCGGTGAGGGTAGAAAAGAGATATAGCTAGACGCAAACAACTTATATTTAATTCATAGACACATAAATTTATAATGTGTATGTATTAATCCATGAAGTCAGTATCACACATTATATAATCTAAAACTTTCATAGCGACATAGTCATTTAGCTTAAAACCATTTATCTGAAAAGTTAAAAAATAGTTACACATTTCCTGATATCTATAGATATAAAAACACATTTAATTTTCAACCAGGGCTCGGGTCCTGCCGAAATGCATGGGCACATTGTTTCTGTACATTTTCACCAGCAGTATCGCTGTTCCTGTGGAGTAAAAGTAGGTATAGCAGCACCGACTCTCATAAGGCTTGTGGTGAGATCAAACATCTCTCCCTCTCCAGCCCAACAAACTTTAAAACTCTCTATTATTTTAACAGCATAGTGTCTCTGCCTCCGTGCCACCACCCTGTCAAGAAAGGGTTAAAATTCCTCTCTTTCACTTACTCAATTCCCTTGTCCTTGGATCAGGCTCCTCCTCCCGTGACATCATCGCAATGGGGGAATCGAATGCACTTCCCCATAGGAAACCGCTGAATCAATGCTTTCTTATGGCGATTTTCAAGACGCTGGACATAGTTTCACAGCGACAAACTGTGTTAATGGAGGAAGAGCCTCTCGGGACTCTCTGGTAGACAGCCACTAGAGGCAATATTTATCCTGCAATGGGAACATTTAGTTTTTATAATACTGCAGTGTTTTACATTGCAGGGTTAAGGGGACTAGAAGACAATCCCAAAGAACAAAAACAAATGTGTCTTGGTTGGATGACGACAAAATAATTGTGGTGACAATCTGCATTTCAATATGTAGATTTATATTCTGCGCCTCGAATTTTAAAGATAAGTACTATGTTATATAGCCATTATCTCGTGTCAATAGAAAGCAAGGCCTTTTATAGCATCCATTGGAGGACCGGAGGGAATATGGGTGAATGTATACAATGTATCTTCTAAACCCAAGCCACTAATGGCTACATAAAGAGGACTCTTAGTCCCCTTAGTGCTAGTCTGATTTCAACCAAGCATGAAATTAGTTTAGTAATGATGCAAAAGAGGTATAAAACCCTCATATTTTATTTGGGGGGGTACCTCTGTTTAGAAAACAACCTGGATTTCTGCAGATTATGAATTGAGATGTAGATTATAATATTTTGTCTTGCCAAATGAGAGAAAAATGTGATATTGATGTGGAATTATTAAAAATCTTTATTGTACTTGTATTGAATTATTGTACTAACTCCATTTTAACTTTATACTGTGACTTCGTCCTCCATTTTGTCCTCCTAACCTGACTTCTTCAATCCTCCATTTTGTCCTCATGACTTAACTTGTTCATTTTAAAACTACATTACGTGACTGAACTTCTCAACCCAATTAATACAATAGACAAAGACCGTGTTTCCTTCAAGGACAAGTACCAGGAGGTGCTGGCTACTCCTTAAGACTTGCTGGCTACTCCTTAAGAGCTTGTAAGATAGTACAGTTTGAAGGCCACAGAACACAGTAGTAATGAAATGTTCTATTCATAAGAGACCTTGCACCTGGACATAAAGCCTGATATCACTGACCGTGTAAAATGACGCTTAGGACCCCCTTGTCCCCCACCCGTGTCCAGAATAATCCCACCTCTGATGGGTGGGCACGGGACTAACCTCTTAATTTTACTAACCAATAGGTAAGACACTAACTCCGTCACTTAACAATTAATCCAATTGATGATGTTTATTTGCTGATATTCTAATAATCAATGATGACGCAAAATGCCTCTTAAAAGGGCCTGCGCGCCCGCTTTTACTGCACTTGCCAATAAACTTTCTCGAAGTTATTTTAACCTGAACCTCGTGTGTCAGACTTAATTACTTCAGCGTATATACGCAATTTAATTTTATTGATTTGGACAGGAACAGATAGACTCTGAACTTTTTGGTTTACTTTCAAAAAGTACCATAACAACTTGGCGCCCAACGTGGGGCATCGGGCTATGTCCGGCCGGCGAGCCGTCCTAAGGAAGACAAGGGTGGACGGAGGAATCCAGGGGGAAGGAAGGGAGATTGATCACCTCCAGATACACGGTAGAGACTTCTGCAGAGCCACCGGTACGTTCCAGCCCCTTTGATTGACCCGTCCACGTGTCTGTGACTGCTTCCCGGGAGGACATCAAAGACAGGTAATATCTTGCCCGGTGTCTCGTTACTCACTTGTTTACCTGCATTTTAGTCTATCTGTTGCCTGGGTGTGTTTGAATTGTGTTTGAATTGTTTGCCTGTTTCCCCATTTTGAGATAAAGGGGGGGTGGGGACCTGCAGGGGTTTTGCCTGGGGTTCTCTGTCTTGCTTGTTTTCCCCTTTTTGGGATAAAGGGGGGTGGACCTGAGGGGATTTGCCTGGGTCTTCGGTGTGACTGTCTATCTGTTTGTATTTTCCCTCTTTTGGGATAAAGGGGGGTGGATCTGAGGGGATTTGCCTTGGTCTTCTGTTGCCTGTTTTACCTCTTTTAGGAACCACTGTGCTGTGGTTGTAAGGAAAAAGGGGGGTTGACCTGTGGATGTGTTCCTGGGGGTCTTCTGTTGCCTGTTTACTTCTTTTAGGAGCCTCGTGGCTGTGGCTGTAAGGAAAAAGAAGTTGGTGGAACTGTGGGATCTGTGTAGAATCATAGGTTTCTGTGATCCAATGGTGTGTCACTTTGATAGCCTAGCTAGCTTCACTGTGCACGTTCGGACCATCCAGCTCTAGTTGAGTTGGGGACGTCCTGGCCCGGACCTTTCGGCTCTAGTTGAGCCGGAGATCCACTGGTTATTTAATTGTGGTAGGAGACTGAGCCTTGTGGCAGGGGACTCAGTTTCCGGGGGGGATTCAGGCAGGTATTGCTTGTTTTTCGCATCACGTGGTAGTGAGACTTATAAAGTGGGTTTTATAGGGGCACTACGGGAGTGAGGATAGACGTGGCCACATTTTCGTGGACTGCAGAGTAGAGGGAGGCTGGAAAGGATTTCGGACCGGTGTTAGCTGTTATCCTTGGCCGCTGGTAGTGAGACTTATGAAAGTCGTTCTCCGAGCGGGGACACTACGAGATTGAGGAAGGTGACTTTGGAGTAAGCACATGTGGAAGGAAAGGGATTATTGTTGATTTTATTTGAACTGTAATGCATGCACTGTATTTCAATTGTATTGTTGTCTTGTCTGTTTAATTGGGAGTCTCATGAGCTCCTGTGTCTGTCTCTAAGGATTTTTCCTTGTCTTTCATCTTTTCTAAACTTCCTATATTATTATACTATCCACTCCCATTTCTCTTGAAAGAGAAGTGATTGGTCACACACTTCTCACCTCGCTCCAATCCGTGTCTACCACCCCGGGTAGGCGGATTCAGTGACTAGTCTACGTTTTGGGAAGACGCACCTGAGAAAGTCCCACGATTCTCGGGTGGCAGTCGAGCATTGTAGACGTTCTTGTTCAGTTTTCCTTCTCTCTCCCTATATCTAGGACGCTGGTATAGGGGTAAAGGGATTATGGGACAGGATTTAAGCAAGCCCAGTAAGGGCTGGTTAGCATGTGATTTAGTCGAAGATAGAGAGGGTGAGGAAATGGTTAAAGGTGTTGAAAAAATTGCAAAAGTATGTAGAATTGCTGTACCGACATGTGGAAGATTGCAACCAGAAAGTTGGCGTAGGTTACTGACAGAAAAGAAAGGCAAACTTACAGATAATGGTTTACTAAAGACTGCTGAAGCATGGTATAGAGTAGCGAAGGCTATTCAGCTAGAAGGTTGGGTTGAGGAAGAGATAAATCACAAAGGTGTGAAATTGTTTGTGTATCATAATAATTGTGTTACTGGGGTCTATCCTCAGCCAGCGCCCAAAACCGGCGCCCAGGGAATGTCTATCCCCAAGGTTCAGTCAGCAATAAATGAAAGCCAGCTGACTATATTCCCCACTCCCAATACCCATCCCATCACCTCCCCTGTCTGCCCGGTCCTGAATTCTGATGGATCTTTCTTTTCCCCTGCCCCATCTTTAACATTCCCATCATCCTCATCCATCCCTACGCTACCTGCTATACCTTCCCCTAACATTTCATCTGCCATCCCTGCCCTACACTCTCTCTCTGTTCATGACTCCCTCCCCTCTTCTTCCGCCCAACTAACCACCTCCTCCGCCCTTGCCCCGGCTCCTCCCTCTACACCCACCCCTACCAATCCCTCTCCGTTCCCTCCCATCTCCACCCCAGCTCAATACCCCACCTCCTTCCCCTCCCCAGCCTGGCCCTACCCCTTCCCATATCCCATGGCCCTGCCCTACCCCGGATATCCACTCCCCACTCCCCAAGCCACGCCCCAGATTCCGGTCATGCCCAGTCCGGCACAGTCTGCCCCGGATGTGCCCTCTTCCAACATGGCCGCCACTTCTTCCCTTAACCCTAATGTAGTACCTTCTCCGGCCACCAATATGGCGGCCCCCAGTTCGGCCCTGATGCCGGTAATTCCCGGTGACTACCTATCCCCAGGTTATGACTCGCTAGCCACCCCTGCATCTGGGGCTCGTTCCCAACCACCGATCCTTTCACCTCATTCAGGCCCTGCACCACGCAAAAGAGCCAATATCATAGAATTCGATGATGACGAGATGGACAGGGTGTCCCATGTCTCATCAGAGCTTGCCGCGGGAGCCCCAACTCATCGTTCTATCGATGACCCCTTTGGCCACAAGGGTCGGGGAGAACAGGCCCCTCCTAAATATGTTGCTTTCAATCCCACTCAAGCTAGTGCTCTAATGAAATCACTCCCTGACCCAGAAAAACAGCCTATGCCCTTCTACCGAGGGGTTGTTCAAATTCAAAAGACTTATTCCGCCGCATGGCGTGATCTACTGAGTATTTGTGCTATTAAAGCAGGGGATGCATATTGGCCGAGCATGGCCCGACACCTCAGCACTAATCTACTTAACAGTGATGTTGATTACCCCTCTGGAGTAACTTTTTGCACCCAACTAAGAGAATGGGCTAAGGACAAACTTGCGGATCAGGCTGCTGGCCTTACTGATGTTATTCAAGAAAAAGGAGAATCAGTGGAAAGGTTTCATGCAAGGCTGTATCAAATGTTCACAGATTTGGGGTTTGATCTTACTGACAAGATTCATTCACAAATGCTGTCAGGTGCGTTTGTCCAAGGTGTTAAAGACTCTATACGCAAGGGAATTATTGCTGCACGTCCTGAATACAAGGTTGTTCCCCTGGATACCCTGCTTTTAGTTGCTAGAGGGTTGGAATCTGTTCAGACCCCAAGAAGATCCAATCCAGCTCCCCTCATGGTAGCTCGCGCTACTCCCGTCACCTCTGGCACCAAGAAAGTCAGGTTAGAAGATGTAACCTGTTTCAATTGTGGGGCTCAGGGACACTACAGAGGCGACTGTCCGGAACCTAAAAAGGAACCAGGGGCACCCAAGAAGTTCTCTAGGCCTGCCCCAGGCCCTAGGACCGAGACAAAGGTTCCAATTGTTGAAGAACCGGACGATTAGGAGACTGGCAAGCCTGTGTCTGTAACCCCTGTAATGGCAGTGTCTACAGGAGATAAGGGGGGGCCACTCGCCACAGTGACTTTACCTATTGAAGGCCACCCTACCACATTCCTTGTTGACACAGGTGCAGCCCGTAGTGTTCTGCGAGAACAAGACCTGCCAGACCCATCTTTTCTGTCAAATATCGACGTCTCTTGTGTTGGAGTGGATGGCCAGCCGAGACATAGCCCTCTAACAACCCCGCTACGAGTTGGCTCTAGCCTGCTCGCTCGCTTTGTAGTATCCTCCACATGCCCCATTAACCTGTTAGGTGCTGATGTCCTCTCACGCCTGCAAGCATCCATCACTTTTACCCCGGATGGGCAGGTAGAAATGTTTACACCCCTGTCTGTATCAGACACTTCAGCCCTATGCTCTTTGCCTCTGATGCTGCATTTAGAAAAGCCCCGTGAGGAGACAGCAGAATTAAGGTCCAATTTCCCAGAGGAATTAAAAACACAGGTGCCCACAAAGTTATGGTCCTCAGGCCCAGAGGACATAGGTCACCTAAATGTTCCCCCTGTGGTGGTAAAGCTTATTCCTGGAGCTAAGTTACCAAGAAAACCACAGTATCCATTAAAACCAGCACAGTCAGCTGCAATTTCTGTCCACATTAAGGCACTCTTGGAGAAGGGTGCCCTTGTCAAATGTAAATCTGAATGCAACACCCCGTTATTTCCTGTGAAGAAGAAAACTCCGAAGGGTGAGCCAGAGAAGTACAGGATGGTTCAGGATCTCCGTGCTGTTAATGAAGCTACAGTCCTGGACACCCCTCTTGTACCAAATCCTCATACTCTGCTTTCTGGAGTCCCACCATCTGCAAAATTCTTCACAGTTATTGACCTAGCAAATGCTTTTTTCAGTGTCCCACTGGACCCATCCTGCCAATATCTGTTTGCTTTCACTCATGAGATGCAACAGTATACCTGGACTGTCATGCCCCAAGGGGCACAAAATTCACCAAGTCAATTTGCAAAGGCCATGGCCACCATCCTTGACCCGTGGCAAGCCGAGCACCCAGAAGTTGTTCTGCTTCAGTATGTGGACGATTTGCTGCTCTGTGGAGATGACATACCCACCACCGAAGAGTGCTCAATTAGTCTGCTTTGTTATTTGGCAGAACAAGGATGCAAAGCTTCGCTCATCAAGCTACAGTTCTGCCAACCTTCAGTAATTTTCCTTGGACACTGCCTATCTCAAGGTACCAGACATCTTACTCGGGACCGGGTAAGAGCTGTGCTGGATATTCCGCCTCCAAGGACTTCTAAGTCTCTTCATGCCTTCCTAGGCCTCATTTCCTACTGCAGAGCATGGATCCCAGAAGCCTCTCTGCTCATGCAACCTCTCTATGACGCACTTAAGTCTGACCCTTTCTGTTTAACTAAAGAAGCTATGGACAATTTTACTGCTCTCAAACGAGCCATTGCTTCTGCTCCTGCCTTGGGCCTCCCTGACTACTCCAAAACTTTCAAATTGTTTGTCTCTGAAAGACAAGGCCACGCAACAGGAGTGCTCACCCAAACTAATGACTTAAGAGGCCGCCAGAGGCCTATTGGATATTTCTCATGTCAACTGGACATTGTGGCCAGAGGGACTCCTTCCTGCCTCAGGGCTGTTTTTGCTGCGAGAGAACTCATAGAGAAGACCTCAGACCTGGTCCTTGGCCACCCTCTGGTTGTTTTGGCCCCTCATGACATCTCTGCCATCATCAACCAAGTCCAGCTCAAGCACGTGTCTCCAGCCAGACACCTGCGCTTACAGTGTCATCTTCTTTTGCCTGACAACATTTCCATCCAAAGATGCCAGGTGCTTAATCCGTCCACTCTTCTTCCACTCCCTGAGGGGGGTATCTATTATGGATTTATCACGGATGAAACCTACATTCACCTGCTCTGTGGATGTATCAAGAAAGTCATGCATCCACATTTAACATTTTATGAAGGCGAAAAACCTCTCTGTGAGGGCCCAGATCACGCCTTCTGTACCATGTGGTACAAACCGAACATTACTCCTGAACCTTGCTATGAAGATGAGCTTTACCACCGGACCGATGTAAAGCTCACTGCACAAGACTTCTATTGTGACTCTGAAGGCAATAGCATGGTCTTGATCCAGCTACCTCAACAACTTAACTACCTTTACCGTCATTGGGATACTGCTATCCCACATATTCCTGTTACCAAGTTGAAGACAAAGTCATGGAATGATCTTGGGCCTATGGCAAAACTATGGGCCACCATGGATGAAGAACAGCTACAGGAAAATGGTATTGTCAAATACCCAACAACTGACCTTCTAGAAGCATGGCCACGCCATTTCCTGGAAAAGGAATTCCAAGATCTGGTCATAAAGAATGATTATGACCCAGAAACACCTCATGACTGTTTTGAACAGATGAAAATGGAAACAGTGCACCTACCAACTGTGCATGAGAACCCATTACCAGATCCGGATTTTACCCTGTTTGTGGACGGATCGAGATATGCCGATGAAGGTGGAACATATCACACAGGATATGCCGTAACCACAACAGATGAAGTTATTAAATCATCATCCTTACCACCAGCAATGTCTGCACAAGAAGCTGAATTACAGGCTCTGACTTCAGCCTGCAAAATTTCCGAAGGAAAACGTGCCAACATCTATACAGATTCAAGATATGCTCTAGGCGTGGCACATGACTTCGGCCTAATTTGGAAGACTAGAGGATTTCTTACCACCGCCGGTACACCAGTCAAACACAGCACTGCAATCAAGGAGCTAATGGATGCCCTCCTACTCCCCAAAGAAGTGGCCGTTTTGAAGGTAAAGGCCCATGGGAAATTGGATACAGATGAAGCAAAGGGCAACCATTTGGCTGATCAGGCTGCTAAGTTAGCGGCCAGGGATTTGCAGGAAGTGGATGAAGAAGTGTCCGGACAAGAAGAAGAAGTCCCTATTTTTGCCCTGCAAACTCTTCCTACTGATTTGCGAATTTTACAAGAACAGCAAGCTGCAGTCACTCCTGAAGAAATCCAGAAATGGAAAAAGAAAGGAGCTGTCCAAAAGGACGGAATATATTACAACAACTTCAAATTTTGTCTTCCCAGAAATTTGTATCCAGCAGTTGTCCAATGGGCACATGGGCCTGCACACCTGTCAAAAGAATTGATGGCCGCCCTCATACAGAAGTATTATGAAGCACCTGGAATCACAACATTGATCAATAGCTTCTGCAAGGCCTGTGTCATTTGTGCAAAATGCAATCCAGGAAGACCAGTTAAAGTACCTGCGAAACACCTGGCAAAGCCCATGTACCCCTTCCAGCGAATTCAAATTGACCACATCCAAATGCCCAAGAGTGGGCCCCATGAATATGCACTAGTCATAGTGGACATGTTCTCAGGATGGCCAGAGGCATACCCAGTGGCCAATATCACTGCAAAAACGACCGCAAAGCGCCTACTTACAGATATTGTATGTAGATTCGGACTCCCAGAAGTTATTGAGAGTGATCAAGGCCCAGCCTTTACAGCAACTGTGACTAAAGAAATTTGGACTGCTCTAGGGGTGACTCTAGCCTTCCATACCCCTTACCACCCACAAAGTAGTGGTAAAGTGGAGCGCATGAATGGCACTCTAAAAACCAGAATGTTAAAAATGTCACAAGAAACAAAGATGCCCTGGCCAGAAAGCCTACCAATAGCTCTATTTAGTGTTAGACACACACCTAGAGGGAAGCATTCACTGTCCCCATATGAAGTTCTATTTGGGACAGCACCCAGACTAGGTTGTTATTACCCGCAGCAGTTGCAACTCCAATCAGATGTTTTAGTAGACTATGTAACTGAACTTGCAAATGTCCTAAACAAAATACATGCCCAAGTTTTCTCTTCAATTCCAGATCCCGAATTGGATACAGGTTCCCATAACCTACTCCCCGGAGATTGGGTCCTGGTTAAGAAGTTTGTGCGGAAAAATACCCTAGAACCGAGATTTGACGGTCCATTCCAAGTTCTCCTGATTACCGCAACCTCCGTCAAATTGGCCGGTAGGCCAAATTGGATCCACGCTTCCCACTGCAAGAAATCTCCTGCCCCAGAGGAAGCGAATATCGCACAAACATGTATCTCTGGTACATCTTCTCCTTAATTAGCCTTATGAAGGCCCAGCAAGTAGCCATTACCAAAGACATTAGTGGGTACACCTTCTGGTATAATTCATCATGCACCCAGGTGGCTACTTATACCTTTGACTATTGTGATATTGTAGAATGCCCATTTCCCACACCACAAATCCAGAGCATCTATAGAGATATCCCTCATTCGAAAGACCCATATGTTTGTGTAGTTGACAAACAATGGGGGCACAATTGTGACCATTGGGGGGCGGCGGGGTGGAATGCCGGGCCTGCCTGGGGTTACAAACCAAAAAGTGCCGTAGCTAAAGTAGATGATCATGGTAGATCGCTTCTCCAGAGAATGACTTTGAGAAAGCCTGGGGGGAGCACACCAATGAAGTTAATCCTTAACATTGAACGCCCAAGCCCAACAGATGCAGACCAGTATGTGATGGGAATGTACTGGAAAAAGGGTTCCTACCAGAAATTAGGGCATTTCTACCTTAAAGATATGTGCAACTCTTCTGAGTGGCAAGGGGCCACCCATATGGTCCCTAACCCATTAAAACCTCATATCCAGACCTTTCAAGACATGATGGCCATTGCTAACCCCACTTTTGAAGATACCATGGCCGCTGAAACAGGTTTTAATGATGTAAATTTATGGTTAGAATGGATGAAATATAATGCTAATAAGCATAATAGAACCGCATGTTATGTGTGTGGAGGTGCCCGGCCTCACCTGGGTACCGTACCTTTAATCCTACCCGTAGATATAGAAGAATGTGTTTTAAGCCTTTTTGCCTATCACTATAATTTTAACAGGTCCATATGTATTGCATGGACAAAGGAGTATCCTCTTCTAGCCAAAGACGTCAAACCCCCTGATGGTATTACCGTATATAAAGGTAATTACACTTGCTATGCCATGTACGATGGTATTGGTAAATTTGTAGGTAACTTTTCCAAAGGCTATTGTGCTACATACAGAACTATCCCTGTACGTCTGCTGCAACATCACACTAGGTCACTAGGGGACATTTATTGGTTGTGTGGGGATTTACAGCTAAGATCCAGAATGGACACAGAATGGTGGGGAGAGTGTACTTTGACTAAGGCCATTATGCCTATACATATTATTTCTGACACACACCTCAACACCCATGAGTTCAGCCACACTAAGGTTAAACGTGACGCCCCAGTGAAAGGAAGTTTTGATCCTCATGTATATATTGATGCCATTGGAGTGCCCAGGGGGGTGCCCAATGAGTTTAAAGCAAGAGATGAGGTTGCTGCAGGATTTGAATCAATTTTTACCATAGTTACCGCAAACAAGAATCTAAATTGGATAAATTACATTTATTATAATCAACAGCGTTTTGTTAATTACACCAGAGACGCCCTCCAGGGGTTGGCCGAACAGTTGCAGGCCACATCCCAAATGACTTTCCAGAATAGAATGGCCCTAGATATGATCTTAGCCGAAAAAGGAGGGGTTTGTAAGATTTTGCCCGACACTATGACATGTTGTACCTACATCCCAGAAAACACAGGCCCTAATGGTAAAGTCACACTAGCCATAGAAAAATTAAATGACCTGTCTGAAGAGTTAAAAAGGAATTCTGGGATAAAAGATCCTTGGGAAAGATGGTTTGGTTGGATGACAGGATGGCAAAAGGCTTTAATGCAGATTGGTATGGCTATACTAATTTTTCTTTTTATTTTTGCTCTTCTCTTTTGTTGTGTCCTCCCATGTCTGAGAAAATCCCTCATGAAGACTGTTGACCAAGCGGCACCCACTTTCACCCATCTCGAAGTTGATGACCAAGAATTTCAAGAAATCAACTCACCCTGTCTGCCGCTGCAAACATTCCCTTTTGTTGATAAAGTGCAGGAATTCTAGGAAGGGACAGCATCTGTCAGTGAATGGTAAAGGCCCCATGTGGAGAAGTGGTGGGTTAGCTGCCATGGGATACCCTTGGGTGTGAAGCGTTCGAGAGCCATACTGACGGATGAATTAGCCTATCAGGGTCAGATCTAGGGACAGACTTGCACTTTGCATTAACACCTAGCTAGCGGCCACGGGGTTTCTGTGCCTTTGGGTTAATACGTCTTCTGATACTAACATAATAAAGTTTTATCTCTTAGAATCTAACATTTCATAGGGGGGACTGATGTGGAATTATTAAAAATCTTTATTGTACTTGTATTGAATTATTGTACTAACTCCATTTTAACTTTATACTGTGACTTCGTCCTCCATTTTGTCCTCCTAACCTGACTTCTTCAATCCTCCATTTTGTCCTCATGACTTAACTTGTTCATTTTAAAACTACATTACGTGACTGAACTTCTCAACCCAATTAATACAATAGACAAAGACCGTGTTTCCTTCAAGGACAAGTACCAGGAGGTGCTGGCTACTCCTTAAGACTTGCTGGCTACTCCTTAAGAGCTTGTAAGATAGTACAGTTTGAAGGCCACAGAACACAGTAGTAATGAAATGTTCTATTCATAAGAGACCTTGCACCTGGACATAAAGCCTGATATCACTGACCGTGTAAAATGACGCTTAGGACCCCCTTGTCCCCCACCCGTGTCCAGAATAATCCCACCTCTGATGGGTGGGCACGGGACTAACCTCTTAATTTTACTAACCAATAGGTAAGACACTAACTCCGTCACTTAACAATTAATCCAATTGATGATGTTTATTTGCTGATATTCTAATAATCAATGATGACGCAAAATGCCTCTTAAAAGGGCCTGCGCGCCCGCTTTTACTGCACTTGCCAATAAACTTTCTCGAAGTTATTTTAACCTGAACCTCGTGTGTCAGACTTAATTACTTCAGCGTATATACGCAATTTAATTTTATTGATTTGGACAGGAACAGATAGACTCTGAACTTTTTGGTTTACTTTCAAAAAGTACCATAACAATATAAACATATTTATTAGAATTGCATATTTTTAAATAAGCACTAGCGATCTATTGGTGTAAATGTGTCAGTTATATTGCAGGAATGGGGAAAGAATAAAAATAGTCAATTTGTTAAAAAAGAAAAACAGCCAATTTTTCTCCAATTAATAATTAATGCAGTTAATCATATTTACATACGGTCATGCTCTTAAAAATATTTTTTTTTTTATGGCACATTGCATTTAAATTCGATTTTGTATTTATTCAACTTTTGCAGAACACACTAACATGGGGTGTTTGGCTGTGTGCATGTGTATCGGGCTTGATAAACGTGTCCACAGAGAATGTTCCCGTTGTGACAAAACTAAGATATATGGAATGTGAACCATCTGGTTTGGCGTTTTTTTAATTTGTTGAAATAGCAGAAGGATGATCTCGCTGGAAGAGATCAGAATAATTGGTATTGGTGGTCTAGTTAGTTTTTTCTTTGTTTGTTTTTTTAGCCATTTTAACACTAGCATTGGATTTGCAAAAAAAAAATTTTTTTTTTAAAGTCCACTATAAATAAGATTAATAAGCTAAACAGTGATTCCTGGAACCTCAGCCCATTTTTCCTATAGATATAACACAGTTCCACAGTTTAACATAACAGGAAGGGCAAATCATTAATTATACCCAATGGGACACAAGGCAATGCTGTATACAATGGGAGATCAGGAGAATCCTCTCGTCTCTGATTAGTACCAAGCCAAGATCTAGGACTTGCACTGTCTGGTGACACAGCTGTTTGCGGAATATAGCCTTTTAGGAGACACAGCATGAGCCCAGCTCAGTCACTTACAAACAAGGCAAATACTGGGAATGGAAACAATACAAATAACAGCACAGTTCATATTGTATTTAATGGGATAACTACTGGCTGGAATGTGCCTTGTCTTAACATCCCCCATGATGAAACAAACTAGCTGTGGACGGATGCCATTTACATATAGAATAATTCATCACTTAGATACTCCTAGCTATAATGTATCCAACCTAAATCAAGATTTGGAAGGGCTGCAGAAAAACTCACCAAGATCCTCTAACCAAAATTTTAGAAGTAGGGAAATTAAACAAAATATAAAAAATAAATTTAAAAAAAGTCAGATAAATATAAATGTATCTATACCACTAAGGAATGTAAGGCCCACTAATCTTAGTAATTATTGCAAGGATTAAGTTAATGGGACACTATAGGCACCCACGCCACTTCAGCTCATTGACGCTGGGTGCAGTGTCCCGATTGCCCTTAGTCATAACCAGTTGGTGAAATCCCCATAGAAAAGCATGAGTTCAATGCTTTCCCATGGGGAGGGCCTAATGCACCCGCCATGCATGCGCATTAGATCCCCCAATAAAAATTATGACAGAGGAGGCATTGAAGCTGGAATTCGGTAAGTAAAGAAAGGGGTTAACCTGTTATTAGCTGGGGGGAGGGGGAGGGAGGCAGAGGGATCTATAGAGTTAGGAATAGAGATTTGAATATATTCTACTTATTATGAAGATTTCACTACACATTAAATCTGTAATTTGTCCAAAAACAAATGCATGTGTCTAAAATTGCAATACAAAACATGGATCAATTCACTAAATGTGGTCTAAAACTCCATCTATCCTATGTTAAAATGTTAAAAGTCTAAGTTAAACCGATTTGTTTTATGTATTTCTGAAGAAAAATAAAATCAGATATTTTTTTTTTATTTTTTTTTAAATAAATTTATTTTAAAAATCACATTTCTTGCAATCAATTGCAAAACCTGGTCACCTTTGAATGTTGGAAAATAAAATTATCTAGAATTATTATAAAAATAGAACATTTTAAAAATATAAAACAGTGAACAACCTATAAAAAGCAGGAAAAACAGGAATGATTTAATGTAATAACGTTTGTGACCTACGATACATTTTATTAGATAATACGAGGACACCATGAAGATTACACATTGAGACATCTGTATCTAATTTTTACGCCATGTTTACAGCCATTGTCACAGCCTGTAAATAACAGTCAAATAAAGCGCATCCACTGAGCCGGAAGAAAGTATTGCAATGTGACATGCTGAGCAGGTTTACCTAATGCGTGAAAGCAGAAAGAGTTGTGGCTTAACGCAACGCGTACCTTTGGCTTTCAAATCATTAATGTTAGTGAAGAAGTAAAGTTTTTATTTTAATATGAATGCAGAAACTATAACATAATTTAAATGCATGCCCAGATATTTTTGGTGTAATATAGAGTTTTTTTGCTTTTCTACCTTCTTACAGTCTTCTGTCCTCCTTTGCACAGACAGACGCTCTCATGGGTTCATTAACCCCTTAAGGACACCACTTCTGGAATAATAGGGAATCATGACGGAATATTTCCATCATGTTTCCTTAAGATGTTAATATGGTTCCATAATGCAGCATGGCACATGAATGCAAGTAATTTCGAACTTTACATGGTAGATTAGGGCATACAAGTAAGGTCCTCCTAAAAGCATGCCCTCACCTATTCTATCCTGGCTTTCATTGGTAGATATACAGGACTGTTTGACCATTACATGCACAGCAGTTACTCCTTGTATATAGAAACCAGTTTTATAGCTTTCACACCTTTCAATTTTTTCACCTTTTAATGTAGAGCGTCACAGGGCAGTGGGACACGTCAATAGGAATTACATCTAACGGCATGATTGATACATTCAGTACAGATTTCTAATGGAACAAGAAGCATGCTATCATTGAATAACGAGGCATGAGCGTCCATGAGCCATTCTTTGACCTCACACAACATGGCCAAGCAGATATCCAACTGGGTTTCCTTAAAGGAACACTCCAAGAACCATTACAACTATAGCAAGCTATGGTTCCAAGAGTGTTCTAGCATCCCCTTCCCCACCCCCCGTTGACTACTTAGCTGGATTCCACCTGACCCACTTCCTGCCTCCATTACTAATGTTGGAGAGCCAGAAGTTCCTAAGCAGGTTGATTAAGCAGACAGCTCAGCTGACACTCTATGCTAATGGAGGTAACTGAAGTTCTTACTTAGAAACTCAAGTTATGGTAGTGGAGGAGGGGAGCAGCACCTGTCAGACTCCAGGAAAAAAAAAAAGATAAAAACACTCAAAAATAATTTGACTCCTTACAATGGGGGAGGGGTGCCAGGGTACTACAGCGAGCTAAGGTGGTTATGGTGCTTGGAGTGTTCCTTTAAACTCCTGTTCATGTGATCATCATACTGATTCTCGTAATATAATATAGCTGAAATTTCTCTTAAACCCCATTTTATAAAATTTCTTACAATTCAGAATGAACAAATACAAAATTGAACCCGGATCATATTAGAATACAAAATAGGATGTAACAATTCTATCAGTGAGGTGAAGCAGGTGAGTAAACATGCGTATCCCCCATGTGTTTGGAGCTATTCGAAGCTCCACTGAAAAGGGGAGCTTTGAATGCAAGGAAGAGGAGCTTTTCACTGTATCCTTTTCCAATTAAGCATAATGTCACAGCGCTTGTGAAATTCCATAGGAGATCCCGCAGGTGGCTTTGTAATTCGAGTACCTTTTATGTTCTCAGCATACCAAACTCAAACACAATTCCAGTAAAGGTAAATCTTTTAAAAGCCAGACAGATAAGAGGGAGCGAAATTGATATTATTTGGCATTGTGCTTACTGTTCCCAGGCTGGTCACAGAAGCAGAATTAACAAGCTTTATTTCTGTAGATCAGCTTAGATTTCTGGTTCCTTTTGTTTACCTGGTGTAGTTTTAATCAAATTCCACCAATACTCTTGTAATGGGTGATGTCATTTTTAGAAAGTGGAAGAAGCCATGGGTCACTAGACTATTCACTAAGCAAGTAGGAAATATCATTATAATAAACACAAAGAAAATGACTTTTCTGCAACAATAACGCAATGTACTCTAAATACACATCACAGGAGTAGGCTGGACAGGGGTTGAGGGGTGGGAAAGGGGGCAGATGAGTTCTTGCCCCCAGGACGGAAGCGTACATTGTGAGAAATAGGTTTACATTACTATTCTCCTGCCGAATAAATTGGGATGTCTGCTTGCAGAATACTACATGGGGCAGTATATAGGAATTGTGCGTGACCTTTCCTAGCCCAGTACTGCGCAGGTTTGTGCTATTTGAGGTTATTTGAGGTTATTTGAGGTCACTTGCCTTTAATGTTCAGACCCATCTTTCACACACAGTGTGTAAGAAAGGTCCACATACAGATCTTTGTGCGCTAAGAAGCCAATTTGTTTTAAGTAAAATTAGAGATGGGGAGATACGAATTGTAGAGTTTTACCCTGTGTACAACTTTACTCCAGATATAAAACATTCACGTCAACACATTTAAAATAAAGCATACAGTGGCTCATCCGTATAATAATGTATTGTGTTACGTTTGGGTAAAAAACAAAAACAAAATAAAACAAAACACAAAGGCATAGTCAGGGATGAAAAACTACTCAGTTCAACCAAATCACATAGGTTTCCCAATGTTCAGTTTAGCATAAACATTGCGAATCACTTTAACAAAAATCAACTGTCTAGTGAACAAACCACAAAATACCCGCAGTTGTGATTGTCAGACCTGAGTGACAATACCAACAGTAGTGTTTATAGATATAGCTGCAACGTCATCGATTTAACACTTGGAATAAAAGCTTTAATCTATAAGTTTCCATTTCCAAATAAAACTGAATTGTACACACGTAAAAGAAATTAGACCTGGTTACTAAACAAAATCACAAAAAGCAAACAAACAAAATGTACTGGTGGTCACCCATTCAAAATATATAGAGATAGCGGAATACGAGCAGAAAAAAACGCAGTAATGGTTTCCTAGGACCTATCTGAACAATTATACGTGCTACCAAATATTACAATACCTAGAAATGGGGACATATAACAAGCCAAATAATTATTTTTGTTTATTGTCATTGGTAGTGAATAGTGTACCAACCCAGATATTTACAATTTCCCAATCAATGAACTTAACAACATTTCAGACTTTATTGGCTTTGTCAGGTCCACTTAGATAGTGGGAGAAAGTCACTTTTGGAGTAAATGAGGATTTTCTTTATGTTTGTATCTTAGGATCAAGGTGGTGACCATTTACTATGTACCTATGGAGAATGTCTAGTGTAGGACTCCACATCAGGTTTACAGTAGACTTGTTGTGTTGTCCTTAAACTAATAGATTTGTAGAAATCACATCCTTTAAACCGTACCAAAAAAAAAAGGGATTCATCCAGAAAAGGTTGTGAGTTAAAATGATTTTGAAATGTAACAGTTTCATTTGTTTACGGACTAAACAAATTTTTCCCCAAGTCTGGCTTACACCACACACACGACCTAAATGCGCAATATATTCCCGAGTCGAGACACTTACTGACTGGACCGGACTTCACACGGGCCAAAACCAACACCTGACCCTGAGGTACCACTTTCAAATGCCACCAACATACAAGTCACACGACTCCTACATCAACTGGACACACACACGAGAAAAAAAAAAAGTAAGAGGCCTGAAAATGTTGTATGATTGTACAAGTTCATGTTATATGGTTTTTGCCTTATCACAACGTATTGAGTGAAAATGATGACCTTGTAAACTTCCCTCAATAAAACAAAGATTGACAAAAAAAGTCTGGCTTACACACATGTGCAGCCATCATTTCTGGCTAATATTCAGGTTGCCATGAATGACAATTTCATGGGGGAAAATTACATTTTATATAATATTATAGAACCAAGCCAGATGTTACCATACAGAAACTGTTCTATATCTAAATATCTTACTAGAATATCAAAGTGATACAAAGCGTACAACGGTAAGTAGAAAACTATGTCCTGATAATTCAGCTACATGAGAATACAATGCCATTCTATACAAACACAATGACTACAAATGAATCTCCATGGCAGGATAACTGCAAGAACTTCGAATAGTACATCCAACCGAATACTGAGAATTGCACAGATTATATTGCATGGTGTATGGCTGGAATCACCGTAAATTGGTACTTACAGTCTGGAGAGCGCCTGGTTGTTTTGGAAAAGAAGCTCGGGTAGTGTGTGCAGTTGATTTCGGTTGAGTCTCCTAAAACAAAAAAGAATAAAAAACATTTTTTAATAAAATGATCCTGATACTGGTTAATTTCTACCATCCGTGATCGGAGGACTGTTTCGATTATAGCTTTTAATCATGCAATTTCTTTTATAGTTTGGTTATTTTATTCTTAATTCTTGTTGGTTCTCCAGAATCGACCTAAAATTCCTTTTTATTTTTTCAGGTTCCCATCTCTATAGAGAATTCAGTTTTTGAATTGGCGGTATTGTGGTTTATATTTGTTATAGATCGTGTTTCAATCAGGATGTTACTGATAGGCTGAGAGTGCTGGGGGCACTATGTAGTATTTTTTGCATCTCAAACGTTGTTTGGTATATGAGATCATTGGAACAGCACGGATGAGATTGCAACTATGTAAACTTTTTTTAAATGTATTAACATTTTACAGCTGATCTTTTTTTTTAATGTGCACATTTAGGCACGAGTAATCAGGACCTGTGTTTTTCTTGGGAGGGGGTGGAGAGGAAAGCATTTAGATATGTGCAGGTAAGTGGCTTCACCCAGCTTTTTCAGTGCCCTGTAACAGCCTTGGACACATGTGTATCTCTGCCAAACCGGATTCTAGCACTACCTGGTGTTCTAAACAAAAGAAATGAAAGAAGTTTGTAACACAATATGCTATCTTCACGTAACTCGTGTTTTGTCATCCCCTGTAAAATAAGAAGCTCGGCAGTTTACTACCAATAGTTCATCATTCCTGTAAATGCTAATTCGCCAACAGCTGGCACCAATTATTACATGATTCATAGATCGATACTAATAAAATGTACGTACAGAAAATGATTCACTAAGCCAGTGATCACGAAAAATTGGAAAGTGAAATTTTAGATAAAAATTACTAAATTAAGCAAAATTCCCACCTCTGCAATTTTACCATTTGCAACAAAAGTTGGTAATTCCTTTATCCACTGTCCGCATTTTCCAAGTTAGTGAATTGGTCCGTCAACATTGTCAAAGATCCCTAAACTGTGACATTTTCCTTACTTTAACAATCCCATTGCTGTATGAGAAGAGGAATTAAATAAGGAGCTTTGGTGAATGCCGAACGAGGCCTATCCCAAGCATTCAATAAAAAGGAACATGTAAGGAGTCAGGACCAAAGCTTTGCGAATTAGACAGAATGTGAACAGGATACATCAGCCGTGCGTTTTTAAATATAGGATGACACTGCAATACACAAGTGTTTCAAGCAATGTCGAGCTAATGAGAAATGGATCCAAGTCCTATTGAAAGCTTGTTCTTGTCCTTGTAGGCTTTACCCTTTCAGAATGTAAATGTATATACCACGTCTGTAGGTGCGTGAAATAGATACGCAGCTAGTTTATTATTCCAGAAGCAAATTAGGGCCCTGAAGGGACTGGGCAGGGAGTCCATTTAGATGTTATTTTTGCAGTAGAGTAACGTTTCCCTCCTCGGCTGGACGTGTACTCTATTTGTTAGTCTCATTGCCCGTGGGCTACATGCCCTCAGTGATCCTATTCACTCCCAGGGGCTCATGGATAAATAGGCTGACTAGGAATGGGTCTCTGGAAGCACAGCAGAGAAGTGAGAAGGATTTTTTTTATTTTTTGTGTCTTTAAACTAGCATTATTTTTGTTGCTGTGAGGCTGCTGTTAAACTAACTTCACTAAGAAACCATAAACACATGCATGGTAAATGCAACCATATCCAGATTGCAGGGCTTGGCCACAAAATATTTAAGACTGATGGTTTGGTGGTGGGTGAGTAAAATGATTAAAAACAAAAAAAGATATTCATGCAAAAATGTAACAAGCAGTTTCATGGAACGAATGTGTCCGTATGTAAGGTAGGCAGCAGCCTATATGCATGTATCTGTTAGTGGCACTAACCTTCACATCAGTATACTTTCTGGAGATATATATTAATAATATAGGGTTAGGGCCAACCAACCTGACATTGTTGTGGTAGACAAGGAACAGAAGACTGCATTGGTGATGGACAGGGCCGCCATCAGGGGGTGACAACCATGACCTGCTCTGGCAGTCCTGGGCCCCACTTTCTTTCCCTGCACACATAGATCGCGAATATCGCTATGTGTGCAGCCGCGGGCCCCCGGCTCCCTGTTACCGCAGAGGGGGCCCAGGCAGCACACAGCGTCTCCTCTTCTCTGCTCTCTTCTTACAACTCTCGCGAGACTCGGTTGCCATGGCAATGCTCCGCGGGTCTCGCGAGAATTATTGGAAGAGAGGAGAGAAGAGGAGAAGCTGTGTGCTGCCTGGGCCCCCTCTGCGGTAACAGGGAGCCGGGGGGTCCCCCACCGGACCACCAGGGATGGAATCTCCCCCCTCCCTGGACACAGGTAAGCAGGGAGGGGGGAGAAACATTTTATTAAATAAAATATAAAAAAATAAAAAAATTGAAAATGCCCCTTCCTCCCCTTCCCCCCCTTCCCCCTCCCCCCAGATTGCACATTTAAACACACACACTACATACACTGACACAACACACACAAACTACATACACTGACACAACGCACACACTACATACACTAAGACAACACACACACACACTACATACACTAACACAACACACACTCTGCCTACACTAACACAACACACACTCTGCATACACTGACACAACACACACTGTATACACTAACACAACACACACTCTGCATGCACTAACACAACACACACTCTGCATGCACTAACATGACACACTCTGCATGCACTAACACAACACACACTGCATACACTAACACAACACACACTGCATACACAGACAACACACACTGCATACACTAACACAACACACTCTGCATACACTAACACAACACACACTGCATACACTAAAACAACACACAATGCATACACTAACACAACACACACTCTGCATACATTAACACAACACACACTGCATACACTAACACAACACACACTGCATACACTAACACAACACACACTGCATACACTAACACAACGCACACTGCATACACTAACACAACGCACACTGCATACACTGACACAAATCACACTGCATACACTAATACAACACACACACTGCATACACTAACACAACACACACACTGCATAAACTAACACAACACACACACTGCATAAACTAATACAACACACACTGCATACACTAACACACACTGCATACACTAATACACTAATACAATACACACACTGCATTCACTAATACAACACGCACTCTGCATACACTACACACTAACACACTCACTGCATCAACTATACTGACACACACTCTGCATGCGCTACACATTAACACACTCTGCATTCACTACACTAACACACACTCTGCATCCGCTACACATTAACACACTCTCTGCATTCACTACACATAGACACACTCTCTGCATTCACTACACATTAACACACACTCTGCCTGTATTACACACTAACACACCCTCTGCATTCACTAAACTATGCACACAATCTGGATTCACTATACTGACACACACTCTGCATTCACTACACTAACATACACTCTGCATTAACTGTACACACAGCATCCACTACACAAACATCCTGTATTCACAGTACACACACTACATCCACCACAAATTGAAACACTCTGCATTCACTATACACAGACACTGCGTCTAATACACACACTACAGACACTGCATCCACTAAACACATTTCATATAGTCCAAACAAACACTACATCCACTACATCACTGTACACACACTACATCCACTACTCAAACACTCTCTGCATTCACTACACATTAACACTCTGCATTCACTACACTAACACACACTCTGCATCCGCTACACACTAACACACCCTCTGCATTCACTACACACTAACACACTCTATGCATTCGCTACACATTAACACACACTCTGCATTAACTACATATTTACACACACTCTGCATTCACTGCACTAACACACACACTACATTCATTACACTGACACACTCTGCATTCACTACACACTAACACACACTCTGCATTCATTACACACTAACACACACTCTGCATTCATTACACACTAACACACACTCTGCATTCATTACACACTAACACACACTCTGGATTCACTATACTGACACACACTCTGCATTAACTGTACACACAGCATCCACTACACAAACATCCTGTATTCACAGAACACACACTACATCCACCACAAATTGAAACACCCTGCATTCACTATACACAGACACTGTGTCTAATACACACTACATCCACTACAGACACTGCATCCACTAAACACATTTCATATAGTACATACAAACACTTCATCCACTACACAAACACACACATCACTGTACACACACTACATCCACTACTCAAACACACTCTGCGTTCACTATACACACTGCATCCGCTACACAAACACACACTCTGCATTCACTACACAAACAGTATCTAATACACACAAACACTACATCCATTACACACATTCTAATTCACTTCCACTATACACACCACATTCAGTCCTGCATCATTGTCAGCGGACTAGGTAGGGCGTGGGCGGGCCCGGGGGGGAGGGGGGGCAGACCTTGTGCTTTGTCAGGGGCCCCAACATTTCTGATGGCAGCCCTGGTGATGGATGTGGCAATACCCAGTGACTAGAACATCAGGAAGAAGGAATATGAAAAGATGGACAAATACCAAGGACTGAAAGAGGAGCTAGAAAGGACATGGAAAGTGACGACAGTAGAAGTCCCAGTTGTGATAGGAGCCCACGGGGCTGTGACTCCCAAGTTGGGCGAGCGGCTTCAATAGCTTCCAGGTGGGAGATCTGAGATCGTTGTATAGAAGAGTGAAGTTGTAGGAAGATACTGCGCAGAACCCTCAGACTCCCAGGCCTCTGGTAGAGGACCCGAGAATGAGGAATATATAGCACCCATGAGGGCTGAGAAAATTGTATTACATATCAATTCTGCTCTCCAGAATCCAATGAAGATTTGGGGCCTGGTGCTTGTTCTCACAAAATACAAAAAAAAAATTAAAAATTAAAAATAAAATAGCACTCCAGGATCTTTTTTAAGGATAAATAAAACTTAACATCTTAACCTTTATTCAGTTTCTGGTATAAAACATAGTCCTGCTGATGAAAGCTTTGTATTTGAAACGTTGACTTTTTTTTTTTATTTGAGAGCTCAATTGTTTTTTGGCATTATATAACAGATGAAATAAATATATTGTAATATCATTTTTTTTATTGGGCTGAGAGAAGTTTTGATGGACAAGTTTTTGGGAGATCCCACCTTGCTCAAGTCTAAAGTATTTCTGAGCGATGGGACACACAGCATACATGTCAATCCAATAGAAAAGGTATTCCAAGATATTAATTTTGTCTATTATCTTACATCCACATCACTGGACTAATACAACTACAATAAAGTGAGAATAGTTGGGAACTCAAACTAAATTTAAAGTAAATTAAAAAAATTTGACCAAAATATCTGAACTGGAAGGATGTCTGAATTACGGACTATTTCCAATGCTTCGATTTTGGCCGGATATTTGAAAGTCACTTTGAATTTGTGATAATTGTAACTTTCGTGAATAACCCTGTAAACATTCTAATGTACTTTTAGGTTGGTGACCTCACACTGCGCATTAAATACTGGGTTGAAAGCCAGAATGCAATGTGGGGGTTGTTGTAATGATGGGTATATACAAATATATCTATTTTTAAGTTATTATTTTTTACTGAACTTAACCTTTAAATGAAAAATGGGAACAAACTGTATACCAGGAAACTGTTTAAGAATGTAACCACTCACAGCCTCTCGAGCTCCTTCATATCATCGAACGCACCACGTTCCACATTGTTGATCTGATTTTCCATTAGTTGCCTAGAAAAGAAAGTAGATCATGAAATCCTCAGATCTTGGACTTATAATACTCATAGAAGTTATCAGAACCACACACGTTGACCTCAAGTAAAAACTGCAAGAACCAGAACTTTTATTTAGTCTTAGATCATTAATGCAGATTTGAAGGACAGTGTGAAGAACATTTTAAATATGCAGTATGATCAACAAATATCAAATGTTAAAATTACTTTATATTTGTACCAACGTATGGGTACCTTTGAACATATTAAGGTGGATACCAAACCAGCAGAGAAGCTCTGAATGTACAAGACTTTACCTTCTGGTTCTGCAGTAGATGTCTGAGGAACAAGTCTAGGGGTGCCCAAAAGGTAGATCCTAGGATGTCGTAGAACCACAACTCCCATGATGCTTTGCATGCCTTTAGAACGGCAAAGCATCATGGAAGCGGTCGTTTTAAAACATCTGGGGATCTACTTTTGGGCACCCCTGGTCTAGGCTCTTCTGTCCTGCCAGTCACCAATCTGCTATCTTGAATGGAAGTCCCTCCAATGACTGGAGGAAGATCTGATAGTATTCCTAATCTCTTAGAACAACACTTTGCTGTATTTAATGTATTTAATGATCCTATTACATTATTATTTTCATACCAGCAATGTAACGCACATACACATGACACTTGTGCCATTATAATCATGGGTAATAGAGATACATTCAGCAGATTGCAGATTTTATATTAGGTGTTTCAATTTCATCCCTCGTTTAATGGAATTCATTGACGGAGAACATCTGCCGACACTCCAAGCTAATGAATGCCGTCCAAACACAAGTGGAATTAATGTCAGTAATAGCAAGTAGGAACCTCCGCATTAGTTATATCAGAAGAGGAGGCGGCTAAGATAGTATGCAAGTAGCAAACCATTCATATATGTTACATAGAAACATAGAATGTGACGGCAGATAAGAACCATTCGGCCCATCTAGCCTGCCCAATTTTCTAAATACTCTCATTAGTCCCTGGCCTTATCTTATAGTTAGGATAGCCTTATGGCTATCCCACGCATGCTTAAACTCCTTTACTGTGTTAACCTCTACCACTTCAGCTGGAAGGCTTTTCCATGCATCCACTACCCTCTCAGTAAAGTAATACTTCCTGATATTATTTTTAAACCTTTGTCCCTCTAATGTAAGACTATGTCCTCTTGTTGTGGTAGTTTTTCTTCTTTTAAATATAGTCTCCTCTTTTACTGTGTTGATTCCCTTTATGTATTTAAATGTTTTTATCATATCCCCCATGTTTTGACTGTTATTTATGTATTAATTACGGGTATTTAGAAATCACCAACATATTCTGCAGCGCTGTTACCAGGGAGATGATGAAAGTGAAACATATTCTTATGCCTATAGAAAACGACACTGTAGGCCATTATATTAAAGGCAAGATATGTGACTTATTGTAGTAAATATTAAAACATCACTTTTATCCAACATTTGCTATTGAAACCTATACAGTATATACCAACATGGAGTCATGAATAAGAGCATTAACTGCTTAGTAAATATAAAATGGATTAGTACAAATTTGATTAAGAATTATGAATTGTGTAGACAGAAAAAAGTAACAAAACAAACGAAAACATTTTTTTGAAAAGAATTACACGTGAAATACAACTAAAAACGCCAAGGGCTGAGTCCCTCTTGGCCTCTAGGTCATTTCCGGGAACGTAAGTACCTTTGCCAAATAGTAGCAGGTGAGGAAAAACATCCCGAAAGATTGCTATTAGTACACGTCTACTTTATTTGTGTTTGATAAATCCACGCACACTATATATATGTTAACACATATTGGGATATAAAGTGTTACACTGTTTGTTACCCGTCGTGTGATTTTATTCAGCAACATGTGACTTAATAAAACACATAAGCTCACTACTTTAATGAATAGACATTTCTGTGATTTATCATTCACTTGAGATAGTATCTCTTTCCATGCTAAATCCCAGCCATTTCTGGTTATGAACACTGAAGAACCACATGGAGTTATTCCAAGAAAAACTAAATTTTGATATTGTGGAAAATTAATTCTCGAAATAAATTGGCAGGAAAACAAAAAAGAGAAAAAAAGACAAAGACAAGAAAAATCTATGAAGGCTCTAATTAAAAAACATGTAAGATCCGTTTTCAGTTATATAACTTACAGATAATGTTTTCACGTTTAGATCTACATTTTATGTAGCATACAAATTGGAACCAAAACTTCCCACTATTCACAGAAATTATTATTATTTCATATTATTGATCTCTTTATCAAAGTTGGATCCAAAACCTATGCTACCTTTCATATGATTAACGGTTTTGTTTTCTTAAAGAAACAAAAACTGTGGTCATTTTTCATATTGCATAATCATAAGTGAAGCAGAGCTGGAGGAGAGAGTAGAGTGCTGCCCTTTAGGAAAGAGCAAGAGACAGGTATGTGAGGTAGAGGTTACTCTGGGGGGCCATAAGCTTTTCTAAAGAGATGGGTTTTGAGGCACTTTTTAAAATGATTGAAGACTATGGGAGAGCTTGATGGTGATAGGCAGGCTATTTCAAAGGAAAGGAGCCGCCCGTGAGAAGTCCTGCAAGCGTGAGTTGGCGGTATGGGTGCGAGTAGCGTACAGGAGAAGGTCATGGACAGAGCGGAGAGACCGAGAAGGGGCATACCTGCGGATTAGTGAAGAGATATAAGAGGGGCTAGAATTGGTCAGTGCTTTATAGGTGTGGGTTAGGACCTTGAATTGACTCCTATAAGATACAGGAAGCCAATGTAAGGACTGGCAGAGGGGAGAGGTGTGAGGAGCGACAGGAGAGGGAAATCAGTCTGGCTGCAGCATTCATTACAGATTTAGCGGTGCAATACAACTTGTGGGAAGACCTATTAGGAGAGAGTTACAATAATCTATACGAGAGCATGGACAAGCTCCTTAGTAGCAACTTGTGTAAGAAAGGGGCAGATGCGGGCTAGGTTTTTAAGGTGGCAGATTTCAGGCCAGAATCAAGTAGAACGCCAAGACAGCACGCTTGCAAGGATGCACTGATGTGGGTACCACTCACTTGAAGGGACAGCGAAAGAGGGGAAAATCAGTATTGGGAGGAGGAAAGACAGATAAGGGGCTCAGTTTTAGAGAGATTGAGATTTTAGAAAGCGGGTGGACATCCAATCAGAGATGGAAGAAAGACCAGTAGTGACACGTTGCAGGACGGCAGGGGAGTGATTCGGGGAGGAGAGATATAGCTGGGTGTCATCAACGTACAGGTGGTAATGGAATCCAAATGAGGCAATAAGTTTGCCAAGAGAGGCAGTATAAAGAGAAAATAGAAGGGGACCAAGTACAGAGCCTTGGGGGACTCCAACAGGAACAGGAAGAAGGGAGGAGGTATCATTATAAAAGGAGACACCAAATGAGCGTTAAATGAGAGATAAGAGGAAAACCACAAAAGGATAGAGTCACAGATTGAAGAGTTTGGCGAAGGAGAACATGGTCAACAGTGTCAAAGGCAGCAGAGAGGTCAAGAAGAATTAGTATAGAGTAGTGCCCTTTGGATTTAGCTGCAATTAGGTCTTTAGTGACTTTAATAAGAGCAGTGTCAGTAGAGTGGAGGGGACAAAAGCCAGACTGAAGAGGGTCAAGGAAACAGTCAGACGTATCTGTCTCTCCGCTCCCTACAGGATGTCCTTACAGAGGTGGGCTCCATCCGCTCTCCTCCTTTGCTCTTTGTTGATTTACCCTCCTTGGGGAGACTTCCTAAGCAGGGCAAACCTCATCCAAGACCTGACATGCTGGTCAGGATGCCAACGTCTTAATGGCATCACTCTGTTCTGTCCCTAGTGCATGCGCTCTGGTTGTTATGGGTGGAGATCAGAGGGACTTCCTGCTCTCCCTGTGTCATTCCTCAGCATTGAGAGAGACCGATAGGAGAAAAACCTTTTTTTCTACTAATCTACACATATTTTAAATGTTTTTAATTTAAACTAATGTAGCGGCTGGCTAGCAAGTACTGGCCATCGGCCACACATTTACCCTCACATTACCGAGAATTTGTAACTATTTGCATGCTGGTCGCTAGCTCAAAACAACAAAACATGCATGTATACGATTTTCTCTTTGTACTGTTCTATATAATCAGTTTTGGAAACACGCTTTTCAAACTGACCAACACAAAAATGCGCTTGTTGGTCAGATGTCTATTTCTATACTTTGTTTTGTGAACATGTTTATGCTCTAAAGACATTTTGTTTTGTCTATTTTAGATACAAAACAAGAAACTGGAAATTAGCTAAATGACATAATCCTTAGAGATTGAAAACAGAAGTCTATGCCTTCACAAGTTCCAACATTCCAATCTTTTCCCTAACACGGAACATTGCACTACTCCCAAAATTAGAATGGAACAAAGCAGAAGAATTCAGCTATTTCTCAACAGACCCCGTAGACTAATTATACAGAACTACAAAAAGATGATAAAAAAAACTAAAACATTTAAAAAAAAACAAAAAAAAACCACAATGCACATTCTTCTTTTAATATTTCAATACCTTATGTCAATAACCATACAAGACTAACACTCCCATAAAAGGAGCAGATCGTGATAACCGCAAAATTTGTTTGCGTCTCTATATAAAATATTTGTCTATATATGTGCTTTAATTTAAAAGACTAATTGCTGCCGAGTCTTAAAACTCTCCCTGTGCTTTCTAACACGTACCAGATGTTATATCCATATTATTTTTTAAAGTGTTCTATAACTTCCACAAGACTGAGGAATAACGGAATATAATTTTAAAAATGAAGAACGTGGTGAATTACAGTGCATCTGTCACCTTTTTGTTTTAAAGATGAAAAAAATTATGTATCAAAATCTGGCTAAAATGTTATCGTATGTAATTCTCTCTGAAAATAGGCCTCGCTTAAAAAAATTATTGGCAAGAAAATGTGCAGACAACTTTACCTTATGGGTCTTTATTCTAAAGGCTACTTCAATCTAATTGGAATGGTAATTAGTTTTACACGCGTGTGTCCTGATTCTTTTTGCTTACAACCCAATATTTGCCACTTGACTGTTGTCTGGCCTCATCCAATCAAACTATATACATAAGGTGAACCCAATTAATACTTTTATAGAGCTATTAGAAAGTAAAGCCCATGTTTTTGGATATCCCCTGAATATATTTACAAATATATGTAAAGAGAAGATATTTTGGGGAAAAAAATAAAAAATGAAATACAACATTGTAAATTTTGGTATACTATATACAAAAACCATGATTCTTGATTTAAATGACCACTTTGGCTAATAATCTAATAAATTCCAGGTAAGTAGCTTAAAGGTTTTTTTGTTTTTGTTTTTTTACTGTATTAGGCACTAGTTTACTACAATGCTACTTTAGTGTTTGCCGACTCCTAAATTAAGATAACTATTTAATTGCAGTTCCAGAGGAAGAATGTGTGATAATAAAGGTTAATTAACTAAAACACATCTATACTGAAGAAAGGTGTTTGTGTGTTGTTTGCAAGGTGGAATATAATGTATAAATCTGAAAACATCAACTACGGTTATTCAATAAAATGTGAAGTCTGTATTCTTGTTCAGTAAAGATTATTTGCACAAAGTACATCACAAACTATGAGCCCCCCCAAAAATTAATTGAAAAAAAAAAGTAAAAGAGGAACACCAAGGTAGAGAAGATGTACAGGGGGCTGTATATTTTAGAAATTCGAGATTTAAAATGTTAATGTAACTATTAAATAAGAAAGTAGGGGATGTTCCGTAGGTTGCCACTCGGTTTCCTTGAAAATCCTGCAATTCTCTTAACATAGTATCTCTGCCCTGATGGGAACATTGGATCCACAATCACACATTGAAAGGTGGGAGCAAAGAAAAAAAAAAAAAAAAAAAAAAGGGAGCTCCCATTTTGGGTGCTTGCGTTATGACCAGAAATGGAATATAGAAGATCATATTTATCGGAGGCGATCCATCAGCATATTCATTTTCCTGGACTACATTTTTTTTGCATGAAAAAAAAAAACACAAACCAAAAACACAACTTACAAAACTCGCAGCTGCTTTAGGCCCGAGAAGTCATTCTTGGTGATGCGTGTAATGTTGTTACCATTCAGTTCTCTGCAAAGTAAAGAAAGAAAATTTTGATAAGAAGACGTCACAATAAAAGACATTCCCTCTAGAAATGTTATCATGCAAACCGTGTCCCATCTCCGCTCCATTCCGCTTTAATAACTGACATGGTCTCACCTTTACACAGAATACATTTTTTTTATTACTTTATTTATTTATTTATTTTTAAACACTGAATATCAAAATCACATAAGACCAGGTAATTTAAATGCTAAATAGTCACGGATCAGCACCATGAGGGGACAGAATGACAGACGTGAAATTTTGGATATTAGTTCAGAGTGAAAAAATTATCTTTAAATTTTTTTTTTTATTTTTTTTTAAATTTGGACATTCTTGCCTAAATTATTCAATCGGTTGAGCTCAGCAAACATTTATGATAAATATATATGCACTGCCATAAAGCTATTCCAATACTAAATACTAGAGGGCTATTATATAGTTCCAGCAACCCATTTAAGCATGTTCTTGTGAGTGCAACCAACCCCCTGTTTTTTCAATTATATAGTGCCAACATGTCTTCGATCATTTTGAACTGAAAATTCTTCTATACATTTAGTATGTAGAAAAACATTTTTTCCTTCACCTCTGCTAGAGATATATTCTCAGGTCTACATAGACAGACACGGCAAACCACAACACAAGCTTGGAAATTGAAAATAAATGTGTCCAGATGACAACTCTTTGAAAATGTGCTCCTTCGCTCTACCTATAAACAGGTAAGGTTAGCGTTGAGATGGCACCAATTTTGGCATTATATCCGGGAAGTTTCATTGTTAAGTGAACCATTTACGTCAATTTATCCCAGCATGTCTAGAAGACCCAGATTAAAGTAGTTAATTGTGGCCTCCCCTCCTGAGGCTTTTCAGAGACGAGTTTTATATACAAAGAGTGTCAGTGTTATCCTTAGAATGTTGGCTTAAAAGATCCCCAAAAAGAAAGAAGATACGATACAAGAGTCCCCAAAATGTTAAATGTTCCATGGCTATATGCATAGGAACAGATAGAGAGTAATGTCCATAAGGTTGGACCCCCCATAATTATTTGGATATATTGTAGGTATAAGGTATGGATGAAGCACTCCCTGTTAATTCTACACATATTAAATTAGCCAAGCATAGGATATCTACATATAAAGCCATTTGCAAAGAAACCAATCAGGAAGTGACCTACCACAAAAGCAGTCATCGTTATGGATTAAAAATTAGAAATACACATTTTGGCTACATTTTAAAAACGTATACTAAAAAATGCATATCCCTTGTGGCCATTCTTAGATAGTTTTGCAGGATATTCTCTCCAGCAACCCAACATCAAAATGGTCCTGGCTCCTCCAAAATGGCCACCATGGCGGAAGTAAGCCGATGTCCCTATTGTGGTGGCCATATCTATAGCTTTTCTGTCTATATTCGCAGTTTTTAACAACATGCAATTTAGTTTTGACTGGTACATTTTCAGAAAAAGTGTACGGAACTCTTAGTGTTTAATTTATAAAGATATTGGACACGAATGCATTGAAGTCACGCACACAGAACATATGACACTGAAAGAAAACAGTCTTTGTATCTTAAGGAGTCACATTGCTTAAAAAAAATAAAATAGGATTTTTTGTGAGAAGTTACACGATTATCCTGAATAAATAACAGATTGTATCTAGGACAGGTTTTGTAAGCAAATCTGTAACAGGGTCAATTTCGTTAAATATAAGAACTAGCCACTGCCATGGATTTCTAAAATGGAGTTCAAGTGAGGAGCTATTCAAAAAATGGTTTAACACAGAGAGCTAGAGAATAATGGGAAATTCAGAGCCACAGCTGGAGGGTTAGGGTTGAACACTTCTGGTTAACAGATTCTCACTTTCAAAAAAATTATTTTTTGTTTTTAAAAACAAAGGGATCCTCTAGCAATGCAGAAATCCAAATTAAAAAAACAAAATCATACATTGGTCTCAAAATTCACTTTTTGTCTTAAACAGGACCAATAATTCATATTACAGAAGTAATCTAGGACAAACGCTGAACTGCTCAAAACAAGACAAAAAAAAATCTGAAGAATCAATTTGGACAAAATGAATTTTCATTTTATAACTAGATAGATGTAAAAAAATTTTTTAAAATGATGCGCACTAATAGGTCTTTCACACAATGTTGTTACTGAAATTAATCCATGTGGAAAAATAATAAAATGTATACATATATTGCAAAAGACCCGATGGAATCAAAAACGTTTGCGGCCGTGCGAGCTGGACGTGTCCGGGTAGAGCTCTGCTGCGACCACGGTGTCAACTGCTTACAATAGCGGAGACAAACCACTAAAATTGCATATACCTGTGGGGGAACCACGATGGATAAGAGGGCCCCGAGGAAACAACCGAAAAAACTGACTGAAACGGGTACAACAGTGTCCGAAATGTTTGCGGCCTCTCGCGCTGTGCGATTGAGCACACAGGATGGTGGACGGGACGGCCAAGGAACACCGCGTTCACCCTTAAGCCCAGGGAGCGGCGTTGCCATGGGAGCTTCGGACTCCGATACTGGCCAGATACTGGCTAAACTGGCTGAAGTGCGTGCTTACCTGGCCACTGAGATTGTCCGCAACACGGCCGAAGTGAAGGCGGAAATACAGGCCTTGGGCGCAAGGACAGCGGCGCTCGAACAGCGAGTGGAATCCACGGTCGTGGCCCACAACAAAGCCGCCGCCCAGATTAACCTCCTGACGTCCCAACTTCTCACGGCTGAATCGGTGATCGACGATCTTGGTAATAAATCGTGGCGAAATAACATTCGCCTCCGCGGTCTACCGGAGCAGGAGAGGGAAGGGTCTCATTGAGGTCGTCTTGGGAATTTTTCAACCACTTCTCCCCGATATACCGGACCACTTGTGGCATATAGAACGGGTGCATAGAGCACTCCGGACTAAGAGGGCAGGTGACAGACGGCCCAGAGATGTCATCATTAAATTCTTATCCTTTCAGACGAAGGAGGCCCTGATGAAGCGTGGCAGGGATCGTCCGATAGTCTATAAAGGGGTAGACCTGGCCCTATATCAGGATTTGACCCCAACAACTCTGCAGCGACGGCGCGAGTGGCGCCCGGTTACCGAGCTCCTGCAGCGACATTCCATTAAATACGCCTGGGGTCACCCCTTTCGGCTGTTGGCCTTAAAAGACGGCCGCACCAAAATTTTGTTTCCAGATGGCGACCCGGCAACGTTTCTGGGGATCCAGGCTCCTGAGGGTCTTGTGGTACCGAAGGCGTCGGCGGAGGTCCTTGCTGCTCTCCCTCGCGAGTGGTTTGCGGCAGACGAATGACGAGGTCAGCTCTCCTTTTGTGGTCTTGGATCGGATATCTGCGGATCCGGGCGGTGAGGTCCTCCGGGTGGGATACTGTTGCCGGAGCCTTTTTATATATATATATATATTTAGGCCCAGGCTATCGGGATCTTTGGTGGGGCTACTCCGGGTCAGTCAGTTGCCCATCTCGCGGGTGGGATCGTTTTGTTTGGGGCGGGCTAGGGTTGCTTGATGTTCCCTAACTCTGCCTTGGTTCCCATATAAGCTTTATGGCCTTGACCCCACTCTGATGCTCACTTAGACTCTTAGGGGCTGGCGGAGGGTACCATGTGCTGGCTTGGGTTGGCCCACTTTCTGACTCCTTACGGGTCCATTATGGCTTGGGGTGGATGTACATTATGTTTCCGTTTTTTGCTGGGTTTTTAGATTTGTTACGGGCGGCGGGCGGCGATTCCTGTGACAAGTTCGAGGATTTCTTAAAGTATGTTTTATGTTATTTATCTCTTTCCATGCTAAAGAGGGGTGTGTGCCAGAAGGGGTTCGGACCCGGGGTGGTAGGGGTATCACGTTGGTGTTTTAGACATGCTTAAGGCAACTGAATCGGGCGGGGGGCAGGTTCTTTCATTTGTATGTGGTCCCTGGGCTGGATCGTTAGGGTGGAGGGTGCTTACTTTTGCATTTTATCAACTGCCTGTTTACCAACTATCTCAATTTTAAATGCGATAGGCTGAGTGTGGGGCTGGTAACTACTCCAGGGGCGCGGGAGGTTCCGGGTTTATTTCATGCCATCGCATACTGTTTGTTTTATCACTCGGGCTCTTCCCTGCCTGCTCTTAGTTTGAGGAGTCAAAGGATAGCTGGAGTTAGACATTGTCCAATGTGGGGAGTCTAAACACAGGGGAGGTGTACCTTTCTTCTGTACCTTTCTATACCCGCTAAGCATCACCAAGAGTTTGAGGTGACGGGTGACGCGACTGATGGCCTCCCCCTAACGCCCACATTTGGACCTCGGAAGGGGATTCCCTAAGGAATCCTTCCTTCCGGGGTGGTGCATAACCGGGTCCTGGAAACTAAATACCTCTTTGTTGCAAGATCCGGCCGTGGTGGGGACAGTTCGGAAGGAATTGTCCGAGTATTTTACCAGGAATACGGAGTCTGATCTCCGCCCTGCTACGGTACGGGCCGCACATAAAGCGGTTATACGAGGTATATTGATTCGTGAAGCCACCCTGAAGAAGAAACGCAAAACACAATTATTGTCGTCTCTCCTGGAAGCTTTGGGAAAAGCTGAAGAGAAACATAAAGCTGCCTAGTCCCCCGACACATTGGCGGACGTACAGAATCGGCGGGCGTCAGTTGATGATACAGCTAGAGCTATAGTATGGTCTAAGAGGACTTATTATGAAAAATCCAATAAAATGGATACACTGTTAGCCAGATCTCTCCGCCCGAGACAGGATACTCGCACATTACGAGAATTAAAGATATTGCGGGTAAGCATTGTACGGATCCTACCGAAATAGCCAAGGTTTTTACGGATTACTACTCCAAATTATACAATCATTCCAGGGGAGACGACGTTGACCAACAGCACGAAACTGATGACACGAAAACTTTTCTATCCCATCTGTCTCTGCCGACATTGAGGGGGGGAAGATGCTGCTGCCCTCGGGACGCGAATTACGGCTGAAGAGATTGACGCTGCGATATCGACATTGAAAGGCAATAAAGCTCTGGGCCGGGATGGCTTTGAGGGTTATAAAATTATATTATAAAATCTTCCGCGAAGAGCTTACACCACATATGGAAACTTTGTTCAATGATCTCATGGAGGGGGGCAAGCCGGACAGAGATATGTCACTGGCCGATGTGGTGCTTTTGCCGAAACCTGGCAAAGACGATTTGGTTCCGGAAAACTTTTGTCTGATTTCATTAATAAATCATGACTCTAAAATTTTAGCAAAGATTCTAGCTAGCCGACTGAACCCTCAATTAACGCGTTTAATACATCCAGACCAGGTGGGATTTATACCTGGCAGGCAATTATTCGAGAATACTAGACGTAACATCGACCTCATATGGAGGCAGGCAGCTAAGGGGATCCCGACATTGATCTTGTCACTCAATGCGGAAAAGGCCTTTGATAGAGTTAAATGGCCGTATCTATTCAAGGTTCTTAGACACTTTGGCCTCCCGGATACTTTTGTAACCGCGATTAAGGCGATGTACACAGATGTTCAGGCACGGGTCAGGATTGCAGGATCGAAAACTATACCCTTTAGCTTGGGGAATGGAACCAGACAGGGCTGTCCTTTGTCACCTCTGCTATTCGCTTTATCGTTGGAACCCCTTTTGCAAAAGGTGCGAAACACCCCGGAGATTCAGGGGATTACGATCAGGGGACAGCGATATGTTGTATCAGGATTTGCTGACGACATCTTGCTGACCCTGACGGACCCGATGAAGTCGATGGAAGCACTGGCGACTGTGTTAGAAGCTTATAGTTGGCTGGCCGGATATAAGGTGAACCTACCCAAATCGAGCACGCTCCCTATAGGTATGTGTGAATCAGATATAGTCCACATAGGGAAAAATTACAAAATTCGTATTGCAAGAGACCATATAAAGTACCTGGGGGTTCGACTGACGGCGGATCCTGCCCAACTTTACCAGCAAAATGATGTTCCCTTGATCCGCACTTTAAATTTCAGATATGGAAAAATGGCAGGATAAGCCGATCTCTTGGATCGGTAGGATCCACTCGATAAAAAACATTCTATACAGAGCAAAACCGAGGGGTGGCCTAGGTTTGCCAAATCTTTATTTTTATTATCTAGCGGCCCAGCTAACGCAAATAGCGTTATGGCACTCTCCTCCGGAAGAGAAGGGTAGACTTAGAGTCATCTCTCATGGGGCCTGACACCCCCCAGTTATTCATGTGGATCCCTAGGGACCATAGACCGTCAACGCACATCGACTGCCCAGTTATAGCGAACTCATTGAAAATTTGGGATGCCACGTCAATTAAGTATGGGTTGTCCCCAAAATTATCCCCGTTAGCTCCCTATTTGAGAAACACGGCTTTCACCCCGGGATTGGATGCTAGAGATTTTAAGGGTATAGAAAGCACAGGTGTCCAACGTTTATGCCATCTATACGAAGGCGGCTCGCTTCTTCAGTTTGAGGATTTAAAAACCAGAGCTGATCTACGCCCTTCTGATTTCTTTAGGTACCTTCAGCTTAGGGATTATGCCCAGACTCCGGCGGTTAAAACTAGCGTGTTGACACCACCTACTTTTTTAGAAAACATGTGCCTTAACGAACAATTCCCAAAAGGCCTCATTACGGCCATCTATACACATTTAAGTACGTCCACATCAGAATGGGGGGAGCTCACTTACATATCCCAATGGGAAGCTGATCTTGGTGAGGAACTAGAGGGGGTGGATTGGCAGGAGATCTGGGAGTCTGCGGCGACTTCGTCTATATGTGTCTCCATGCAGGAACAAGCTTATAAGACCATGTTCAGGTGGTATGCCACCCCGGTGAAACTGTGTAGAATGCATAAAATGTCTACAGATTTGTGTTGGAGAGGTTGTGGACACAAAGGAACCTATTTACACATGTGCTGGGAATGTCCAGAGGCTCAAAAATTCTGGAAACAGGTGGCGGAGTTACTGAGGGATATCTTTCGTAGAGAGGTTAAGCTGGACCCATGGGTGTTCCTTCTGGCCAGGCCTCTGGAGGACTGGTCCAGAGCAGAACAGAAGTTGGTACATAAGGTGAATTTGGCAGCTAGGATGGCCCTAGCTCAAGTGTGGCTACAAAGTGTGACCCCCCCACTTCATATTGTGACACAAAAGATTAAAGATTCATTCCTTATGGATAAGCTAATGGCGAGGGTCGGGGGCACAATTGCAAAGTTTGACAAGGTCTGGGCACCATGGATAGATAGCGGAGTAGGCGATTAAGAGATGGGGGGGATGGACTAATTCCCCCATACCCCTGTCTCTATAACAATTTTCTGGAACCGACTAACTCACTCAACCTAATCTCCTTTAGTGGGACTTTAAGGATCCCGCTGGGAGGCTTACAGGGCACAGACGGTCCCATAGGTGCCATAATACTCGTTGCCATAAGCAACTATGCAACATTTCGATCACGTACACTAAATATCATATTTGTGGGGACATCCCTGCAGCATCCCCTCCCATTTACCCTCCCTCCTCCCCCCCAACTGGCACCTGGTCCCGTCCTTTTAATTTTTTCTGCTTCTGCCTTCCTCTATCACTTCTACTTTCTCTTCGTATCGTCTCTTTTAACTCTGACTGGCTTCCCCTTCTTCTTTACTAATCTAACAGCAACATCTTCGCCCTAATTGTAGTGAGTTACGAGCACCTAGAGATTATCTTAGATTCGACAAACCATCCAAATAGGCGAACTCGTCCGCAGGGCTGGAGATGGGTGATGTAACCAAGTGGAACGTGAGTTATGCGAATCCGTGAATTTAAATTTTTTGTCAGAATAACTCGTGTGCTACAGTCAGTCATATTTCTTAGTTTTACGTATATCTTAAACTTAGGTGGGGCACCATAATTTTATATGGACTTTCATGGCCAACGTGCAATCGTTATCTACGTGGCTGACAAAGGATTTTTGATGTACAATTTTATGTGCTTCCTATATATGTTGGTGTAAGATTCTGTTCATTTTGGCTTGCATATGTTACTGTTTCTGTTAAATATGGTGTTTGACCTTATAATAAATAAAGAATAAAAAAAAAAAAAAAACGTTTAAATTTTTTTCCCCACAGGGATTTATTTCAGTAAGAACATTGAGTGTAAGACCTGTTAATGCACATCTCTTATTTTATACCTATCTACCGATAGATAGATAGATAGATAGATAGATAGATACATACACAGACCTCGCAATTTATAAATGTACTAATTGGAATATAAAATACTTATCAGACACATCTGCTAAGAGTCAATTCTGATTTAAATATGTAATATTTGGTTTCATTATTTTTGTTTTAACTCATATTCAGGGCCGGCGCGTCCATAAGGCGGCACAGGCGGCCGCCTTAGGGCGCACCGGCTCTGGGGGCGCAAAATTCCAGTGACCGGCAGGAGGGAAGTGCTCCCTCCTGCCAGGTCACCTCCTGGATCCCCGGAGCTGCTGGGAGGCGTGCGGCTGCAGTTGATTAGGAGGAGGCGGCGAGGGAGCTCTCTGATCTCTCTGACCGGCTCCCTCGCGCGCCTTTTGCTGATGCCGCGGGAGCCGGAATATGACGTCATATTCCGGCTCCCGCGGCATCAGAAAACAGCCTGCGAGGGAGCCGGTCAGAGAGATCAGAGAGCTCCCTCGCCGCCTCCTAATCAACTTCAGCCGCACGCCTCCCAGCAGCCCCACTGGACCACCAATGAAAGACCCACGCCAGCACTCCAGGTAGGGAGGCTGGGTGGGAAATTTAAATGTAATTTAGATAATTAATTACTGTGTGTGCATGTGAGTGAGTGTGTATGTCAGTGTGTATGTGTGTGTGTGTGTGTGTCTGTCAGTGTGAGTGTGTGTATGTGTCAGTGTGAGTGTGTGTGTCTGTCAGTGTGAGTGTGTGTGTGTCTGTCAGTGAGTGTGTGTGTGTGTCTGTCAGTGAGTGTGTGTGTCTGTCAGTGAGTGTGTGTGTCTGTCAGTGTGTCTGTCAGTGTGTGTGTGCATGTGAGTATGTGTGTGTGTTCGAGTATGTGTCTGTGAGTTTGTGTGTGTGTGTGTGTGTGAGTATGTATTTTCTGTAAGCCTGTCTGTATGTATGTATGTATCTGTATGACGGTATGCCTCTGTATGTATGTATGTGTCTGTATGCATGTATGTAACTGTATGCCTTTATGTCTCTGTATGTACGTATGTGTCTCTGTATGCCTGTATGTCTTTGTATGCATGTTTCTGTATGTATGTATGTGTCTGTATGACGGTATGCCTCTGTATGTGTCTGTATGACGGTATGCCTCTGTATGTATGTATGTGTCTGCATGCCTGTATGTCTGTATGTATGTGCCTGAATGTCTTTGTATGTATGTTTCTGTATGTCTGGATGTATGTGTCTGTATGACGGTATGCCTCTGTATGCATGTATGTCTTTATATGCCTGCATGTCTCTGTATGCATGTATGTCTCTGACTGTATGTGTCTGTATGTCTCTGTATGATTATTTCTGTCTTTGTATGACAGTGTACCTGTATGACTTTGACTGTGTGACTGAAAAATGATGCATGTGTGCCTGTGGCTTGGGAGGAAAGACACACAGGTGAAGATGCATTTTTTTTTTTTTTTTTAATGAGGGTTGGGGGCGCCAAAATGCATCTTCGCCTGTGTAACTAAAAATCCTAGCACCGGCCCTGCTCATATTTCATTAACCCATTAAGACCGCAGCCAGATGTACAAGTTGTGATCAAAACAAAACTTTCATAATAAATGCACCCCCACTTATTATATATCATTTTATTCAGGGGAAACAGGGCTTCCGTTAACATCAAATATTTAGGTATGGAACATAATGAAAAAATATTTTTAAAAAATGGGAGAAAATAAGAATTTAAAAAATTGTTTTAGTTCTACGTGACATTTTAACTGTGAATGTCAAAATACTGTTTGCTTTTACTGCAATAAAATACACACATTTGTATTCATCGATGTCTCACGTGTAAAACAGTGGCCCCTATGTAAAGGTTTTATGGTGTTTTAGGAAGTTACAGGGTCAAATATAGCGTGTTACATATTTCAGTTTTTTCACATTGAAATTCGCCAGATTGGTTACGTTGCCTTTGAGCTAATATCGTAGCCCAGGAATGAGAATTACCCCCATGATGGCATACCATTTGCAAAAGTAGACAACCCAAGGTATTGCAAATAGAGTATGTCCAGTCCTTTTTAGTAGCCACTTGGTCACAAACACTGGTCAAAGTTAGTGTTAATATTTGAAAATGCAAAAAAATAATTTGAACGCAACTTTTGGCCAGTGTTTGTGACTAAGTGGCTACTAAAAAAACTGAACATACCCTATTTGCAATACCCTGGGTTGTCTACTATTGCAAATGGTATGCCATCATGGGGGTAATTTTCATTCCTGGGCTACCATACGGTCTTAAAGGCAACCTGGCGAATTTTAATGTGAAAAAGCTGAAATGCAAGCCTTATATTTGACTCTGTAACTTTTAAAAACACCATAAAACCTGTACATGAAGGGTAATGTTATACTCAGGAGACTTCGCTGAATACAAATATTAGTGTTTCAAAACAGTAAAATGTATCACAACAATTATATTGTCAGTGTAAGTGCCATTTGTATGTGAAAAATTCAAAAAATTTCACTGTCACTGACGATATCGTCGTTGTAATATATTTTACTGTTTTGAAACACTAATATTTGTTTTCAGCAAAGTCTTCCGAGTAAAACAGTACCCCCCATGTACAGGTTTCATGGTGTCTTGGAAAGTTACAGGGTTAACTATAGTGCTAGAAAATGTAATTCCCTGAACTTTCGGCCTGGGTTGTCAGGCAGGTCCTGCAAATTGTAATTAATAAAATGACCTAATTATGTAAAATTATTACATAAATATATATATATATATATATATATATGTGTGTATATATAATTTTTTTTATTTTTATTTATATATATATAGTGATATATACGTATATTCTTATGTATATAGATATATATTATTTCGTTCTACATGTATTTTGATATCAATATATATATATTCATTTTAAAATACAGTTAGAACGAAATTACGCATGTATATATTTTTTTTTTTATTATATATAAATGTATATATAATGAAAATTATGTATATATTTAATCAATATCATTGTACGTGTATTTTGATATTAATATATATATATATAATTATGTATATATTAATATTAAAATACACGTAGACAGTGTATGTATATTTATGTGTATGTATACAAAATATATAAATATATATATATATATATATATATGATCGAAGTATATATTATTTATTTTTACACTGATTTAACTTATTTTATTTTATTTTCAGGCAGCAGGGGGAGTACCTGTCATTCCAGGCACTCCCCCTGCTGGCATTGACATGGACGGCTATGCCGTCCATGTGATCGCGGGGTCCTCGAAAGGACCTCGCGATCACATGGCCCAGGGGGGCCGAAGAGGACGGAGGGGGACTCCCTGGGCTCCCAGGTAAGTCTTCATCCCGCGATCGCCGGCGTGGGATCGCCGGCGACTGAGTAAGTAGAAAAGATCGCAGGGCGTTCTATGCCACCCTGCGGCATTTAGAGCCATCTAAATAAGGACAGCATAGAACGCCCTGCGATCTTAAGGGGTTAAAGGGACACTATAGTCACCTAAACAACTTTAGCTTAATGAAGCAGTTTTAGTGTATAGATCATGCCTCTCAGGTTTTACTGCTCAATTCACTGCGATTTAGGAGTTAAATCACTTTGTTTCTGTTTATGCAGCCCTTGTCACTCCCCTGGCTCGGATTTATACAGGCTGCATGAAAAAAAAAAACTGGTTCCACTTTCAATCAGATGTAATTTACCTTAAACAATTGTATCTCTTTCTCTGCAAATTGAACTTTAATCACATACAGGAGGCTCTTGCAGGGTCTAGCAAGCTATTAACATAGCAGGGGATAAGAAAATCTAAATTAAACAGAACTTGCAATAAAGGAAGGATAAACTTTAGATGACTCTTTACATGAAGGGTTTAGGAAGGCCGTGCAAGTCACATGCAGGGAGGTGTGACTAGGGTTCATAAACAAAGTGATTTAACTCCTAAATGGCAGAGAATTGAGCAGTGAGACTGCAGGGGCATGATTTATACACCAAAACTGCTTCATTAAGCTAAAGTTGTTTTTGTGATTATAGTGTTCCTTTAAATTTATTTACTATATAAAAAGTAGCATATAATCGTGTACATGTCTATAAAGATGTACTTACATACGGCTCTTTGCAAGATTTTTATTTATTTTTTGTGGATAAAAGTTGTAACATATTCCTTTGAACTAGTCATGAATTGACACTTTATATTTGTAACAAATGCACTTTGTAAGCATCACTGCCATTCTTCTGAAAAATGCCCATTGATTTACTTGCAATGCATGTTCATCTACCTTTTATTGAAAGAGAAGGATTTTTCTTTTAAAATGTTTACGAGTAATCTGAACTTTTCCGTGTTGCTTATTTGTAATAAACTCGAATGGCTTTTTATGGCCCTAGGCCAGAGGTACTAATCACTTATAACTAAATACCTGGTAGGCACAAAACACCTCAAGTGATGCTGTGCTCTCATCTATGTCTCCTATATCCATTTATGGCACGGAGTAAACCTTTTATTTGGCTTTGAATTTGTCTGCAGTCCTCTCATTTCCTTTTTACCTTTTTAGTTTTTTTGTAAAGTCTAGTTTGAACCCATGCTTAAAGCGTATGATCTGGGACCCCCCAGGGACATCATTTGCTGCATGGAGAGTTTCCAGCTTAAGGAGGAGATCCTACGCAAAGCGAGGGCAGCGGACAAGGTGTTACTAGAAGGGTCGGACATCCAGCTATATCCAGACCTGTCCCCTGCTACACTGGCGTACCGGCGAGCCCTGAAACCTTTCACCAGGCAACTGCAGTCCGCCAACCTAAGGTACCGATGGTGCTTCCCCACGGGCCTTCAAGTAGCGACACCCTCAGGCCCCTTCATGGTCACGGGCGCAGAAGACTTAGAGACGCTTCAACGTGAGTTACATCTGCCGCCGGAGAAGCTAACCTGGCCGAACCCGCTCAGATTTTACACGGACGGTCCTAGGCCGCAAGGCATGGGCCCCAAACCCCAACGACTACGGAACCCCCGCATGCAGACGATAAGACCAGCGGGAACACAGAACTAACAGTGCCACAGACCCTGCCGCTCCCTGGGCTTCTGACGGAACACACCAAGCCTTGACAGGGAGGACTTGTATGCTTATTTCACCCTCTACTTTCTCTTTGCTGCATCCATATCGCTTCGAACATCACCATTCTCCTGAGTATATCCGCTCCAGTCCTGGGACTTACAGTTGGCCTTCCGGCTCCAAACCCTGGGCCCACGTGGAACAGTCAACGGACTAACGGACCGGAGCCTGGGGACAACATTCCTCTTCTCGCTTCATAACCGCAAGTATGCCTAAGGGGACAAGGGGGGTACGGGACTACACGCTCCACCTCAACACAAGGACAGTGGGCTGAATACTTGGGGAGGGGGAGAGGGGGTGGCCCCGGGTTCTACTAAATGGCATACCCTGCCTAATCATGGCATGAAGGGAGCAGGATAGACACTTTTCGGCCCTGGACTTGTCCCCCCCTTTATTAGGCGAAGAGATAGGGGGAACTACACGAATCACCCCTATATTCACCCCGAAAGGCTACAGCCCCCAGGCATAACCTATCAGGACAAACTGGGACGCTAACTGGCAAATGCCACCACACCACTCGCACGAGACGGGAGAGTCAGCCACATCAGCACCTGTAGAGAGGTGATGCGGCCCACGCAGTTACACAGTGGGTCCCCTCAGACTTTATGGACTGTTGCTGCTCTCCCGGCTATCTTGATTTAGCCCCTGCCGGGTTATAGGGGGTTACGGGAGAAAGCTGTACTAGACCTTCTAGGGACTATTTAGACACATGTTGTTACATGCAAGTACAGGGGCCGGATGGCTGCTGGGGGTCGGGCCGGGACTGGGGGGAGGCAGGTCATGGAGCCTAGGGGGGGGGGGGCAAGGGGATGCATACGACATCTGAGGGAAACCAAAGGGAAAATCTCACTACTCTAAGCTAGGTGGTTTTACTTGACCCTAGATAATTGGGAATCACCCAGTGACCTGGGGGGGGGCGGGCGAGGCACACTTAGACTAAAGGACACCATGATACATCGGTGGGCCGATTAGTCCACAAACTGCGGTCATGACACAGACCCTGCAAACATTCGCTTATGGAGGTACATCATAGGCTACACTCCTTGCATAGTGAGCCATGAGGCGGGGAGACGGGATGTCCTGACTGGGCGGTACCCCGGGGGCTCGCAGAGGCACGTGACGATCTTTCTGGGAGCGTCCTGGGCCCGCTGGGTCCTGCCCACTTGGGGCTTCTTGGACTCCTCTGCTACCCTACTGGTTGGAGCGTTCTAACCCTAGGTGTGCGGTGCACCCCTCCCACCTACGGGAGGGGGGGTGGTTACTGCCCTCCAACGCTCAACTCCATTTTTCGTTTTTTCGTTGTACATAGTGTTATTCATCCGTACCCAGTCTCTAGACCCAGTGGGTACGTTCCTTCCCCTCTTACCCTCTGACCTTCCCGGTTTTCCCCAAGTTACCCTATCCAGTACTCGCTATACCTGACGACCGGACAGAAGTGACAGTAGCACCTGTGAGCAACTGACACACACCCAGTATGTCTCTAATACCGGCCCCACTCACCATTTTCTCACTGAACACTAGGGGACTAAACACGCCAGAAAAAAGGGCTGGAGCTCATAAGGACTTTAGGACAGCGCGAGCATCCATAGTGTTACTGCAAGAGACCCATTTTAGGGCAGGCTCACGACCCAAGTTGACGAACCACCACTACCCCAAGGGGTACTATAGTGACTTCCAGGGAGGTAAATCCCGGGGCACGGCAATACTCCTCCATAGACACCTCCCATTTACTGAATCTGGGGTCCTGACAGACCCGGAGGGCCGCTTCCTGTTCCTCAAGGGGACGATCGCAGGTACTACGTATACCTTCGCCAACCTCTATGCCCCTAACCGGGGGCAATATAAATTCTTGGCTAAGACGCTCCGCACACTAGCGGGTTTCCAGGAAGGCATACTAATAGTGGGAGGGGATCTAAATGTAGCGTTAGACCCCAAGTGGGACTCCTCATCGGGCCACACACACATCCCCTCACAATACCTTACAGCCATTAAAACTCTTCTGGCCAGGGCTAAGCTAGTAGACTGTTGGAGAGCCTTCCATCCCGACGAAAAGGATTTCACCTTTTACTCCCACCCTCACAACTCCTACACCCGCATAGATTATTTACTAGTACCCAGCTACCACATACCGCTAGTCCTACAGGCTGACCAAGGCACTGTGACGTGGTCGGACCACGCCCCAGTGATCATCAAATTACACTCCCCCCTTCACAGACCCAAGATCTCTAAGTGGAGGTTGAACGAATCATTGCTTACAAACCCTACGATCACCTCGGACATAGGGGTGACATTAAGGGAATATTTCACCTATAACACCTGCGAGCAGACCTCCCCCACCATACGCTGGGAGGCACATAAGAGTGTCATAAGAGGCCACTTCATCCAAAAAAGTGCGCTCCTGAAAAAACAGAGGGAGGCCCGCATGGCTAAACTACTATCGGACATAGCACAGGCAGACACACTTAACAAACAACACCAACTCCCCACACACCAGGCCACTCTCCTCAGCTTGCGTAGGGAACTGACTACACTCTTGCACTCCACTCACCAAAGGGACGCTCTGCGTAATAGGGCTTTCTTCGCGATTCATGGGAACAAAAGTGGGAAACTTCTAGCGCGCATGCTAGCCAAAAGGCGCCAAGACACGTACATTGACAGGATCAGGGACAAGGTGGGAGTCCTACACAGACACCCGGCCAAGATCCAAGAAATCATCCGCACATACTACGCAGGGTTGTACTCCCTCCCACGCCCCCACACTGATGCCCAGTCACGATCACTCAAGACCTCAATAGATGACTACCTAAAGACCCATACGCTCCCCTCTCTGACGGCAACCACGGCTGCCCAGCTGGATGAACCTATATCTATGGGGGAACTAGCGCTAGCTATTAAATCCATGAAACCGGGCAAGACACCGGGCCCAGACGGCCTGCCCATCAAATATTATAAAAGCTATGCCGAGATCCTGTACCCCCCACTCCTAGACATGTTCAATGCCATCAGGGAAGGACACGAACTGCCCCCACAAGCGCTCATGACACACATCACTATAATCCCGAAGGAGGGTAAGGACCGGGAACACTGCGGGAGTTATCGGCCCATATCCCTTATAAATAACGACATCAAACTGCTAGCGAAGGTCCTGGCGACCCGACTCCAGGTGCACATACCCTCTCTGGTCCATCCGGACCAGGTGGGGTTTGTGATGGGAAGGGAAGCCAGGGATGACACCATAAGGGCCCTTACTGTAATGCACAAAAAAACAGGGGACGACACGGGCCTTCTCCTGCTGTCCACGGACGCGGAGAAGGCCTTTGATAGGGTCTGCTGGACGTATATGTTTCAGACACTGTCACATCTGGGTGTGGGACCGTACCTGCAGGGATGGATCAAGGCCCTGTACACTCATCCGACAGCGCACGTCCTGGTCAACGGGGCGCCTACCGAGTCGTTCCCAATTCACAACGGAACAAGACAGGGGTGCCCCCTATCTCCGTTGCTGTTTGTCCTGGCCCTGGAACCCCTGCTCTCTACTATCCGCCACCACCCAGATATCAAGGGAGTACGCATAGGAGATACACACCATAAGCTAGCCGCGTACGCAGATGACCTCCTATTCTTCATAACACACCCAGAGGTCTCCCTCCCCAACCTGGTTCGGGAGTTCCAGACCTTCGGCAGGTTATCAGGGTACAAGATCAACTTCTCCAAGTCGTATGTATTAAATGTCAGCGTACCCAAAAGGAGAACGACGCAGCTCCAACGCAGCTTCGCCTTCCAGTGGGCCACTGATAAAATCCGCTACCTCGGCACTTGGCTGACGGTCAGGGAATCGGAGCTCTTTACAGCAAACTTTGCCCCGATACTGGCTAGGTTCCAAGCAGACATGAGGGAGTGGGCCCTACCGCACATCTCCTGGCTGGGTAGAATCCAAGTAATTAAAATGAACCTGCTACCGAGATTACTCTACCTCTTCCAGGCTCTGCCTATCTCGATCCCCACCTCATTCTTTACCACACTTCGACAAGCAATGGGAGCCTTTGTGTGGGATGGGAGGAGACCCAGACTAAAATATGCACTACTCACCCAACCTAGGAACAAAGGGGGCCTAGCCTTACCCGATTTCCGGCAATATTACAAGGCATGCCATCTGCAACGGGTAGTGGAGTGGTCTAAAACAGGAGTCAGTAAACTATGGAAACAGGCGGAGGAGGGGTTGGCTGGGATCCCAGCCGCCCTCATCCCGTGGCTCCCCGGGGGGACTGACGGAAAGGAAACACACTACTCCACATACACGAAAGCGACGCTGAAGGTATGGAGAGGGAGTGTCGGTAGACACACACTCTCCACATTCCCGTCCCCACTGCTTCCCCTCACACATAACCCAGGCTTCCCACCAGGTAAGGACCCTAGGGCACTGAGGGCCCTGGTGCAATGCCCACTGCCGAGACTGAGACATGTATGCTCTGGTCAGGGGCTGAGGTCCTTAACTGACTTGTGTGGTGACCCTAACCAGCCGTTCACGACCCACTTCCGATACGCACAACTAGTTAGCTACACCAAAACCCTACCACGGGCAGGAGCTCTTACAAGGGGACTCACTACCTTTGAACAACTCTGTGTAGACCCTGACCCGCTATCACACGGTATCTCTCAGCTCTACACCCTCCTACAAACACACACACCCATGGCCACACCACGCTTTATGGGTAAATGGGAGGAGGCTCTCGACCACACATTCAGCGCAAGGGAGTGGGAAAAGATATGTGAGATCACACACCACTGCTCCATATTTAGCAAGAGCCAGGAGATAGCTTATAAGATACTTACGCAATGGTACTGCACCCCAGACACACCTCAATACATACATGCCCATGGGACCAACATATGCTGGAGATGCACAAATGCACCGGGTACACCTCTACATATTTGGTGGGCTTGCGAACTCATCCAACCATTCTGGAGGAAGATACACACAATCACTTCACGCTTCTCTGACAACCCACCACCATTAAAACCTGCAGCAATGCTGCTCCACCACACGACTATACCGATTTCTAGGTACAAAAAATCGCTCACAATCCGCATCCTAAACATGGCCAAGCAAACTATTCCACAATACTGGAAAAAGAGTGAGACTCCTTCCCTCCTCAAATGGTTCACCCACATGGAGGAGCTTAGAGCGGTGGAGGAGCTCTCCATGTTGGCTACCGAAAAACAGCATCAGACATACTTGGACATCTGGACTCACTGGATACTGACTACGACGAAACAGGACTTCCTGACGATGCTACAAAACTAAATATAGGGCTATACTCTGCCTACATGATCTAGGGGACAACGGACAGACCCTTTTCCTCCTCCCCTTCACTTTCCTAACCCTCTCCCTTCCCCACTACCCAAGAGTCACAAACAAGAAACGCTACTCAAAGGCCATGATGACATAGGGGCATTGGAAATGAGCCCATGCATGTTCACCTCCCTACAGAATGGCATTCCGCTGTTATAGTAAGCTGTCAATAGGGAACCCCTACAGACGCGAACCCCCACAGTAGCAAATCATCAGATTAAGTACTCATCCTTCTCGCACACGCAGGTCACAAAAGCTCCCGCAGGGGGCACAAGGGAGGTAATAGAGAACTCTGCATTAGACACCCTAGAGGTAGCCACCTAGAGGGAGCTAGTCTTAACCTGAAGGGACAACAGCTTAGCCATGGGCGATTACCCTTCTTTGGATGGCGATGACGCATGAGACGAATGGGAAGAGTCTGGGGGAGGGAGGGGGGGACTCACCTTCTTGTGCTCTTATTGTTGTTGTTATCTGGGACCTACGTGTCCGGCAGCCTTGTTGGGCCTGCGTGCCCGTTTTATGTTTGACTAAAGTTGCACAGACCTGCGAGTCTACGCAGAAATAACCCTGTTTACCTCCAATATCCAGGAAATAAAAATTATATTTACAAAAAAAAAAGCGTATGATCTTTCATTAGATAGAATCAATATGCCCAATGTTAAAATAAAATAAAAATAAAAAGTGCTTCTCAAATCAGTCTTTAAGTCAACTAGGCGTCCAGAAGTCACCAATATTCTTTTTTTTTTATTATTCTTGGTTAATAGCGTGCGATCATGAACATACATAAAGAAAAAACAGCTGGCCATAGCAGTCACTTTGAATATGTCAAAAGCAGGCACAGAGTATGATAGTGTTTACAGATACATAAACGTCTCTGTGGTCCATTAATGCATGGGACACGTGGTGCTAAAAGTGACACATAATATATTGCTTCTTCGTACCAATATACTGCAGTGGCTCGGAAAAATATCTGCACTTTTTTTATTTTTGTTGTCTGCCTTTAAGTGCCAGAACCTGCTGGGTGTCTCGTCATGGTGCACCCAGCTCCGAGAATTTCAACCTACAGGAGACTTTGGTCTACAGATCTTGAGTCAAAAGCTTCTGTTTGAGGCCTCTCAGTGGGTACATGTAATGGGAGCACCCAGGTATGCCAGTGTCTAGTTGGGAGAACTTGCCCGTCTGAGATAGGGCAGGAGAGAGATGATATTAGAGTAAAGAATAGAAAAAGGTACCAATATTCTTAATGGAACAGAACTCAACAAACTCAAAGTCCTATTGGTCTTCAAAAGCTGGTTTATGACACACGGTCCTAAAAAAACAAAAAACATTTGTACAAACATTTATATTTTTACCTTTAGTTTTGTTTGTTTTTTTTAATTCTTAATTTTCTTAATTTATTGGTAGTCACCTCAGATTAGCTAAAGTAGGCTTTGAACTAGTATTGGAGACATTCTCACTGTTATTTATTAAAATAGTGAATTGAAGGAAAAGGAAAAAATAATTTTAAGTGAATTTTAGGCCAAGTAATCAAACTAGAAAATTTCCAGTTCAGCGGCGCTGGCCTCAAAATAGAAAGTTACTTTATATTCATTTAGCGAATAGGTCTGTTTAAATAATTGCATCCCGAGTTACTGACTGAAGTGTAAATCTCGGAGAATAAAAGTGAATTTAAGGGGGGCGGAGCTTGACCGCCAAACGGTGTGGACGTGAGTCCCAGGAGCTCCTGCCCGGCGGGTGAAAAATAGGAGAAATAGCGGAGGCTACGGAGCCCAAAGACTCCAAAGGGTGCACTATCCATATTGGGACTGCACTCCAGAAGCGGGAGATATAACTCCGACACCCGTCGGGACCCGAAGCACTGAAAGCCGGGTGCGGCCTACTGGAACCGGTACAGGGGAGAGACGGCCGCTCCCCCCGACCACGGAGCTCCGGAGCAACCCGGCAAACAACATACCCTCTCCCCCCCCCCAGGACCGGTGGGGGTTATCCCGGTCCCCACTAGCCACACAAAGCAAGCCCGACGACGAACTTACCAGCCACGCTGCACGGCCAAAACACAGCCAAGATGGCGGCCCAGCACAGGCCCAAATCGAACCTCACGAGCACTCAACAACCACCGCAGCCTAGGGAGGCTTTTGACCAGCTCTGCATGAGCTTCTGGGCGATACTCCACAAGCGAGGACTAACTCATTGTCAAGCGGTGAGAGAAGTGGGTTTATGGATCCGTCCAGAGACCCGGCGTCGCCACTATGACCCCCTACATCAGGCCTCCAGAGCGCCTAGCCGGCTACACAGACGCCAGCGAAAGACAAAGCGTGAACGAAGCACCCGCCAGGAGCCGGAGGGCCACCCACCTCGACAGCAACCACTCGACCCGCGCCAACAGCTCCCAGCCCCGGCGGGAAACACAGCTACAAGGCGGCAATGGAGGGACAAGCGCCCAGCACTCTCAGGTAGAGAAGCGCAGCCAAATCACCTTCCCGGGAACGCAATCAAGGCATCCAGAATGGGCATAGGTTGATACACACTGAGGGGCCCACAGCCCGCTACCCTGTCTACAGAGCAGAGACTTTCTCTCCCTAAGGACAGAGACAAGAGCACCCCAATTTACAATGTATGCTCCTATCTACATAAAACGCATTGGCACATACAGCATGCTACTTTCAGCTTAAACTCCTAGCCAATGGACTCACTCACTCCTGGAACAAGCATTGTATAGTCTTGTAACAACAGATTTGGAGGTTTACCCGCTTAGCTTTAATAGTTTTGTGTTAGCCTGCTCCTAGCTTGTTAACATGCATAATACTTTTACCATATGCTATAACCTTCTTATTTTGTTTTATTATATTACTTTACGTTTTTGTTTGCATTATTAATCTTATGTTCTATTAAGCCTATGATGTACCATGAGATAGCCATAGGAGTACACTCAATCTAAGCGCATACTCTAACCTCTCATACGTACTCCACATACACATATCTCAGCCTGCTTAACGAAGTACCAAGATTTCTCTCCTCATAACTGCTATGCCACACACCTATAACTCTAAGCATAACCATAATTATCATAAGTTTGTGTAGCTAGGCATTAATGTTTTACTAATGCATCAAAGCTTGATATTCTCAATATATATATATATATATATAAAATGTGCTGTTTTTCTGCCACGTACATAAATATTGTTGAAATGCTTGCATCTGCTGTCGTGGCTCTGCAAGATTGTATGTTATCTTATGCACAAGAAAAATAAAGAATTTAAAAAAAAAAAAAAAAAAAAAAAAAAAAAAAAAAAGTGAATTTTAATTTTTTTTAAATTTAAATTCAACCATTGGAAGAATTGGATTTCCAACAGCTCACCTGTTATTGAATTTTACAATTCTCATTCTGCTGTAAACACGGATTAACGATGCCTGTGTCAAGTGAGTGGAATTACTTTTTATTACAACCAGAGAAGGGGGTTTGTTAAATACATGTTTATGGGTTGTGTTAGCTTTCCCATGTAATAAACAGAATGCTTTATATTGCTCTTGGTCAGAGGCGCGATGGGCTTATGACTAAGTGCCTCCTAGGCACAAAACACTTAAAGTGCTGCTGTGCTCTCACCCATGTCTCCTGCACCAATTTGTGGGACTGCATTAAGTTTTATTTGCATTTCTCCCGTGCCAGCCTTTTACATGCACCTGTACAAATTAACACCTCAAAATAAAAATTTTATTTGTCTGTATTTGACGATGTTGTCTGGAATGTTATGGTCCCTTTCCTCATCCCTAAGATCTTCTCAAAGACGTGTTCAGATTAAGAGTCACAAAGATGGTAAAGTGATATTACAGCTTCATCAAATCACACTCTGCTACAACAGCTTCAAACTGTACCCAGGAGGGCACAAAGGTAAGACTGTGATGGAAGCTCCCATGCCACAGACTTTTGGAGAGGCTTGAAGGCCAGCCTCCTGTCCACGGACTCAGGGCCTGGTTTAAAGAGCTCCTTAAGGGAGCTATTGTCACTGTGGGGAGGGGTATGGCAGCCCCAGATGTTTATTGTGCTTTCCAGCTCTGATCTAGAGATACACTGAAAGACTCTGGAACTGGAACTCTGATCAGAATTATGCCGAGGTACGATCTATCTTTAAGCAAATATTGCTTGGTCCCCTGACCTCCAAAGCCCTATTTGGAGGGGTGGCATGTGAGGATACCTGGGGCTTGAGAGCGCTCCCCTCCCCAGAGGTCCGGGAACCACCTTTTGGGCTATGCCACTGCACTCCTGGATCTATTCAACAGGTCAGAGAATAGTTGCAACCCAGTAAAAACCCTTAGATGCTGTAACTCGGGTACGGATTCTCAGGTCAGGGCAATATTTGGACAGTTGGGATACTCGGTGAGGAGCTTTCCAGGGATATATATTGCGCAAGGGTACAGTCCATGAAACGGGCGTTCTGTTCTGGCTGGCATTTTGTATGCTGTGCCTCCAGTACAGTGAGGGCACAGCAGTCAATTGTGTTAGCTGGGGAGAATGTAATTATTGTCCTCAGACAGTTGCGCCAGGGAGGGACAATTTTATTGTACATTGCTTTGTATGGAGGGTCCACTGCAAGCTATAAACACTGCTCTACAGGAGAGAGGGTCTCCAGAGCTATATTAACTGAAGCCTGGACTGGGGAAAGACGTCCCTCAGATATCCCGGTCAAGCTTCGGCGACTGCGTCTGAAGTGCTCCAGAGTCTTCTGGTAGTATTGAGGAAGCTGACCTGGCAGAGGTACTTAGAGTATGGGAGCTCTGTCACAAAGACCAAGCTGCAGAAACCGTACCAGTAACAGTCATATCTGGTCTGTCCACTATTTACTGCTTCTCATATTGGTGAAAAGGTTTAAAAGGGACATAAAGCACCAAAACCACTACATCAGAACGTATTGCTACGACACCTGGATGCTGACCCTTTTCTCTTACAATCATTTTTTATTTTTTACTAAAACATCGCTCTCAGGCAGATAGCGACTAGAGGTGCGTCCTCCTTAAAATAAAATAAAAAAATGTTTAAATTGTTTATAGTTACATCATTCATCTACTACTGTATCCCAACCGTAAGATACTCTGTATATACTGTAAAGATCTCCAACCCGTCAGCACATATCACATTATGGCGTCTACAGGCAATCAGGTTATAAACTATAGCCATTAGCCAATATATAAACACAGGAATGTCTATTTCACATACTAGAATGCATCAGGTATGTACTGATTATATCTCAGACACTAATTATTGAAGCAAGCACTACATTTACTCATACACTGGATAATTAATAATGTAACCCTTGTTACTGTGCTGTTTACCGCAATACACTGTGTGGTCCTCTACACCATCTCATTGGGTGATTATACCCTCTGCCACTTAATGACCTTGTCATTTGTAATTTAGGAAAACTTACGTAGGAATTTGTTCCTTAATACTGGAGTTTCAGCCATAAAAAAAATCTCAGTACAGGAGTCAAGTTTACACATTATCGAGCCACAAATAGCAATTGCCCAGCCCTGACTCTAGAATTACACGAAGGACACTCAACCAAATTTGTTGGGATTTTCTTAACTGGTTTTGTGTCATTTCAACAAACCGTGAATATCAAAAAGCTAAAATTTTACATTTTACATTTTTTATATTCTAGTAAATTAGAAAATTCATTAATTGTTTTATGTTATCATTTCTACCCTACTCGCAAGTTTTGGTTTCTCCTGTCTCAGGCAGATAATGACCATATGTAAGAATATGGAAAGCAAATACCAGGCCATTCATTTTCAGTGAGGACTTTAAAATCTAACCACCGAAATTTTAATTACAAACATGGACCAAACCTTTATACCCAATGCAGAGCTCTTGTAATCCCAAAATCTAACACAGCCAGATTATTTTCTCCATTGTGAATAATTATCAAAATAATACAAATGAATCCCAAGGATTATTATTTTACCATTACAAATCATTTCCATCAACATATTGTAATTCTAATTATACCACAACCTTATTCTGCACTATAAATGTGATGCTAACTCCTTACCACTAAATCCCTTTCCTCTACATGGAAATAGGTCATTCTAACTGTAATGCTCCCGAGACCACCATCCCCAAACCTATATCACAATTATGAATACTACTCAACCTTTTCTTTGACTTCTGGCTTTCTATCAAAGAGAATTTTATGGAATTTGACTTTTGGAACCCATGTTGCTTGGTGAAACTATAAAAGTTGAAAATTCCAAGTAGGAAGAAGCCTTCCTTTTCAAATTGGTGTGTGGTCAGGTTTGCCCAGAGTCAATTTTAGCAAGTTCCAACTTTGGGGGAAGGAGTCTGAATGCCATACTGAGACGTTACATTTAGTCTGAACTTCATGCAAACAGCTGATTTTTAAGCCTTTCAACCTTTGTTAGTATATATTTCTTCTCCATCAGTGAGCAAGTGGGTGCAGAGTTATTGCAAAGGGGAGGTTTGAAACATTTTTGACTGCTGGGCAAATCTACGTCCTTCACGGCAGCATGAGCTCAGGAGTGGTACCCAGCCTCCCTGCACATAGTTTCCCAGAGCTTTAGAATAATTGTGGAACACCTGCTATCCCCCTCCCATTGGTGAGCGACATCACAGCACAAGCATTATATTTTCGCTGAAGAGATAGCAGCCTGCAGAACCGTTCGGAGAAGAAGCATAAAGAGTACCATTCGTCCTAACATGGCAGACACCGTGAGCGTTTCTGACTTACATGGTCTGATGTCTCCTACGCGCTGACTAATCTAGACCAATTATTTGTGAACTTTTGGTCAAAGCTTCACCAGCGACTGCAGACAACCCAACTGTGAAGAAGACCCACACTTTACCTCTGACTTCACCACTGATGGTCATGCTATGAAAAAGGACTTGCTTGTACTCCTTCACAACTCTAACAACCTTGGGAACCACTTCCCCTGCTACAAAGGATAATACGGTTCCCATATTTCACTCTTACCATTGGGTCAGAAGACCACTTAATTGTGCATACAAATACATGTATATTGCAGTCGACAACTCATCAGTGAGTCCCTATCAACATGAACCTCCAACCATTCAGATATGTATCACCTTGACTTTACTCAACATCCAGAGGGAATTAGCTGATCAGGCGTCCTATCCTATTCATACCAGGACACCTCAACCTAATTTTATAAATCTGTTGAGTTTTTTTGATCTGCAATGTAGATACCCATATATCGGATGCTACTAGCATTTTAGTAATTAATACTTCAACCCTTTATACAGCGCTATGGAACGCTATATCTGCAACCTCTTATCTGACAGAATTATTATTTCTGTACATATAGCTTATTAGACTTGTACCAACATACTTGTTGCTAGTGTATGATGTGTTGCACTTCATCTACACCAACTCATTAAACACGGTTTGAAAAAATAAAATAAAAGTCAGTGCTTCTTGCTGTTAAAAGACTTTCCAGGTTATTTGCTAAAGTGTAAACTGCCAGAAACTCCGACTGAATTTAAAATGCTACGCCAAAATAGCTAAAAGTTAAAAGAAACACAAAACTTTGAAATAACTAAATGTCTGAAATTCAAACCTTACTGAAAAATCTGCAAGACATGAAAGCCATGTATAGCACATACGTGTAGCATTTAGGTCACGGGTGTAGAACACATGACACAAACAGAATTCAGTCACCAAATGTGAACGGTCTCTGTAACCCAGAGAGTCACATTGCTTTCAAAGGATAATTTCAAAAGAAGAAAATCCACTAAGTTACACATAGCAAAGCAAAGATACAAATTATAGAGGTCTCGCTTTTAAAATAGGAGGTGTGGCTGTCTAAGCTTGGTACATAATATTTTTGGGTATATTTGTATAAAGGGTAAATATCATTAAATATTAGACTTGTGCATGGTGGAAATATTTAGTCCGTCCAAATCGATTTGTTGGGGAGGGGGAGGGGAAAGATAATAAAATAGGCGCATTCTGCACCATTTTCTTCACCTATTAAGTAAGAAGAAGCAACCAGAGAGGAAAAAAAAAATTAGATTTTTTTTTTAATCCTTTCCCCCCTCTATAGGTCACTTCTATAAAATCAACATTTAGTGACTGCATCCTAGCCATCAATATTTTCTTATTTATTTTTTTGGCATCACAGGCAAAATTCTGAATCACGAAATATAATGACGCTTTCATTCCTTGTTTTCGGTATTTGTTCAAAACCAAAAAAAGTCTACTAAATATGGAGATGTGGCTACCAGATCAACTTTATCAAAATCCACAGGAAATTCATTAATCGCCGTATCGTTCAACGCTCTGCCACCACATTTAGTTCCAACTGAGACAGAAAGCAGATATTTCCAATTGTTTAACATTTGCTGTTAAATTGTGATCAGTTTTTTTTTGTTTTTTTTTTAGGTATAGTTTTTCCCTCTCAACCTCCTGCAACTTCATTACATCATGTTGACTGTTTTATTTAGCAAGCGTTAAAATGTCCATGTTTCTATGTCTGGAAATTAGATACTCAAGTGGTGGAATTAAAAAGCCATGAGGTACATGAAAGAAGCATAATGTTCTACTTGAATACGGAGAAGAGAACAAAAACATTGGGTAGTTTTAGGTCTTACAGAAATTATGGTTTACAAAATGGTCTTCTATTTGCAAGACAAATACCAAAACACATTATGGGATTTACCGGTAACTCATGTAGTGGCACAGAAGTACTAAACTAAGCATGGAGACAGGAAACTGAGATTCGGGATCCTAAGCCATGATATCGTTGAGGTCAGAAGTAGAGGTCATCTACTGCCCACCAAATGTCCACTCCAGTGGGTTTCTTCTATACGGATCATGTTTCAAGTGGCTTGGTGGTAAAACCCAAAGTTATTTCACGTCCCTTGATGCAAAACATGGAAAATGTACTAGACGCAAAAAGTAGAGAGTACAGTTTTTGTACATTTGATTTATGTAAATTTATTTACGACTACATGTGTTTTGTATCAATTACAGCGTACTGCATATTATTAATATAAAATTTAACATTTTCAATAAGATATAATTATTATTATTTTTTTTTTAAAACTAGAGAACAGTGAGAAAGGAGAACACACCAAAAATGCATGCCACAATTTCTTCCATTAAACCTCTGTTGGAGATCTTTTGTACTCTGGTAGCTACGAATCGAATGAGCATATCTCAAGTCCACTCAGACCAACGCACTAACTGGTGAATAAAGTGCCAAAGACTTTTATCAGACAGCTATTGAAATTAGTGCTCTTTAAGGGAATATATGGCTTTGGAAGATATTATGTCCACAGTTGAGAGTCTTTCTTCCTCAAACTATATCCCATATTTGAGCAGAAACAGGCTTGGAGAAAGAGGATGATAAGCCTGGATGCAACTCGTAGTTCAAGAGAAAGAAAGAGAGAGAGTTTTACTGGGACAAAAAAACAGAAATAAAATAAGGCCGTGCTAAAATAAGCAAACAAACAATATAATACAATGCCAATAAAAGTCCCTGCCAAGGGTGGCCTTATGGCTAATCCAGCTCTGAATCTATACCCAATGTTCTCACTTTGGTTTAAGCACACTTCACATAATTAAGAAATGCTTTTGGGCATCAATATGTCATTCAATTTTAATACAATCAGACAATGTACTTCTGTACGTTCAAGTCTTACTGGAAACAATTGTAAATGCTGTGAATCCCAGCTACATTTCCCAAGATGCCCAGCCACCCAGAAGCATTATGGAAGATGTGCAATATAAAGTTAGCCATTACTGAACTACGGTGCATTATTCTAGGCCTCCCGGTCTGTCACACCAGTGCCTGACATATCGATGTAGACAGAGTATTATTTTCTACCCAATACAAAAGTATTGTTTTTCTTTATGATAATTTCTCTTTAAAGAAAAAAGGAAAAAAAAAAGCCTAAAGGAAAATTGTGATCACTTGCAATTGCTTAACATGCCCATTGTAGATCACATTTCAGTAGGAGCTGCGCAAGGCCCAGAGGTGGTAAGGTGAGCTTGCTGTCCCACGAAACAAGCAGATGTTGCTTTCATTAAAGAAACAGTGAGCCTGGAAGATAAAATCATTGGTGGAGATTAAACAGACTGGATCTGCAGAGGCTTCCTCTCCCTCGGGCATCAGACTGCTGCTCACCAGCTACGTCCCACCTGAACGGCACCCGAAGGGTTAATATTGAATGGAAGGTTACAAATATGTGTCAGTACTGTGCGGGAATCAGCAGGAAAGCTTAGAAAGGATTAAATAAATAAATACAAAAAATATAGAACTATTATCTGATGAAATTTTTTTTTTAAAAAATAAAAATAAAAAAGGTTCTCATACAAAGTCGGCAATATGAATAGGGTTATCTTACAGTAAAAGGCAATATTGAAAAATAATTGTATTCTTTATTTTTGAAGTGCATGGAAATATAACAAGTTGGCTCGCAATGCCCCAAGAGCATTGGCAAATATAAGAGAAAACATTGTTTAATAGTTGGTCAGCACTATCAGAGCAAATTTTTTATAGAATATCATATTCAGATTAAGTATTCATGTCTTAACAATCAATAAAAAATAAACTTGTTTAACAGGAACTTTTCTAGACATGCAGGAATTAGGTAGCAGTACACCCTAGAGCAGGGGTAGGCAACCTACGGCACTAGTGCCATGGACGGCACTCAAGGTGTCTTTGCACGGCACTCAAGGCTGCTACAGCCAAACAGGCTCTGGCCTATCAGGAGCGCCAGTGAAACTTCAGATATCTGCTAATACGAAAAGGCGGTGAAGGACAATCCTCAATTTATGCATTGCAGATCACTTCCTCCCAACACTTGTGAATGGGAATCCACAATGTAATAGAGCAGCCTGCAGCTGCTGTTTCAGCTCCTGTCCTTGACCTGTACCTGGCCAGCTTGGTCCCCACTGGAACCCAGGGAAGCCACCCACACTGCTAGATTTACACAGAAATGCACAATAACCCTCCCCTCATACAAATAATACTAACAGCCCACAAACATATATACAATCCGCACAATGATACAAAGCAATTACAGTATGTGACAGACCCCTCTGTCCTGGAACTATGCTCTATTCCGTTGCCTTCGTCTATGTTAACCGCAGCTTAATTGGTGAACGTTGGGAGGTCGCTGTTCGTGTAACTCCCACATGGCGGTAGTCATTTTAAAGTCCCGAACGGCCAGCGGTGTTCGGCGCCCAAACTATAGAACTGAAAACGGACAGTATTTTGCACGAACACTGCTGAAGCCGCCGACCTCCCTTCTCTGCCATCCAGCACACGAACGTCGGTCTGTTCGGTACTTTCCGGCACGAATAGACACACCCCAGATAGCCATCCCATGGAGCCCGTTCGTATACCGAAAGACAATGTGAAAGACTTTGGCTCCATGGCGATTGAACTGTATGCATAGGATCTGAGCAGCATTCGGTAATAAGGTGCGCTCAGATCCCAGCTATCTGGGGATACGTTGAATGTGGGGATTCTGTTCGTGTAATGTAAAGTATTTGATTTTATTGTATTTTTATGTTCAGGTACAAAATGGAGTTTAGCCTCTATCCATGGAGATAATTGGATTACTTCCCAATTATCTCCAGGATAGAGAGGAGGGTTTATCTACATCAAAGGGGAGTGTTTATGCTTGTGCCACTGTGATTGGCTACTGTATCCACATTGTCCCAGTCTTCCATCTGGTCCCCTAGGGGAGCGTCCACCAGGTGGGAGACCTGCATAAATACCGGGCATGTAGCCCTCAATAAACCAGATCTCTGCTTAACCCTCAATACGGAGCTTGGTCTTGTACTTGGGGGTACTGGATTCGTATGATTTACTTGTTCGGCTGTTTGGCTCGTAAAAGATTTCGTATGGTTCCTGTTCGGCTAATTGGACCTGCTGTTATCTGCTTCTTCATTCGGAAAGGGAACGTCCTCAGCGGTATTAACCCCTCTTATACCAGGGTGTACCGTAACAGTATAAATAACACGAGCAGAACACGGCAGCATACACACCTCAATTTTAAAAAAATAGGACCGGCACGCTACGGGACATCTCAATCCTATATCGGCACAGTGCTGCTAAAAGGTTGCCTACCCCTGCCCTAGAGGGCCCCAGGTCAGTTATCATGTACCAGGCATCACATGTTTACTATTCCCCTCTGAATTAGGCTGCAGACAAAAAACTAAGCAAAAGTTAACTGTTTTTGGAGATATCGGGAGGGGGGGGGGGGGGAGTAATGTCAGCCAGCAGGAGTCCTAGTCCAGGTCAGCCTATGCCTCTTATGGGCATATTATAGATTAGAGGCATCCAGGTAGCCGTCAGGAGTGAAGGCCCAAGCATAGAGCGCAGGAGCTTCAGAGGACCACTTCACGGGCCGATCCATCTGGGAATTGCGCTCGGCTTCCTTGATGTTGCGGTTGTTTGGGTGCATCCGCCCTGTTCATGTGTGCTTTGGTCTGGTTGCCATTTGCCTTCTCCGAGCGTGCAGTGGGGGTCCGCAGACTAGTTGGCTTTTAGGTCCATGAGGGACATCACTTTGTTAGTGCCTACCGGTTCTGCTCTCCAGAAGTCGTTGAATAGAATGGTGAGCCGAGCTTCAAAGTCAAGCTGTGCCACTCCAAGGTCAGCAAGACATGCGGTCCCCACCATGTTATGTAAATTGGAGCAGAGTCTCTCCGCCTGGATAGCCATGTCCCTTTGACCTGCCGTGTCAGAGCTGCCTCTCGGGTGTAGACCGTGATCACCCCCACCGGCCCGAGGGGGTGGAAGAGAGGGTAAGGTGGCTCTTGCAAGAAAGGTGCTTCCCGGATTCCCTGATTCAGGATCTTGGCCTCCTCTCCTGCACGGCAGGCACTAGGCCGCATCAGCCACAATGGGGTAGTCAGGTTTTTAATAAGTCGCCGGTCGCTTCTTGGCTTGTCAGGTAGGTCAGGATGCTAGTCCCTCTCCTAATTTGGGTTGCTTTGAACCAGAGAGGCCCCCAATACAGTCGCTTTAATCAGGATGGTGGAGAAGCTCTCTGGAAAAGAGTCTCTCCACCATTACAGTCAGGCCCACTCTTCCCCCAAAATGACATAGTTCATTAGTTAGAAAGAACCGGTACCGAGATATCAATTCTTATTAAAGACTTGAATCTTTAATTCAGAATCTGTCAGACAAACTGGGACTTTTATATATAAACCGTAAAGTGCTATAAAACAGTGTCTGAATTTGACATAATGTTGACCAACATGGATTCATTTGTTTTCAAGAAAGAATTCCACAAAAAAAAAAAAAAACACGAAATAAAATAAAAAACATTAACTTTTAATGAACCAATAAAGTCACTTCCACCACTTCGCCTTAATGAAGTGGTCAGGGTGAAGTGGCACTGCAGGTTTAACCCTCTATTGGCAGTCTCCCTAACAGCCACTAGAGGCACTTTCTCTACAGACTAAAACTCAGCCATGTGACCAAAGCAGCTCACAGGAAAGGGTTGAACTCAAAGCTTTCTTATGAGAAGCATTTTTCTGTGCATGCCCTCCACTCCCATAGTGGAGCATTGGATTGGACCATCGGCTCGAGAGCCGGATGACAATTCAGGAGGACGAGGAGCTGGCGGTAGCACCTAGGGAGTATCGGTGATGGAGATAAAGGAAGTAAAGGCCTTTTTTGTCAATAGTAACAATAACAACACTAGCAGGAAGAGTTTCTAATTGTGTTTGTATCAAAAAGAATGGTAGAACGACAGGCACAATGCACAATTAAAAAGGCATTTAACACATGCACTCATATTTCTTAGACATTTTTGTAAAAACAAAACAAACAAAAAAAACTACTTTTTTTCTACCTCTGCCTTACGGTCTCGATTTCCGCAGTATAAGCAGAGAACTGGTATGTTTGTGTAGCCTTTTATGATGATGGGTAGTCTGAGTGAAAGATCCTTTGCAGATCTCCCAAACAGCCTCTCTTTTTTCATCACCTCTTGGCTGTTATAGATCCTGGCGAACAAGAGATTAATGCCCTAATCTCATCACTACCACCCCCTAACTCCCTCGGGGCCAGTAGTAGCAAGTTAAGAAACTGAATGTACCATTCACAGATGCATTGGCAGACAGAAAGCAACCACAACCTAGCTCTGGCGTGTATGTGCAGGCAGTCAAGGGGAACCCAGAGAGTGAAGAAAAATTACATACATACACACGCTGCAGAATTATTCAGCGCTATATCAATACCAATAATAAATAATAATAAATTAGATGTTCTGCAAAACAATGTCTGACTTGCCTTTAAAGCACTAAAAAGTTTAAATCATAATACATATCATTTAACTCTTTAAATAACATTCAGATATTACAATTAATTAAATTATATTTTCAAAAGGGATCACCTATATATTTACCAAATAGTTTAGTTAAAACTAAATTACAAATAAATAAAAACACAAAACACAGAACAAAACTAGAAGTAAAATTTCCTGGGAGTTGGTCAACATACGGCTTCATTACTGTAAAAACGGTTCTATAATTAATACCACAAAATGTATTTTACCAACTCGCCCTGTGATGTTAATATACTACCCATTATAATATAGGCGGCTATGTAATATTGTTGGATAAGCTTTTTAAATGTTTTTATATTTTTAGATAAACTATTAAAAAGATATAATAATATGAAAAACAGGTATAATCTATTATATATATTTTTATATCCAGTATATATATATAATTTTTTTATTTATTTTTTAAGTTTATGCAACAATATTAAATTAAGGCCAGAGCTGGTTACAATGTAATCTATTCTAGGCTGGAAATACTCTCTAGAGTCTAGAACATCTACTTCAATCTTTCATTGACCTCTGATCCAAAACATCTATACAAGTAAGTTAAAAAAAAAAAACAACACCCAAATCTATTTAACTTCTCTAATTAACTTTCAGCCATCTTGCTAGGTTCATAACCATTTATCCAGGAAGCTCCCATTTCGATGTACCACCCTGATTTCTACAGCTGCTGTTACCCTTTTCAAATTATTCTGGGAAGTTTATTAAATGGAGGCCTTAATTAGCTAAAATGCAGTGTTTTGTAAAACCCCATGTAAGACCTTTTAGAAAACGCCAAATCGTTACACAATCCTGAAATATCTGAAAAGAATTGTCTTGTTGCCTGTCTCTCAAACCAAAACTGTAATAACTGCTAATAGTTGTTTATGTTCCGTGTTTGCTGTATTTTACCTTGTAACAAAATGTTATTTTATTATCGCTAGACATAATTGAAAGTAAGAATAGTCTCAATGTATTCTTTCCAGGAACACTTTCAAAATAAATCACTCATTCTTGCCAATGCAGGTTACGCATGTGTGTAATAGGAAGTCAATTTATTTCCAAATGCCTCCCCCTTATCCACATTAAATTATGTTGCTGTTTCCCCATCCGATGCACCTGTAGGTTGAATATCTCCTATCTGGCTCTTCCGAACTCTTTTGAATTTCTCGTATTGCTTTGAAAACTCCCATGTAGAAATGCTAATTTTCAGACCTCTTTTATAGCAGACACATGCTGCTAAGTAGCAGTCAATGTAATGCAACATTTTCAACTGCATTCAAAATTTTCATTTCAAAGTTAAGTTTTATATTTCATGAGATCTTTCATTATATCCACCTATGTGTTTGGACATGTATAATATTTCTATAGATGATATGTATCCATCTCTTTTCGAGTTCATGAAAAATAAAAATATTAAAAAGAAAATAAAAAAATTGAATGCTCACATGGTGGCTCATTTTTAGTAGTTCTCTATTGGTCTGTATTGCCCTAACAGTAGAGAACTGAAAAAAATGCCAGAATCTAATAAGTAATAACATCACCTCTAACTTGTGTTAACCTTTTTCCATGTGATGCTCAGTTTTCTATTAAAAAAGTATGATAAAGAATTAGTGATTGGTATCATAACCTGATTCAATCCTGGCATAGTCATGGCACACAATGCAATTCGATGACCAGAAAACAGAAACATTGTTTAGGTTTCTCCATTGCTACACTCTACATTTACAACTACGGAGTTAATAACAATGATCGACAGAGACAACATGAAGGCACTCCTTTCCAAAAATAGAGGGAAAAATATATATATATAGTGTGAGTTTCTAAATTAGTTTTTGTTTTTCCAAAACCCGCAAGCACATATTTATTTGTTTAATAGGGAATAATAAAAATCACATTAAAATTCCTAGGAAGGGACAGTTCTCATTAGACCAGTGATTCACTTCTAACAAGTTAAGTACAGAATTTGTATGGTTAACGTAACCTAGAAAAAAGAAAAGGGGAGATTCTATAAAATTAAGACACACATTTCCTACACAATTCAAGTGGTTTATGTACCAAAAGGATACTTTCTTGCTTATCATATAGATAGAACGAGAGCCAAAATAAACTACTTATTGACCTAAAAATTGCTCATGTTACTTAGGGCGGTTTGGTACAGCTGGCAGACAGAGACATGGAACACAGGACAATAGGACATGCCAGATGTATGTTTTCTTCATGATTACATTTCCTGGTAATCAGATAGAATCAGACTCGACAGACACGACATGCTCATTAAATACAACAGTTAAGCAACTTTGACTGTTCTGGAGAACTGATGTCCTTTCTCGGCCCAAAAACAGAGAAAGCCGTAAATTTAAACATCAAAACTAAAATAATTGCTTCCTTAAAGATGATTTGTTAACGAAAAGCTAATTGCAGGAAGCAATTCTTAAGGGAAAAAAGGAAATCGAGGTCTCTCTATAAGAAAAAAAAAAAGGAGTGACGAATTTAGCAACAACTATAGCATGTCCTGATACAACAAAAAGTAAAAAAAAAAATTTGGGATACAACAACTTTAATTAACATGAAATGGATGAAGCAATTTGATTGGCTGGGACTAGCTATCCAATTAAGTAAGACATTGTGTAATTTGTATAGGACCAGTAAAGGGACAAATAAATGGGTTTCAGCATTTTAACTCACCCACCCCACCTCCATCTTTCTAAAATACTACATTCTTCCTTTATTATTAGTAGTAGTATTTCTAAAGCACCATCAAATTCCGCAGCGCTTTACAATGGGTGAACTAACAGACACGTATTTGTAACCAGACAAGTTGGACACCTAGTTACAGAGGGCCTGCTCAGTGAGCTTATATGCTAGAGGGAGTGGGGTATAGTGACACAAAATGTAAGGGTAGGGTAGAAAAGTAGGTTGCTAGGATCAGTGGCGTAGCGTGGGTTGTCAGCACCCGGGGCAAGGCAAGTAATTTGCGCCCCCTAACCCGTGGATTTTTAGACACACACACACTAACAGACACACACACACACACACTAACAGACACACACACACACTAACAGACACATACACACACTAACAGACATACATACACACACTAACAGACATGCACACTAACAGACATACACACACACACACACTTACATTTTTAACACATATTTTTTTTTAAATGTAACCCCCCCAGCATCCTTACCTTTGGAAATGCTGGGGGGGGAGGGGGTTCTCTTCCTCCATGGTGGTCCAGTGGCTGCTGGGCGGGCGGCAGGCTGGCGAGGGAGCACTTCTCTGAGCTGTCTGCTCAGCTCCCTCGCGCGTCGCAGAGTGAGGCTGGGAGCCGGAATATGACGTTATATTCCGGCTCCCAGCCTCACTCTGCGGGGCGCGAGGGAGCTGAGCAGACATCTCAGAGGAAGTGCTCCCTCGCCGGCCGCCCACCAATGCCGCCTGCCCAGCCTAGCAGCCCGCCGGCATGTCTGTTAGTCGCAAGGCTAACAAGACATTTGCCTTGGGCATTTGGGGGCGGCTTTTTTTGCCGCCCCCTGGAAAATGCCGCCCAAGGCAAATGCCTTGTTTGCCTTGCGGCTAATACGCCCCTGGCGCCCCCCCAGATGTTGCGCCCGGTGCGGCCGGCCCCCCCTGCACCCCTCACGCTACGCCTCTGGCTAGGATAGTGTTCATTGAGAGCTTAGTGTTTTGTTTTGATTCCAGTTTTAGGAGAGGAATCAGGATGCGGGGAGGGAAAGCTGTTCACAGTTTATTTGATATGCTTTCCAGAAGAAGTACATTTTCAAAGATTTTTTGAAGGAGTGGAGATTGGGTGAAAGTCTAACAGAGAAGGGAAAGGGCGTTCATAGGAACGGTGCAGCCCTAGAGAAGTCTTTCATGTGAGCATCAGAGGTTGGAGTAAGAAAGGAGGTTAGACGTAGGTCTCCGGCAGAGGGTAGGGGCCTAGATGGGACATATTTGTGTATTAGTAAGGATAAGTAGGTGGGAGCAGCATTGTCTAGAGATGTGTAAGCAAGTATCAGGATCTTAAATTGAGTTCTATATCTTACGGGAAGCCAATGTAGGGACTGACAGAAGGGTGAGGCATGGGAGGTGCGGGCGGACAGGAAGATGAGCCTCACTGACGCATTCATTATAGACTGTAACAGGGCAAGTTGGGAACACTTTCACTTTTAAAATGTACAGTTACTTTTCTGAACCTTACAATAAAGTTTTCATGGGAATTGTAGTTCGGGTTACAATTTTTCAAGTGCAAAGCAAAAATAAATAAATAAAAAGATGAAGGATAGGTCAAATCCATGATGGATTCCCTTATGAGAAGGACTACCCCACTCCCAATAATAATCAGGGCATGAATGAAAGATAAGGACATCTCCTAAGTAACAAGGGGATTGGAAATCCACTGGCACTGTGCTTTGAGAGGGGTCAATTACTGGGCATTCTCCTGACAGCACTCAGGGGCTGCTTGGGTTCCATTTTCTCATTTTTTTTTTCTTTTCAATTTACATTTGTGCCGGTCATCTCCAGAACATTGGTTTAATTGTTGCCATTTGGTTCAACATATGAAGTGATATCAAACTGAAAGGTTTAAATACTGCGTAGTAAGACTCGCTCAAGAAATTAGACATTAATAACTCTACCTAATGACTTTACCAAAAATAGCTTTAAAGTCTGGAGATAATAATAAGACAATAAAGTCAATATAGAAATTAAGATATTGATGCTGAGAACTCAAGTTTAAAGTCTGTTGCACCACGCAGGATCTCACATAAAGTGGCTCGGTCACCTTCTGAAGGGTTTGTATATTTTACAAAGATGGTGACTGCTCTGCATGCATTTTGGTGGCCGTGAGGTGCAGTGGAAGTTAGTTTTTACTTATCTGAACCTGTTACTCACTGATGCTGCCATTTTCTTTTGCGAGGTCTTCTTCAACACCTGGTGCTTCATCTGCCAGGTGCCAACATCACTACTGTATTCTCGCACACGTGCCAAAGTATAACATAGATGTATATGGAGTATCCAGCAAGACCTTTTGTCAAGCACAGAAAAAAATACTAAGAAAAAGTAGTCCCTGATTTGTGTCAAATCTTTTTACTATATGAGCATGTAATAAAATATTTTATCTTTACAAAAATGTTCATTTTAGAGGGTGGGGGGGGGGGGGGGAGGGGGTGACGTAACCACTTTAACACAAAACACTCAGATTCATCCTAAAGTTAAGTTTTTTGTTGTTGTTAATGGAATATATTGCCAGCTCCCCTTTCTAATCTATAACACTCCACTGCTCGGAGGGGGCAAGTGGCAACCAGCTAAGGGGCACTCTTAAATTATTCATGTGTGCTGCCCCCTTGTATCAGAGAAGAGGTAAGAACGAAGGGACACCTCTATATAAAATAAAGCTGTATATAATGATGGGTGCCGATACGTCGTCTCTTTAACAGACAGCCTATAAGGTAATTTTCGGACATCTCATTAAATGATTTTGTGGGGAAAGAGGAAAGTCATTGAGACTTACTATCCCTGTTTTTTGAAAGCAAAGAAAAAAAAATCCAACATGGCTGCTACCTTTAACAAGGTGTTTTTTCGGATTTTACGGATTGACGGACGGATGTCGAGTGATTGCACATTACTAAGGCAGGAGACAATACACAAGGTTGCTAGATTACGTGCGATTTATGGTTCACTATAATTTTCATTTCAGAGTTATAGTTTGTTTGGTAACCCTAATAAAACAAACATTACTCAATGGCTCCTGTAATGGCAGCTCAATAATTACTCATCTTTGTTTCTGCACATGATCACTTAGATGTACTCACAGCATGATATATGAGCCTTCAGCTATATTTATATAGATTAGACAGAAATAGCTCCATCTGGCACACAGATTTTTATCAGTGGTATTGAATGAGCCTGCTGCGGCCTGTTTTGTAGCTGTCAATGACCAAGAACTCAGGGGACGTTGCGTCACTGACCGAAAAGGTATAATTAATTAATTCCTATTTCTTAACAATAGGATCTGCTAATAAAGTCTCTTGCCGAAAACCTGATCACGAACACACCTGAAGTTGAATGTCAAGGCTAGTGACATCTTTCCTTGTTTTCCATCCTGTAAATGAAGCTATACCTATGAAAGATTCGCCCGTTCCAGTGTAAATGACTTTCTACGTGGGTTTTACGGTTTACACCAATGGAGCAAAGGTGATGCTCTAAGTGGCCGACCAGTGTTATTGGCTCGTACTGTAAGATTACGATGTCGTCACCTATAAAGGACATAACCAAGGATTTTTTTGTTTTTGCGTTTGGTTTTTGTAATACTCAGATTACACAATTCTTAAAACATTTTCTTTTCTATGCACTCCATATTGTTGGTGTGTCTGAGTGTAGTCAGAGCTCCACAGCAATAATGTGTATTAAAATGGACACTCCAGGCACCTGGACTACTTCTGCCCATTGGAGTGGTCTGGGTGCCAACTCCCACTACCCTTAACCCTGCAAGTGTAATTATTAAGAGGGCAGTGTTCTTAGAACATGAAAAGTGTTTTAAACGACGCTGGACGTCCCCACGCTATGCATGAGGACCTCCAGCGTCGCCGGAATCCCAATAGGAAAGTATTGAATAATGCTTTCCTATGGGGAGGTCTAATGCACGCGGCCAATGCCAAGCATGCGCATTAGGTCTCCCCCGCCAGCTGACGTCGGCGGGGTAGGAGCGTGGGCGGAGATTGACCCAGCGCCGAGGGACATCGACGCTGGATTCCAGTAAGTAACATGGGATGGGGGGTGGAAGGGAGAGGGATGGAAAGGAGATGGGCAGGGTCCTGCAGTGCCAGGAAGAGAGTCCCTTTAAACTACAATAAAATGGGTTAAGAAGTCAGTGTAAACAAGATACATTGTTACTGTAAATTGCATTTTAGTTGCATAAATTGTTATTAGTAAGTCACCTAATATTTCTCAGAACAGCCCAGACCCTGGTCACACCCCCACTCCCACTCAGAACAGCCCCACCCCTGACCCCACTCCCACCACTGACCTCACTCCCACTCAGAACAGCCCCACCCCTGACCTCACTCCCACTCAGAACAGCCCCACCCCTGACCTCACTCCCACTCAGAACAGCCCCACCCCTGACCTCACTCCCACTCAGAACAGCCCCACCCCTGACCTCACTCCCACTCAGAACAGCCCCACCCCTGACCTCACTCCCACTCAGAACAGCCCCACCCCTGACCTCACTCCCACTCAGAACAGCCCCACCCCTGACCTCACTCCCACTCAGAACAGCCCCACCCCTGACCTCACTCCCACTCAGAACAGCCCCACCCCTGACCTCACTCCCACTCAGAACAGCCCCACCCCTGACCTCACTCCCACTCCCACTCAGAACAGCCCCACTCCTGACCTCACTCCCACTCCCACTCAGAACAGCCCCACTCCTGGCCACCCCCCACCCCTAACCTCACCCCCATTCAAATTCCAAAAATTAAAGTGTCCCTCTTTGTCCATTTGTAATGTTGGGAGACATTAGCGGATAAAGTCATAGCATTGCTGAAGCCTGCCTTTTCGGGGCACCATATAAAAGTTTATGAATGGAATGGGTCTCAGTGTGCTTTTGAACTCCTGACCACGAAAGTACCATCAAGACTCAAGATCTCCAATTCAAATAATACATCCTGTCAAAGGAGACCGCATAGATTTCTCTTGCAGAAGTCCCTTATCTGGGCAATTTGTCGCATGTATACAAAGAGCGCGTACCAATGTGAAATTATAAAGAGTAAACAAAGATTCCGTATCTTTATTCCCCGTGTCCCAACAGCAGCTGTCAAAAAAATGCCCAAGTAATTACTGGCTGGTTTTGCATCTTAACAGCTTGTCGCATAATTCCCTTTTGAAAGGAAACAGATTTCTGATCTGCATTCCCATGATCGTGACATCTGCATGTGGGTTTCAGGGGAGAGTAACGTCCAAAATAAAAATGATACAGTTCTTAAGAATTAAGAGATATCTGTGATAAAATGACCATGACCAAAAAATAAATCCATTACAGTGCATTTTCAATATTTTATTGTAGATTTTTCTACCCCCCAAAAAAATAAAAAATCTGAGCACATAGCAATCACACAAATGTCATAATATTGAGGAGTAACCTAAAATACCAATGCTTCATTTGCGGATGAGATCTATAAAGGGTTCACATGATCATTGCGTAGGTTGTGATCATCTGTTGCCATCTCCATGCACTAACATCACACAGCAATCAGCCTGCCCCTCACCTCTCTGACAGCCAAGGAGGAAGCTATGCGATCACCTTTGACCATACAAATATTTGTACAGTGTGTTCACTCTACTCTCGACGGTAAGCTCACCTTTTCCAACACATGTTCATGGTTAGTGAATCAGCAAAATGCTGCACAGAGCCCCTTTCTCAAAACTTTGTATGGGGCTAGCAACGTTGCAGCTGCTATCCAGGGTATTAAAGTCATCAGAATGAGGTTGTTATGGTGCCAGGAGTTCCCCAGCTTACCTCAAAGGGGTTAAAACATAAAACAGTTAGCCCAAATTGTTGCATCCAGCGCCCTGTGTCTCTGCCCCACAACGTACACTGCAGTTCGAGGCTTGAATTAGGAAACCTTGGACTGGGGCACTTTCTGGTGAAGTGGTTATGGTGCCTGGAATTTTTCATTTAACACACAAGATGAGACTCTGTAGACCAGAACGAGAGGCCCCTAACTTGCTGGTCTGGTAGAGTCCCTCTGCTGCTGCGATCTGTACATTTTGGCAGCATCAAACAGCTTGAAAGAATATATCTTCTTTAACATTGTATTAACTATCCACAGACTTCAGGTGGAAGGGGCTTCCAATCACAATTTTTCCTCCCCACTATAACCTTTTTTGTTTTTCCTTCTTGAATACATATATATTTTAATACGTTAGCACATCACAGTCTCTAAAGCAAAGATAAAGTCTCTGCTGTGAAATGATGACCTTTCCCGTATTAGTTGTAAGTCAATATCTTCAATTAACCCTCAAACTGCCAGATGGTTCAAGGAAGGCATTGACTCACGATTTTATTGACCACCCCCTTTCGACGCTCGGATTTATGTGTTAAGAACAGCGGTGAAAGTAATAGAGAGATACGCTAATAATTGTCCATATAGAACGCAGCTGAGCTTGCTGCGCATAGAGGCAGAATGCTGCAATGCAGGACTGATACCGAGGCTTCATTACGGAGAGCAATGAACCAGATAAGATCACTTCCAAGTTTCTCTATAGATTTCTGCACAACTGCAGCAAACTAGGACAGACGTGAGCAGTTAACAGAATCTGCAACTGCGGCACGCAGTCATTCCTGGTCAAATGCTACAGAAGGGAATTCCGGGAAGAAGTTAGCTTTAATCGGTGCCACAATCTGTATGAATTTCACTGTCTGAGAGATTATAAAAAGTGCAGATCAATTATAGAGAGTTGTTATAGAGAAGAAGAATAGGAATGCAGATAAGATACATTACCCTCCAACCCCCCTTGAATTTAAACAATTTACCCGAATACGCTTCCTTGTTTAGCCAGAATAGAACACATAGGAGATTTGTGCATTTGGTTTCAAAGTGCAGTTCTTTCATTGTGGGTGACTTTCTCAGGCTTCCCCAAACTCCTGCCCTCCAGATGTGGCTGAACTACAACTCCCATGATTCTCAGCCTATTTCATTCATAGAATCATGGGAGTTGTAGTTCAGCAACATCTGGAGGGCCGGGGTTTGGGGAAGCCTGTTAGATCCTGTAACCTCCATTTTGTCCTAACGTGCTCAATTCCATTTGCCAAATCTTCATAGTTACTTTTTGGTAGTAAAAAAGCAAAAACAAATATTAACAGTTTATTTAACCTGTATCGGAGTAGATGGCAGTATTGCACATTATACCAGGTGATACAACCATCTAGTTCACTTGGTGCAGAGCATTACACAATCAGCAGAGTATCCCTTTAGGGAACTCCGAACGCTCTCCAATCTTTCTTACTGTCCTCATTAGTAATTTACTAGCTGAATAGATGGTACCGCACAGCAATACAATCCACTGTAATGTGCTGTGTGTATCATTGTATCACAGAGCTCCACAGCAATAAAGCTCACAGTAATGTGCTGTGTGTATCATTGTATCGCAGAGCTCCACAGCAATAAAGCTCACAGTAATGTGCTGTGTGTATCATTGTATCACAGAGCTCCACAGCAATAAAGCTCACAGTAATGTGCATTGTGTATTAGTATCACAGAGCTCCACAGCAATAAAACCCACAGCAATATATACGTAAATGTCAACTGTTTATCTTCCTTTCCCATTTAGTTCCAAAACTATTCCAAAAAGGTCCCCAGGAAACTCACAGAAGTTTCTAGTCTACCAGCTGTAACCACCATTTGAATGGAGTTACATAGATTCTACAACAATCTCATGTTTGGGATCCCATAGTTCCCATTACACCCCTGCTTTCTGTAAAGTCAGTAACATTGTAAACTAGGCACTTGAATAGAATGCATACATACTATGCTCCGAGCTGGGGGGAACTTACCTTTCCCTTTTAGAGCAGCTACTAGCAGGACAGTTCTGGACGTGTATGCATTATTTTATACAATGTATGCAAACTGAACAAGTTTTTTCTTCATTGGCATCATGAATATTTATGATTAGGACTTTATTTCTCTCAGTAGAGGTAATCGCTATTTACCCTGTTAGAATAACAGACGGGTTATATCACAGAGATCTGCAGCTAGCCTTATTTATAAAATGTTCAATAGCACATATATGGGCATCCACGCTGCCTTGAACACGCGGTGACAATCATTTACCATGCCAGGGGAATCCGGACGCACAAAGCAAAGGGGAGACACGTCTACAGTTCATTATTCTTATAGATAAAAGGACACTTACTGGATTCTGGAAATAAATATTTATGTAAAGGTTTCTTCTTTATAATCACAAATAAAAAAAAACAAAATGTAAACGCACAGCTATTCTTTACATTTTATGTCCCTCTGATAGGAAATACAAGTTTACCCTTAATAAATATTTTTCATGTTTCTTTGCCACAATATATTACACAATGATAATGACAGAATGACAGCCCTCATTTGGAAAATATATCTACAGATAATGACTTTTATTACAGCATTGGCCCTTAAATGATCAGCAAAAAGACCTTCTGCAATATCACTAATAAAAATATTAAAGAGAATGGGTCCAAGTACAGATCCCTGAGGTACCCCACCGGTAACTAGACCTTGCTTCGAATTTACTCCGTAGACATCAACCCTCTGTTGCCTGTCACTCAGTCACTACCTTACCCATTCACCAATATTGGAATCCAAACTTAAAGGGAAACTATAGTCACCCAGACCACCTCAGCTCAATGAAGTGGTCTGGGTGACAGGTCCCTCGGGTTTTAACCCTTCAGATGCAAACATACATTTTACATTTGGGGTTAATCCAGCCTCTAGTGGCTGTCTTCCAGACAGCCACTAGAGGCGCATCTGCGACGCTAGAGGCACATTTCACCTCCATCGCGCAGAGCGTCCATAGGAAAGCATTAAGAAATGCTTTCCTATGGACACTTTGAATGCACGCGCGGCACTTGCCACGCATTCGGCTCTGCTGACGTTGGAAAGGGGAGCTGACGGCAGAGGTCACCAGCACCGAGGGAGCCTGGCGCTGGATAAAGGTAAGTGGGGGGCACGGGAGGGGGACCCTGAGGGTGGGGGCACCCCCAGGGCACTATAGTGTCAGGAAAACCGCTTTGTTTTCCTGACACCATAGTAATCCTTTAAAGATTGCAATTTATTGATATGCCTTCTATGTGCAACAGTGTCAAAAGCCTTACTAGGTAAGCCATGTCTACTGCACCACCCTGATCTATTATTTTAGTTACCTAATCAAAAAAAAAAAATCAATAAGATTAGTTTGGCATGATCTCCCTGAAGTAAACCCATGTTGTCTCTGATCTTGAAATCCATGGGTTTTTAGATGTACAACAATCCGATCCTTTAACATGGTTTCCATCACTTTCCCCACTACTGAAGTAAGGCTTACTGGCCTATAGTTGCCAAACTCCTCCCTATTACCTTTCTTGTGAATGGGCACAACATTCGCTAACTTCCAATCTTCTGGGACTACTCCTGTTAACAATGATTGGTTAAATAAATCTGTTAATGTTTTTGCTAGTACACCACTAAGCTCTTTTAATAACTTTGGGTCTATTCCATCAGGTCCCATTGACTTATTTGTCTTTACTTTTGACAGTTAAAATAGAACCTCTTCCTCTGTAAACTCACATGTAACAAATTACTAATTTGTCCTTTTTCCCGACTGAGGACCCTTTCCTTCATTTTCATCTGTGAATACTGAACAAAAATATGAATTGAGGCAGTCAGCTACACCGTTATCCTCTTCTACATACCTTCCTTATTTTGTTTTTAATCTAACTAATCCTTGTTTTACTTTCCTTTTTTCATTTGTGTGAGGGGCAAATAAGGCTGTATAGGAAGCATACAAAGAGTAGCATAGGATAGGGAGAGATAAGTCGGTTGAGGTGTGCCGGAACCGACGTTGCGGTAGGCCTGAAATAAAAGAGGGCCCACCCATTAGGTGTAATGAAAAAGTATAGACAGAGGGAGTGGACATGCGAATCGCTAAAAGCGCGTACAGGACAGAGAAAGGTGAGTAGGGGGTTTAAGTAGGGTAACATGCCCCTCCCACAACTGCAGGCCAAACCTTTGCATTTATGCATCTAAAAAAGGTTTTATCCCCCTTTTTTACTGACTGTGCTATTTTCTCTTCTGTGTGTGATTTGGAAGGTCTTATAACTTGCTTAGCCTCTTTCTGCCTAATCTTATAGATCATTCTGTCTTCCTCACTCTTTGTTTTTTTATAATAACTAAATGCTAACTTTTATTTTTTTTTACTATTTTGGCCACTTCTGCGGAGTACCACAGTGGTTTCTTAATCTTTCTGCTCTTCCTCACAAGACTAATGCAATTTTCTGTTGCCTTCAGCAGTGCAACTTTTAAATAATCCCATTTCTCCTGGACTCCATTTAAATTGCTCCAGTCTGATAAGGACTCCTTTACGCATATTCTAATTTTAGAAAAGTCTGTTTTTCTAAAATCTAAAAACTTTTGTTTTTGTGTGGTGTGACTCAGTCACTTTTCTTATAATAAACCATACTGCCTGATGATCACTAGATCCTAAACTTTCACCTACAGTAATATCGGATATTAAATCTCCATTTGTTAACACTAAATCTAGTATGGCTTCCTTATGAGTTAGTTCCTCAACTCGTAAGGAGGCCATACTAGATTTAGTGTTAACTTAAGTTGTGTCTCCCCCCCCCCCCCCTCCCTAATCTTTGTATGTATGAATGACAGGTTAAATTAAAAAACCAATGGATAACTTATGATAAAAGCAGTTCAAAAACATCTGGCCAATGTTAGCCATCACATGGTTCCAAAGACAAAGCTGTCCCAGTTAAAGCTGACCTGTTACTTCTTCCACTCATTCCCTCATCCTGGCAAACACTGTTAAGACATTTAGTGGGGTAAGTAGTGCTGTGGAGGCAAGTCAAATTTTAATGCAGTGCTTTCCTGTGATGTCATCATCCCATGATGCTCTGAAATGAGCATGTGCTACACAGGTATAGAAATGGCGAACAAGAATATCCTTGCTTGGCCATTCCTTACACATCTTGGCAGGAATTCGAGAAATTGTCCAATTTACAGGGACAGCACAGACCCCTAAAACACTCGAGCTTGTCAAATTGCGATGTTTGAAGAGTGTGTCTATTTCCCCCCCCATTTTTCAAAAAGGTGCAGATTTTAATAGAAATGTGCAATTTTATAAATTAACCTTTTTACACCCCCCAGCTGTCAGACAACTGGTCCTTTTACTTCCTGGTTTATTTAGCTCAGTAGAACTAAACTCAAGAGGCAGCAATTGCCCAGAGCACCTGCCTTGCAAAGACTTCTCATTGAGCTAGACTGGGAAGTCTTGCAGACAAGAGATATGCAGCTGCTGCAAGTGATTTTAGATATAACCCAATGACAAAAATGATGATTAAATGCATGTTTTCATTGCGGAACATCTTTCAAACAGTGATTTTGTTTGGGCAGTGTAGTGTCCCTTTAAGGCCAAAAGCAGCTGATCTGGAGTCATAGCAGAATTAAAGGAGTTTTACAAATTGGCTATTTCTGGCCTAATATTTTAAATTCCTTGGTGAATTCCCAGAAATTCACAACTTAGTAAAAACCCTGCTCGTGTTGTAGGCACGAAGAGAAAGATGCATGGTTCACGATTGTGGCTGCATTTGGGAGCTAGAGTGCTCCAGCTGAACCCAATCTTTTTTGTTTTAGTTCTATACTGCAACAATCAATTTAAAATGATTTTGTTTGAGAATATCTATCTATAAACAAAAAGCTCTCAGCTCAGCTCTTTCATGGCCAGGTGTGTGTGTGTGTGTGTGTGTGTGTATCAGTATCATATTGCCAGGTACAAGACAAACAAACAAAATATCTAGATCTCATTCTACACTTAGAGTCTGTTGCTGAAAGAAATCTAAATATTTGTAAAGTAGATTACCACAGGGATGAGAAAGAAGGAACTTATCTCGATTCTAGAAAAGCATTCTTCTCCCACACAATAAAATAACTCTTTGATGTCCAGCTTTTAAATATGTGAGTTTAGAGGGAGTGTCATATCATCCAGAGGCACAGATTTAAGAGCTGGATCCCATTAAAGCAATGATGTAATATATACACACACACACACACACACACACATTATATACATACACACACACACACACACAGTAAGCTTGAGGATTAGCCTGTATTGGTGTAACACTGTCGATTTGTCAGACTTAGTGCTGTAATTAGTGACTAAAACAGTAATAACTATTTATAAAATGCACATATTCTGAATATGTTCCACTTCTTGAAAAATACGTACATTTCAGTATTTGTGATTGGGGACATGATGGACCTGCTTCTTGTCTGCCATCACAATTCACGCGCTCTACAATTTATTGCAAATACTACATATATTCTTTTTTTTTTTTAAATATACATATTTTAATATTGAGCAACAGACTTTAGAAAAGAAACGAAGAAAAAAAAAAAAAAAAAACATTGCATTCTTGTATAGTTCATCAGAAAAGGTCAAAAAACAGATAACTGGTACAAAACCACTTGGAGAAAAGAATGGCTGGGCTTTATAGAACATTCATCGGATTTATTAAAACCACACTGCTTCTAGTGGTTTTTATGCTTCAAGACATATTTACTGCTCTGCATCAACTACAAGTACCGGTGTATTAAAAAAAAAAAAAAAATTAAAAAATGTGGTATTAATAAATTAAAATATAAAGCAGTGGGAGAACCAGGGGGCACATTTGGATCCTTAATGAAACAGAAACGACAAGATCTTCTGGATGTTAACTATACTGTATACACTTTATCAGAACATCCTTAAACATCTGTTAATTGACGGAATAAATTCTGACTTTTTCTAATTTCTTGTTAATTTAATTCTGTTTTGGCGGAAATATCCGAGGCTACAGTGTATCTCTGACTGAGAGCACAATACAATGTTTTGAATGCAATGCTGGCACTCGAGGGGTTAAAGTCACCTTCATTCTCCTTTGTTTCCTGCAGTAGCATCCTTTCATTGGCCATTGTCTAATCTCTAATCACCCATGTCTTTCCTTCACTAGTAATTACAATTTGAACCTAGAGGCTGGAAGGACTGTCAGCCTCCACTGAAAATCAAAGTGGTGTTTTTGGGAAACAGCTGGCAGGCTATGTAAATGTGTCCCCTTAGAGACCCAGGCTTCGACTCAAGTCTGGTCTTAACAGAAACACATTGAATTCCCAGTTCTGACAAGTAGTAAGAAATCATTGTTGTATTTACTATAGAATAATACGTGTAGGGTTTTTTTTTTTTTTTTTTTTTTTTTATATAGTATCATCTGGAATCAGTGGCTTAAAGATTTGGCACGCAGTAAGAGATAAACAAACCAGGGCCAGATTAAGAGCCCAGAGGGCCTGGAGCTGACAATTATGATGGGCCTAATTACAGAATCTTATCGACCAAAAACACTAAAACATACCTCCCAAGCGTCATGTATCTGATGGAGATGGCGTTGGAGGGAAACTCAAAGGATGCAGCTATAAGAAAACACATACTCTATGCTAATCTCTCTCTAATTTATGCTTTCATCTTTCAAGTAAATCCAGAACCCCTAACAGCAGTGTCCAGTGAAGCAGGAAGTCAAAGGGAAGGGTAAAAGGGTGTGCCACTGATGCAAATCACGTGACCAGACCTGCCAAAAGGGGTGAACATGCCCAAAAAGGGGGCATGTCTGTCCAAAGAATTGAAAGGCCAGCCTGGCATGAAAGCTGTCCAGCTAAGGGCATACTATGCAGGCAGCACCCAGAGCTTAACATAAATGCATCAAATGATGCGCCTACCCCACGCTTTCTAAGGACTGTCCCCTAGCACTCACTTGTCCACTTGTCTCCTTATCATCTTACTAGCAGGCAGACGTTCCTGGTATATAGTCTGGGACAGAGTAAAGGTGTATATAGTGAGTGTAGAAGAAAGAGGACATGTCACAGTGTTAGAGAAACCAAAGTCTGCATTACCTAATTACCTAATTTTATTGTCAGCCAGTCCACACAAGTTTTGTTGCCATACATCCCTCTTAAACAAACTTAAAGGGACACTATAGTCACCAGAACAACTACAGATTATTGTATTTCTTCTGGTAAGTAGAATCATTCCCTTTAGGCTTTTTGCAGTAAACAATGTCTTTTCAGAGAAAATAACTCCACTGGCCACTCCTTAGATGGCGGCTAGAGGTGCTTCATGGGGCAGTACTTCCTAGTGTGCAGCACTGCCATTCAGTGTCTCCACCCTCTGCATGCAGACACTGAACTTTCCTCATAGAGATGCATTGATTCAATTTATCTTTATGAGGAGATGCTGATTGGCCAGGGCTATGTTTAACTTGTGCTGGCTCTGCCCCTGATCTGCCTAGTTGACAGTCTCAGCCAATCCTACAGGGAAGCATTGCAATTTGCTCAGACCACCACTTCTGATGATGTCAGCAGACAGAGTCAGTTCAGAGGCAGAGCCAGCAGCTGCAGACTACAGAATACAAGTAAGATTTTACTATATTTAGGGAGGCAAGAAGGGGCCACGGGGGCTAGATGGTGGTTTTTACATTTACTTACTTCTTCAGGAAAGCATATCAGTTAAACTGTTAATAGCTTTTATAGGGTCAGAAATACATGATTGTGTTCCTGACCCTATAGTGTTCCTTTAAGCAAGAGTATGTGAAGAGTAGTTAGGGTTTCCACCTTTCTTGGAAAAAAAATACCAGCCTTAATCATTTGTATAATTAGTTATGCATGACATCACATGATGTAAATCACAAGGAGTGACATAAGAGAAAATTCTGTAAAATCACCAACAAACTACTCACAGTTTGATTCTGCTGTAAAGAGGAATTGCTCCCAGTGTCTCCCTGTCTCCCAGTCTCGCAAGTCACCCATTGTCTCAGTGTCCCTATGTATCACAGTGCCAGTGTCCCCATGTAGCCCAGTCCCCTAGTCTCCCAGTGTCTGTGTCCCCATTTCTCCCATTGTCCCCATGTCTCAGTGTGTCACTAGGATACTAGGGGACACAGTGAGACATGGGGACACAGTCACCTGGGGACACAAAGACCTGGGGACACATGGGGGCACATGTGAATACAGACATGGGGACAGAGACATGGGGACAGAGACATGGGGACACTGAAACATTTGGGGAAATTAAGACACTAGGGACACTGAGAGACATGGGAACACAGACAGTGGGAGACTAGGGGTTACTGAGACACTATGGACACTGGCTGGGAGACAGACACTTGGGGACACTAGGAGACATGGGGACACTTGTGGACATAGACATGGAGGCATGGGGACACTGGAAGACATGTGGACACTGAGAGACATGGGGACACAGACACTGGGTGACTTGTGGACACTGGGAGACTTGTGGACACTGGGAGACATGGGGACACTGGCTGGGAGACATGGGGACACTGGGAGACATAGGGACTCTGAGTCAATAGGGACACCGAGATATGGGGACACAGACACTGGGAGACTAGGGGAATCTGAGAGCCATGGGGACACTGGCTGGGGGACATGGGGACACTGTGTCCCTAGAATCTCTGTGTCCCAATGTCTCAGCTTCTCCCAATGTCCCTATGTCTCACACTGTCCCCATGTGTCTCAGCGTCCCCATGTCTCACAGTGCCCCCTAGTGTCTCAGTGTCACCATGTTTTCCAGTGTCCCCAAGTATCTCAGTGTCCCCAGGTCTCCCAGTGTCCCCTAGTGTATGTGTCCCCATGTGTCCTCTAGTGTCTCAGTGTCCCCATGTCTCCCTGCAGCCTTTCACCCTATCCCTCACTTACCTGAGCTGTAAAGCTGCTGCCTGGACTCTCTGTGCTGTGTAGCTGCTCCCCCACGGATCAGTGAGTAGTAGAGAGAGGCAGGGATATGCTGTAACTTCCTATCCCTGCCTCTCTCCACACACAGTGACCCCTACTGGCCGGTGCTGGTATTGCAGAGTAATTTATTTTTATACTAAGAAAATGACCTGCAATTTGTATTGCCGGTATTACTGCAATACCGGCTGTGCCAGGCAGCCTCAAATACTGCCTGTTCCATTAAAATACCAGCCAGGTGGCAAACCTAAGAGTAGTGTGTAAAAAAAAAAAAAAGTAAAAAAAAAAAATGTTTTTTTTTTTTAAATGGGCCTATTCCATGGGCCTGGGCCTGGAGCTGCAGCTCCATCAGCCCCTATGTTAATCCGGCCCTGCCTGAGGGTAAGATGGTTGGAGGGAAGACAGTCTCCGTGCCGGTCGCTGGGTGCTGGGCAGGTTCTCTGCTGTGTTCCTGCTACCTATGAGGATCCAACAGGGGTTTGGGCGATTGCTCGTTTGCTTCTCCCTGTGCCGGTAAGCTCCCCAGTGCAGCGGTGGTTGCGTGCAGCTGATGCCTGTGTGTGATGTTTTGTTTCCCTGCCCGGAGGAGGGAGGAAAGACCGGGACCCCGCGGGAGGCCTCTGAGGGTGGCTTTAGTGAATGTGGGTGGCTTGTTGGGGTTCGAGGGTGCCTGCAGGTGGATGGCTGCAGTAAGGATCTGTGCCGCTGGTGTTTACAGTCCGCTCTTTGTACTGCCGCTGCGGGTAAGTAGTCTGTGCAGGCTCTGGTCTCAACCCAATCCCACATGGCCTCCGCCATCTTGGCGTCAGTGCCTGTAGTGCGGATCTTGGCTGCCTTGCTGTTTTGCCTTGCTTGTTTTGCGGGTCTCGAGGGTGGGGACCGGGATCACCCCCCCGGTCCATGGGGGTGGGTATGGGGCCGGTTCCACGCGGGTCTGACTCTGAGCGCTGAACGGCAGGCAGCAGGGCAGCGGCCGTCCGCCCCGCTCACCGCCGGAGAATGCCTCGGTAGTGTCAGTGAGGGATCCTCCTCTAGGGGACTGAAGCCTGTTTGGCCAGCCTCACCCTAGATCCAGGGCTTTCTGCCCGCTGAGGTCCCCCGTTGCCGGATGGTTTTGTGCCAGTAATCATGATTTTTTAAGCCTGCTTAGACTTAGGCTGCAGGAGCTGGTCTCGCTGTCGACCATCCAGCTCGGCGGTCCGGTCCGGCCCCGCCCCCACAGAACTTCTAACAATGACTAACAGGGAGCCGAGATGGAGCGAGTTGCAAGATAAAAATGTACAGGATTTCTGCATTAATTGTTCTTTTCATACTTCACAAATAGGCGTTTGTTAAATGTAACAAACATCTAAGTAAACTTAATATTAGAAACGCGTGAAATGACAATTCTCTTTAAATAGTATTATAATCAGAGATGGATTATGACCTCAGAGGGAATTACGCGGTTTCTTAATTCTTCACATAGAGGTCGTGAATGTGGCCCAAGAATATCCATGGTTCTGGGGTCCTAGTCTAACTGGGCTCATATTCCTGCTATGAATAGAATAGAATGGAATGTTACGCCTTCTCTTACAGATTTCAAAACATTAATTCACTTATAAACCTGCTTTAATATCTAGTGGGCTCTGGAAGAAACAGAATTATGGGTTGCGATCCCATTTATACAGTCGCTGAGTTCCCCTACAATATATGTAGCACTTAAAAGAGGGATCATGCAAGCATGTCACAGTGTTATCCTTATAATGGATTTTAAAAAAGTACACACACTATATATATATATATATATATATATATATATATCCCCTACCCCCCCCCCCCCCCTCTCTCCCACTTTTTATTTCATGTATAATGAAATTGTTCTCTTGTCTCTTGAGGTGGCAATCTATAAACAATTTGAGTTAGGAATTTTACAAACATAGAGATAGCACTGTCTTAAACTCAACTTGAATAATTCAAGGTTTAGAAACAAGTGACAAAGAGCAAGTACACAAGAATTTCAATAAGTATACTATCAACATCAAAAAGCAATACCTTAGTTAAAATGTAAAGATATACAGCATCATGTAATACCATTATCAATATGTAGAGAGCAATGTCTGGGCTGGTCGGCATACTTCCCACCAATATACAGCTAATTATTAGCAAACATTGCAGCAGAGTCTATCGATACTCAGACTCCTTGTTTAACAGTAACCAACGGGCAATAAATGGCCTACTAGTTACCTGCAAAGTCCAGCATTACATGGTATCTGACAGTATAGGCATGTAGCTTTGTTTAAAACAGAATACTTGCGCTCGGAATGCAGTTAATCGTCCTCATCCAATTTGGATTTCAATTTGCTACAATTTGGGGTTTAGTTTGGAATTAATCCCTGAATTTGAAATGAATGAATGAATCCCAGATTTAGGAGAACTATCCAGTACAACAATTGTTCCATTTATGACTGGCCATTCAGTAAAGTGTCTCAAATCCAAAGTGAATTTTAACATTAGATTCCAAAATAGGCAAAATAAAAAATGTAAATATATAGCTGACTAGGGAGATTTTTACCAGCACAAATAGATATTGCGGCCTGAAATGAGAAATGTAATTAGAATTTCTGACAATTCACCCATTTCAGAAGAAATTTAACAGAAAGCATTGCAGACTGTGGCTACTTGGGCCAAAACTTTAAATTTGACCTCAAGTTCACACTTCAGTGGACAATCCAGAGGGTTTACTAGACTAACAGGGTAATTAACTAAAGTGAGAATTGAAAGTGAATTTCAAATGTAAGGTAAAAATAGCCAAATTGGAAAAATTCTCCAAGTAAGCTGTGCTTTCAGTTTGGCTACTCTGACCTTACCTTAAATAGTGGATTAACTTTCAGTTAACCCTACAAGCATCAGATGAGTGAGCGGGGAATTGGAGAAATGAATTGCAAAGTTCAGCCTAAAATAGTGGTTTCAGAATTCTGGAGATTTTAGTCTAGATTTTGCAATACAGTCCGAGTCATTACAATTGATTATTAAACTACTAAATAAACTCAGTTAGTTTGGCCTAGATTAAACAGAATGTGTTGTTCAGTTTCCTATTTAGGGGTTTAACCCCTTAAGGACACATGACGTGTGTGACATGATTCCCTTTTATTCCAGAAGTTTGGTCCTTAAGGGGTTAAACTCCCTTCTGCCACTATCAAGAGTTAGACCATTTTCAAATGGTTTGAGACTTCCCTAGCTTCCCAAAACATTGTGATCCAGCCCCTCCTTACAGATATCTCTAAAGCAGAGTTTCCCATTTCCAAATTAACGAACGCTCATATTAGGACAGAGTTCATTGTCTGAGAGGGTCAGCTGACACATTTGGTGTTTGATAAATATGCACATCCAGCATTTTGTATAGAACGTGTGTGTGAGGGGCTTATTTTAAAACAGATGGTAACGAATAACATTGGTTGGCAAGACCAAATTCTCCTTTAGTAAATAGTAGAATTGCATATTCAGACAGAATTTCGATATTTGGATGAGATTTCGCAATCTCCAGATAAATGCACAGTCTGACTTTAGTTAATAAACCCCCATTACATATGTTCCAAACGTGTTGTTACCTGGAGTGCCTTTTAAGCAGTCATACCGACCTTCACTTAATAGGAATTACAGAGAACCAAAGGGAATCAAACATTTTAATTTAAAATAACCAAACTCTTTAAAGGTTGAAAAAAAAAAAAAAAAAAAAAAAAGGCAGGAGTTGTAGTATTTCGTTTTTTTTTTTTTTTTAAAGGGACACTGAGCACCATAACAAATTAGGACTGAAGTTGTTATGGTGTGTGAAGGTCCCAAGCACTGTCTTACCTTCAGGAGTTAAATAGTTTACCCGTCTGATGTCCGTCACCACTGCCTCTCCACTTCCTGCAGAGTATGAGGGTCAATCAAAACAGGGAGCTACTGATAGGGTGAGAGCTTCAACGCTAGCCTTGGACTCACACAATAGCGCACTGGCAGAGCTGATGAGCGCCGGACTAAACACTTTGGGTTTAAACAGTTTGCCAACGGTTCAACTCTTGAAGGTCCGCTGGTGCCCGCTACCTTCTTACACCATAACTTAATTCAGATGAACTTGTCATGGTGCTCTGTGTTTCTTTAATTCTGCATTTTATTCTAATATACGCAAAAGCCCCGTCAGTTCTCTACATTTCTCAGTTTAGAAAATAGGCACCATCAATGTAACTCTTTACAAAGCTCATTATAAACTGCTTGGCAAAGCAAGTAACTAAATGAGAACAATCCTTCCACATCTAATTAACAGACACCATTTATTAAAGACCTAGGGGTATAAGCACTAAACTCCTAATTGTAGCAAATTGGAAATCAAATGGAAACATTCAGGTTGAAATAGCCAAGTCAGAGATTTTCGCCTAAATCCTACCATTTGGATTTAAATTCTCTCCACGTGGCAGTTTGGTGAATAAACCGCTTTATATAAAGTTATAAGAAGCATTAAGATATATTAAGTGGTAAAACCCAAGGTCACCTGTGCATGTTATATGCCAGCACATTTCATTGGCCGATTCCCACGTTTATTTACCAGTAAAACATGAATTATTATGAAAGTAAAGTACGTGGAGCTGCAATTATACCTTTTATTATTAAATAAATAGGCCTAACTTGCAAATTACCTCCGGCCTGGAACCCTCGGGGAAAAAAACGAAATAATGATAATTTCTCTCCTGGATCAAATTTTGTTTCAGTACAGACCTATTCAGTTCGTGCCAATACTGACAATATATTTAGATACTTCCTGGAATCAGAGAATTTGGCAAACTGCAGTACATTTTAAAGGCTCAGATTGGAGTACCCTGCGTTTACAGCATTACGTAACAAAGTTCAAAAAGCTGTCATTTTAATAGGCATTTGGCAAAGACAAATTTGTGAATAGCAATTAACAAACTCATGTGAGCAAGCACTAGGCTAGGGTTTGATCTCAGGATTTATAGGTCTACCATTTTTCCTGGCCACTTATCTAGGTTCCACATTGGTGGACAGCATATGAAAGCAGCAAACTCAGTATAAAGCATTCATATACTGCAGCAGGGAAAACAAGCTGGACAGTTCCTCTGAGACCCTCCTAGGTTAATGTATTGATTGTTTGCAGTAGGTGCAAATGAAAGAATTCAGGGCAGAACTTTTCATACACTACCCATCAGCACACAAATTGTGCTGCATCCACTCTGTTTTCCTGGACATGCATCTCTTTACCACCGACTCAAATAAATGATTAGTCAAATTGGGAAAAAAGATCTCGAATATATAATTTTAGCTCAGATTTTGGACCCACAGTGTGTTGTCCCCTTGTAAATTATCCAGGATCATTTCAGGTTTTATAAAGTAAAAAAATAAAGGTTGTTCTAGACAGCTAGAGGTGATGAGCAATGGACCATTTGGAAAGAGCCTCAGAGTTAAAACATTTTAATCTAGTTTAGGGCATTTTTTTAAGTCTTGCAACTGCAATTGTTAAAATCCCGTGCATTCACCTATGCAATGTTCATGTAATCCAGCTTTGAGAGGTACTTACAATCATTTTGTTTAGGTTTCCCAACATTGGAAGCTATGAATGCAGAACGAGGAGTATGGCTGAATCTGCATGGAAATGGGGCAAGCATACCCATCAAGGGGATATTCCACCCAAAAGGCACACCCCATTGCTCTAGCCACCCCTACGCAGGGCTATCCACGCCCAAGGAAGTACTGTGAGCATGGGTTTAATGCCTTGAAGAGTTATTTCGCTAAATCCAAAATTGTAGCCAAATTAAATCCAAAGACCGATATTCAGGCTAAAATAGTGGCTTTGGGAAAATTTGCCAACTTGGCTATTATTGCCTGAATTTCGTCATTCACATTTAGTTTAATGTTTGCGGAGTTTATTTTACAAATTATGTGCTTGAGGTGTACTTCCTGGCAGGGCCTGATTAACATAGGGGCTGATGGCGCTGCAGCTCCAGGCCTATGTAATAGGCCCATTAATTTAAAAAAATATTTTAAAAAAAACAACTTGTAAAAAGTTTTGTTTTTGTTTTTTTAACTACTCTTCACATACTCTTGCTAAAGTATATAAACTCAAGACGGATGTAGGGGAACAAAACTGGTGTGGACTGGCTGACAATAAAATTAGATAAGGTAAAGCTGACTTTGCGCACTTTGCAAATGCTCTTGCTTCTTCAGTCTCAAACACTGTGTCGTGTTTCCTTTCTTCTACACTCACTGCATACACCTTTTCGCTGTCCCAGACTTTATAACCGGAGCTTCTGCCTGCTAGTAAGAAGGCTAGGAGAGGAGTGGGCCAGCGAGTGCTAGGGGACAGTCCTTAGAAAGCATAGAGCTAGCGCATCATTAGATGCATTTATGCCAAGATCAGTGGTGTTATCTGCACAGTATGCCCTTGGTTGGTCATCCTGCATGGCAGCCTGATGCGCATTCACGCCAGGCTGACAATCTAATTATTTATGCAGACAAGCCCCCTTTTTGGACATGTTTGTCTCTTTGGGAAGTGGTTCTGAGTGTGGAATCTACATCAGTGGCCCACTCTTTTACCCTGCCCACCAAAATCCTGCTTCACCAGACACTGCTGTTAGGGGGTATGGATTTACTTGAACGATGAAAGCCAGAGATTAGCATAGGGTGTGTGTTTTCTGATAGCTATAGTTTCCCTCCTCCATCATATACATGACGCTTGGGAGGTAGAACTAGTTTAATGTTTTCTGTCAATAAGATTCTGTTATTAGGCCCATCATAATGGTCAGCACCAGGCCCTATTAGATCTTAATCCGGCCCTGCTTCCTGACGATATTCCCTTGGTGTCCCCAGAGGCAGAACACCAAAACTAGCTGAAATGATGCAGGACAGAAGTAGATCAAAACTCCAAAACTCTTGGTACTAAGTACTTCGTTTTCCACTATAACAACGTTTTTCCAATCAGCATTATTACTTTTTTTGCTCCAGAAGTCCATGCTTTTAGCATTGCTGTCCATGATTTTAGTATTTTTGAGTTTTAGTAGAGCAGATAGCTAGAAACTGAACAAAAATTCCAATAAATCACTGCTTTATGGGAAAACCCAGCAGTGCTATAGAAAACATAGCGACTTCCTGGTGTGGTTCAATCCTGTAGTTTTGCTAAAAACGCAGGAATTTTATGTGTGAGTATCTTTTTCATCTATTGTTACTTTTAATGTATTGTCTTTGTATATTTTGGATGTACTGCGCATAATGTCCATTATGTAATAAAACCAGTACCATGGCTCAGTTTCCTGGTATTTGGGGCGTGGAAAAGGGGCAAGCACGGTTTGCAACAGTTTGCCCTCTTACCTGGGTCCGCCATGGCTGGTGATAGAATCTGGCTCCTTCAGAGCCGCAGAGTATCGACTGCATTTCTCTGTTTAGGGATATACTCAGGATTGACTTGAGCCAGCCTGGAGTTACACCTCCGCTAGTCTCTATATAGCAAAACACTGCACATACAGACTCCAGGTACCATCACCACTTCAAATCACTGGAGTGGTAACGCTGCTTGCAGTACCCCTAGAAGAGTTAATAAAACTCGCTTGGTAAGATCTGTTCGCCTTCCTCACTTTCTCGACATCTTACATGCAGACGAAGTCTCTGCAATGCACAAATGTCTGAGTATAGAGCATTTTCCCCAGATGGTCTGGCAATGAAAATGCAGGAAATCTCTGCGTTCTTCTATCGAAATGATCTAAACATAGACAGCTCATAATTGCTTGGAATGGAGTGAAGAAGAATACGAATGCACTTGACTGAATAGCTTTGATAAGATAAGATTCCCTGGAAGAAAGCGTGAAGCTTTTTGCAGGATCAATCCAGGAACTACACCAAGAGCATTGTGGTTTTAATTAACCGCTGTACGGTTCTTGTGCAATTTATCAGTTTTGTTATTTTTTTTCCCCTCACAGGAATCTGCAAGTTTAAATAACCCACGCTATTCTGGACTGTAACACCAACCAATCTCTGACAGTTATTTTTGTAAGATTAACGGGGTTTCCTGGACACCGACTCCCCTCTTCTTCTATATATCGATGGGCAGTGTATGAAAAGTGCTGCCCTGCAGTATGTAGGCTTCACATGCAGCTGCAGTGAAATCAACTGATTAATGGAAAAGGAATCCTTGAATTCTTAGACTTTTCTTCTGCAGTAGATGTAATGCTGCATATTACAGGAAGCACTTTTCGTGTACTGACCATCAGCCTGGAGATATGATACATGTCAAGAAAACCAGGTGGATATAGCGGACCTACGTTTACAAACACCTGGAGTACCAGAGCCCCTCTACCCATACCTCTTTTCTCTAAGCGGTCATTAAAATCATTGCAGCATATACACAGTTTAAAGCTATTAACCGAAACTATTTAATGGAGAAGGCTGTAATTTGAGATAGCAGACACAAGAAAGGTAATTTAAATTGCTCAGTGATGAAATGTGAAACTTGTCTAGCATTAAGTTGATGGAATTTTTAATTAAATGTTTTGTGTTTGTTTTTTGAATAATGCCTGCTGTTTAGCACTATACATATACATGGGGCTTACTCGCTAAATGGTGACTTGCCAAGGCTTGAGCCATTTTAAGGAAATTCACCATCGCTGCAGTTGACCTTCTAGTAAATGGCGCCCGTAATAACGTTCGGGGTTTATTCGCTAACAAACTGAAATCCCAATGGCAAAGTTTTAGGTAAAAATTATTTATCTGGGAAAATCTTTAACTAAGCTCTAGTCTCAGCCTGGAAATATTAGCCGAAATTGTAGGATTTGTATTTTAACTCTCTTTAATTTAGGAATTTATTGAACAATCCTCAGGGAAACAATATAATACTGTGATTCAAGCATATGCATAATTTGACTGTGTATTGGAAAGCAATTATAAAGATTGCGATCTCATATTTAAAAAAAAAAAAAAAAAAAAAGTAGAATTAAAGGGCCACTTATTTAAAAATAAATACAATTTGAAAGCAAGTTTCTCACAAAATCCTGATTTGCAAAATCTGTCAGTGGCTCTAACCAAACCAGGAAGTGACGCAGCGAATCATGACATTCACTTTCAAAACCACCTTTGGCTCTCCAGATGTTGTTCTACACCTCCCATGATGCTTTGCCAGCATTATGTGTGTAAGAGCATTATGGGGGATGTAGTCCACAACATCTGGAGAGCCGAAGGTTGCCTATCCCATCCCATAATCAGTTTCCAGACATTGCAGAGACTCTGGGAGTTGTAGTTTAGATGTCAGTTTATTGAAAATCAGGAGAGCATACACCTTCCATAAACCAAAGCCATTATTTCATATTCAGCAGTATTTTTAAGCAAAAATGTAAACCCTGCTGGTAAAAAAAATAAAAAATAAAGCTTAATTTTAAAAAAGAAACAAAGAATAACTAACTGTAACCCAAGCTACACAAGCATGAGTTACTGCTCTGGCCCTTTAAAAAAAAGTTAATCAGCAATAAGTGTGCAGAGAATTATAGTATCACAATAACTGTATCAAGGCATTTAAATGGATCACCATGTGTTAATTCAGCCAGCTATGTAAATGAGAATAAATTTGAGATTTCTGAATTGCATCACACATGTTCATTTTATGACAAGGATGGAGACATGTGAACAAATAATTATGTGTCTGGCTGCCTCTTTAACAAAATAGCCCCAGCTGCAAAATGCTCCCAGTGTGTGTACAACATGCTGGGAGGGACATGAAAATATACTACAGCAGTTTGGGAATAAACTAGCAGAGGGGTGTGTGAAGCAGAATAAGAGTGTATATCAATTGTTCTCACAAAATGTATTCACCAGTAAATATCCAGATTGTTTCATTCTTCCAATCAGACTACAGTGATGGATTGCACTATAGTGAATTAGAAATGAAGAACAATCCAGTGGATTTCTCCCAAATGAATGTGATGTGTCCTGGCAGGATTTAGCACAGAGTGGAGGCAGGTGAGTTACATAGTAAACTAATTAAACTATTTAATAGCTTTCATCTGTCACTGGGGCTCAATATATGGAATAAAACACAAAATGCACTTTTAGCTAAACACTAATGGAGAGATTTAACAAGTTATATTCTGGGTCCAAGTGCTCAACAAAGAGCAATCACCATGGAGACCAGAAGAATGCCTCTTTACATTTAGCACTTGTTTCCCCTTGATAAATAATAACCCCCAAAGTCTCTGCAAACTAAGAGTCTTTTGGCAATTGCTACAAAGTTAAAAGTAAGGACAAAATAAAAAACAAAAGATCAAACTCCCTTCTCTGATAGAGACTTGCTGCAGGACATCTTGTCTGCTACAGTTATTATACCTGAAGTAATGGCAGTAGAATCATTTCACAAACTAGTGACTGGCAGCTGGCCTTGGCAAGAGGGTTCTCCTGCATTACTGTCTCCTAATCCATTATACACAGCCAGTAGTGAGTATCCCAAATGATTCCCATTTCCCAATGCTAACAGACAGATAGCAGATAACATTCCCAGCCTGTCAGCAAAGTGGCTTTTTTTTTTTTGCTGAGATATCACCTAAGTTACTCATACTTTTCTAAGTGCATTGTCATGTGTCTCACTATTATCCCATCATCAGATCACAGGGTCTGGTCTGCTCAGAGTCCTTCTGCAATAAATGGATTAGAATCTGTGTTTGCCAATGATAAATGACACGATTTAGATGATGGGTAGGATTTGTTTTACAACTGCAAGCAGGTAACGTGTGTCTGATGTAATTATCAGACAATGAACTAAGAGACAGACAGAAGGAAAATTAACCAAAATGATAGAATTCTAAGGTACTCAACATTCTACACATAGAATCCCAGCTTAGAGACAGGTTTACTGTACTAACCATCCCATCAGTGCCTGAATCCACACTCAGGCTACACAGCTAGCCTATAATAAATATAATTTTATAGAAATTACATTACAAAAGGGAGGAGGGCAAAGTTCACCCATGGTTCCTAGAAATGCTCACACTAAAAGTGGAATTTAAGTTGAGCCTTTCAGTATGAAGGTTTGCACTCAGGGGGTTCTGGCACAGGTGAAAGGTGGGTGCTCAGGGTGTACTTACAGTCTCTCTGCGTTCCTGGGAATGTTTTTAGGAACCGATTTAAGTCCCAAGCCATGGCAATCCACGGTGGTCCCACTGCAGGTACACAGCGCTGGGCAGCCCTGGGCACCAAGCTGGCAGACAGAGCTCCATGCCAGGAGGCAGACTCCAGCTCCCATCCACCAGGAGAGGGTAAAACAGCCTTCCACAGCCATACTGGCAGCCAAAACCCAGAGAAATCACGATTCCAACCCTTTAACCCTTCAGATCCAGGCTCCTTGGCAAATCCCAGGGAAATGGTGTGAATGAAGATGGTACTAGGTGTGATTTCTCACAATGACACAATGGGAACTAGTTCAATGAATGGCATCCCCTGGGCAGTCTGGGGGCTCTCTCTGCACTGTGTGTCCTCTGATCTCTGTCCTGGAGGCTGGGTCCCAGCATAAATACTGAGAGAGGCAGCACACACTAGCATATAACACCAGTCATCCATCAATTCACAGACACAAATATCAAATGTGACTCCTCCCTGCTCCCTCCTCCTGTCTTCAAACCTCCTCTCTGCCTAATGTGAAGCCGAACACACAGCCTTGCCCCCCCTGCACAATTACAGGGGGAGAGAAGGGGACACGTTGTTGAAAAACTAAGGAGCAACAATGACTTTCAATCAGCACACACACAGACACACAGCCTTTAACACTCAGCACCTTGCTAATCAGACAAATGGCAACTGCATGTGCTTTGATCCAGGAATTCTATGCAGGCTGTTATGGGAAGGACTTTATTTGAAAGTACAGTTTAAACTTTGGTGAGGGACAAAGCTTTGTAATCCCTGTGTATTTATTCAACTGCTGCTGCAGAGTAATGGGCAAGGACTGGACCACTCATGGCTGACTTTGGCACCACAGATAGCTTTGAACTGTATTTCCTCTTAGGGTTGGCTGAGGGTCGTGAGAATTGTAGTTTACAAATATCTTGGATGGCAATATCCATCCGTGAGTTATGTTAGTTGGTAGTGGGTGATGTGATCTCTTAGTGTGTAATAAGATGCCAGTTTTTGTGGGTGACTGGCACTGGTGGGTTAAGGGCATCCTTGGTGTGGTGTTAATAGGAGACAGACATCTGTCCGTTCTAGAACCTTCTAATCTAAGACTTGTATGGGGTATATTGAGCAGCAGAACTGACAATCGTTGGCTTGTTTAAGAAATTATGTGAGGTCAAAAAAAAAGCAATGGTTTACTTATTAAAAGACAAACTGCAGCAAAATCCGAATGGCAAAATGCAGGCTAAAATAAAGGATCGGGAATAATTCTCCAACTCAGCTAATCTCACAGCTTGATTATTTTGCTAACATTTTGCAATCTTGTCTTCATTTCACTCCAAATTGGAGTTTAGTGAAACATTGTTAAGATTCCTATTTATTAAGATTTGTATTATAATCTCCCATCAGATGGTACCATAGGGGGGAGTGGGTATGTTATAATTAGATCAAATAATGATATTGAGGTTATAAAATAAATGTGATATAAATACAGGACCCATGACTTACAATAATTTTTTTTTTTATTGGGACTTATTACACTTTCTATATACAGAGAAATTCTGGGACAACATTCTAACCAGCAGGAACATTCCATGGTTTCCATGGCAACTGCTCCACTCTTAGAACTTTGCCCCATTGTTGCTATCTGTAAGGAATGTCACAACATTCTGGAGCAGTCATTTCAGTTTAGACCCTGTGTACAACTAAACCAACACTGTTTCTATATAATATCCAGACACTACTTTTCCTATTGAGTGTCCATATATCCATATATAAAGCACAGCATCATTGCACTGACATTTAAAATGAACTTTTATTCCTTGAGGTTAGGGTGGAAATATATAGCTTGGGGGTATGTTTAGATTTTAGAAGGAGTGCAGGACACAGTGTGTCACACTATTTGGAGTTTATTTAGAGCTGTATGTGATGCTAATGTCTCTCAGAACTTGAAAGTGGTAGGCTTTGAATGGGATCCATAGCTGTAATTATAAAAGGTTAAACGTGCTCTTAATAATTGTAAAAAAAAAATGTTTCCCTACCAATATTAGCATATTATATATAAAAGGCTAAGAGAGTTTGTGATGCGCATATGATTTATACCACTAGATGGCAGCAGTTCCCCTGTTCATTCCCAGATACAATGTTTGTGACAAGTTACAGAAGATGCTGATAGGATGAAGGACCTATAGTTCCTATCTTCCCTTCCAGATTGGTGTGTTGTGCCATGTACAACTATTTCATTAAAATATATAATGTATCATGGTGTGCTGCGCAGTGAGAAGTGGAAAACTGCAAATTAATGGCGTAATGGTCAGTACGGATGAAGAAAGTAGGACAACTTTGTAAAAGTGGTGAAATCACCATGGGAAACACTGGAATGTTCCTGGTGATGTCTCCCCTTCTAGAACTCTGCACAACTGAACCATGACTGCTATTTCAAACAAGACAGAGTTAGAGTTTTTTAATTAAAAACATTTTTTATTATTTTTTTAAATATATTTTTTTATTTTTGTAGTGCACAGGATGACCATCAAGGATGCTCAAACTAATCACAGTAGTGTAAATGTCAAGGCAGAAAAGTAATACAATTATAAAAAGCGTGATGGTACAATAGTGATGTCGCGAACATAAAATTTTCCGTTCGCAAACGGCGAACGCGAACTTCCGCAAATGTTCGTGAACGGGCAAACCGCCATAGATTTCAATAGGCAGGCACATTTTAAAACCCACAGGGACTCTTTCTGGCCACAATAGTGATGGAAAAGTTGTTTCAAGGGGACTAACACCTGGACTGTGGCATGCCGGAGGGGGATCCATGGCAAAACTCCCATGGAAAATTACATAGTTGATGCAGAGTCTGGTTTTAATCCATAAAGGGCATAAATCACCTAACATTCCTAAATTGTTTGGAATAACGTGCTTTAAAACATCAGGTATGATGTTGTATCGATCAGGTAGTGTAAGGGTTACGCCCGCTTCACAGTGACAGACCAAACTCCCCGTTTAACGCACCGCAAACAACCGCAAACAGTCCATTTGCACAACCGCAAACTCCCCATTTGCACAAGGTTGGATACCAAGCTAGCTATGTCCCGTTCCTTGTCCTCACTGATGTCATTGAAGGTCTCTTCCTCCACCCAGCCACGTACAACACCAAGGGTCCCCGAAAGGTGACAACAAGCCCCCTGTATTTTTTTTTTAAATGTACACTACTGTTACACCAGATATGAGTTGCACTGGTGTGACACTGTGCCCTGGCAGGCCCTGAAACGCACACGTGTGAAGGAAACTGACTGCTATGATATTACAGTCAAAAAAGTTTTTTGTTTTTTTTAAATGCAAGCTATTGTGACACCAGATATGAGTGGTGGCACTGGGCAAGTGGGCACAGTATACGCTGTGAGCCTGGCAACTGCAATTAGATTACACAGAAAAAAAAAAAAAGCAGACTGATGTTCTAGCCCTAAAAAGGGCTTTTTGGGGTGCTGTCCTTACAGCAGAGATCAGATGAGTCCTTCAGGACTGTAGTGGACACTGAATACACTAGCCTAGCTATCGATTTCCCTATTAAATCAGCAGCAGCTACACTGTCCCTCCTCTCACTAAGAATGCAGCTTCCGGGGAGCGGGGCCTAGCTGTCATGGAGGAAAGACGCACTTTGTGTGAGCTCCCTCAATATCTCACTTTAAGCAGCTATCAACAAGCGAATTTCACCCCAGAAGGGGATGACCCAGCAATGTTGCTCCTACCTGACCGACCCGACATGCTTACCAGCAACTCGACAGAGTCTTACTTACCTCCGCGTGGCAAGTGTGGCCTGGTGCTCACCGGGCGGGAGAGGCGGCCAAACCCCCTATCCTGGGATGCCCAGGAGCAGCAACTTCCCGGCAGGAGCTCCGTTACCCCCCCCCCCACCACCACCACCACCACCTCTGACCGGTGGGGGGTTTTCTGGTCCACCCCTGAGAGGTTGTCTGGAGCTAATGGACGCACAGAGCACAGCGGCCCAGGCTGACATACTCATCTGGGACTCTCCCAATATGGCGGCAGCCGAGTGTCCTCCTGGTACCAGCAAAGCATGGCAGGATATTGATTCTAAGCTGGACAGACTCTTTAATCAATTTTGGAAGCAAATAACAAGCAAGACGCCCCAACAAGCTCCACCACAGCCCCAACAAGCTCCACCACAGCTAAGCTAAGCGAAGCAGTCCCCATTAAAATCCACCAACGCAAAAGGCGTCGAAGACGGGACCGGAGGCACAAACAGAAATGCAGAGCCTGCCCCACGTCAAGCACTCGCCTCCACCTTAAGCCACCACAATCCCGCACCGGACGTGAAGCACCACCAGGACAGATCCGACCACCCGACAAAACAAGCTTCCACCACCTCAAGCCGCAAACCCGGCACTCAGCCAGAGACTTGCCTTTGTTGTTCCAGGTATCAGGGACTCCCAGGGTCTGCACCTGGCGCCCAGAAGGGATCGGATGAGCACAAGCAGTAAACAGCAGCCTGCCAAGCATGTCCCACTATAGCCGATCCTCCACACCATGCCTTTGTTCACATGAACTGCTCTCTGCACATTAACTAATCGTAAAGTAGCAAGCGTTTAAACATATTATTATTTTACCTCCTAAAGAGTTTATTGTCGTAGTTCCTTACATGCCTTTACCTTAACCGTTCATGTATTATGTTATTTACTAGTCTCATCTTGATTTATAACTAGTGGTGGAGCTGCTGATATAAATACACAGTTGATAACGGGCAACAGAGGCGGCTCTAGACTTTATAAGGCCTTAGGCGAAACTCAAACATGAGGCCCCACTAACAAAAAAGTGTCACATATACACATTGATGCACAGTTTACCTGTGTATGTGCCTGAGAGTGTGTCTGACAGAGTATCCTTGTGTGTGAGAATGTATGTCTCTGTGAGCATGTTTGCGTTTTTGTCTGAGACTGAAGTGTGTTGTGTGTATGGCGGGTGATGGTGTGAGGGGGTGATGGTGAGAGGGAAAGGGGGGTGATGGTGAGAGGGAGAGTGGGGTGATGGTGAGAGTGAGCGGGGGTGATGTGAGAAGGAGGGGGTTGATGTGAGAAGGAGGGGAGTTGATGTGAGAGTTAGGGGGGGTTGATGTGAGAGTGAGGGGGGTTGATGTGAGAGTGAGGGGGAGTGATGTGAGAGTGAGGGGGTGATGTGAGAGTGAGGGGGTGATGTGATGTGAGAAGGAGGGGGGTTGATGGTGAGGGTGGTGGGGAGGGTGGTGAGGCTGAGGCTGGTGGGGAGGGTGGTGAGGCTGAGTGTGGTGGGGAGGGTGGTGAGGCTGAAGGGGAGGGTGGGGAGGCTGAAGGTGGTAGGGAGGCTGAGGGTGGTGAGGCTGAGGGTGGTGGGGAGGGTGGGGAGGCTGAGGGTGGTAGGGAGGGTGAGGAGGCTGAGGGTGGCAGGGAGGTTGATGAGGCTGAGGGTGGTGGGGAGGGTGGTGAGGCTGGCTGAGGGTGGTAGGGAGGGTGATGAGTCTGAGGGTGGTGGGGAGGGTGGTAGGGAGGCTGAGTGTGGTGGGAAGGGTGGTGAGGCTGAGGGTGGTAGGGAGGGTGAGGAGGCTGAGGCTTTAGTCCCTGGTGGTCCAGTGGGCTCCCTGGTGGTCCGGTGGCCACTGCTCCCGGTCTGCAGCTCCGCAGCTCCGCAGAGCTGCAGACCATGTAATCTCGCGAGACCATCAGAGCGTTGCCGTGGCAACGCTCTTATTGGCCAGTTTTCGCGAGACACATGATCTGCAGCTCTGCTCACTGCGGAGCTGCAGACCGGTGTCTGCGGTGGCTGGCCGGGCAGACAGGAGGGGCCTCGCACCCGGCGGTATACTGGGCAAGCCGCCGGGCCCCCTCCTGGTGTCAGGTCCTCAGTCAGTGACCGAGGACCTGACACAGTCTGCCCACAGGCGGCCCAGATGCTCTCGGGGTGCTTTGTAGCATTGACGCAGGTCTGAGTGAGGAGATGCTGGCGTTCGCCACGGCTGCCTCTTGCGTCATCTCCTACATGGCAACTCTCTGGAAACACGTGGGGGACGTCTGTACATGCGGCGACAGTCTTCTGGATGGCTCTGTGGGGCCTCGGCTCGGTCATCCTAAATAGAGGTAAGCTCCCGACCATAGAGCCTTGCCAAAGAAGGGCACAGAGTTTTCAAACTTTAATTTATGTATGTGTGTTTGTATATGTACTCGGTCAAAGGAAATCCAAGACAGAGAGAAGTAAATAAACTGAAAAGATAGGGAGGAGCAGACAGGAACAGTATGGGTGGGGGAGAGGGGTGGGGTAATTCGCTTCTGCTAGGGAAATTATCAAATATATTTTATGTATCCCTTCTTAGGTGTCTATGTTGATGTATATTCTTCCCGTAATGCCCAGGTTTTGTATAAGGAAGGTAGCGAGTTTCTAACTTGTGCTATTATTTTGTCCATCAAATAATTCCATCTTATTTTGTGTATCACCATGTCCATCCCAGGAGAATGATTCACTGTTTTATGGAAAACCTTTAGTGTGTGTGTGTCTTTGTGAAAGGCTAGTGATCTCCAGGGTTCTTCACCAACCTTTGATTTGTTGGAAATTCAACGAATTTTAAATTTATAGGCCAAAAGTGTCCAATTTAAAAGCATCTCAGAAATTATCACTGTTTTCACTTGGCATGTTCGCCTAAAATTTGAAATTAGTTTTGGACTAACTTTAGATTCTAGACATTTCACACTTTGGTCAATAACCCTGCTTGAATATGTATTCTCAAACTAATATCTAGTCATCAATGGAAGGTCACTCATTGTCTTATTTATTACGTACACCTGCTTTTTTAACAGTCAGCCAGCAAATCATTTGGTGGAAGATTAATGTGAAACAGACACCACGTAGACCATCCATCGATGTTTGTCCAAACATTATAATGGGTAGACACGTCCTCTATGCAATGTTAGCTGTAGTGCAATTGCTGGGCCAGATGTAGTGGTTACAGCATCTCAAGAACAGCTGACTTCTTCAGTTTATCAAAATTTTCAGCCTTAAATTTCCAAAGAATGGTGACCTACACAAAAAACATCCAGTGGTTGACGGGAAGGCTTGCCTTACTCATAAGTGAGGCTAAAGAGAATGATGGGAATTTTTCAACCCGAGAGACCAAGATCCTAAACAAACAGTCTTTACAGCAGTGGTATGCAAAAGGGTATCTCTGAAAACACAATGAATTTAACGTTTAAGTGGGTGGGTTTCAGCAGCAGACCACCCAATGTTTTACTCCTGTCTGCCTAGAATGGGATAGGGGAATGTTGGGCTTTGATTGCGAAAACTGGGTAACTGCAGATTGGAAGAATATTGCCAGGTACATTTGCACACAACCAAAAAAATAATTGGTTCTATCAAAAATATTTTGTTTGGGGCAAATCTGTTTTTGTCCATATGGTGTTTCAAAAATTCCATTCATGCTAAAGTTTTTGGAAAAATCAACCATACAAATCAAAATATCATACAAATGCTATGGGATGAGGGAAGGGACTTGGAACGCCTTTATTGACAAGATGTCATCTCTATGAATTATAGAAAGTAGTGCAGATTAAATAGGATTGATAGGACATGATCTTTCCATTAAAATAAGTCATATTTGTGTGGATATAACATGTGGGAGAATTCCTAGATTTGTAACGGTTCAAAGAGGATTTTCCCAAATATAAGTGAATTTTCTAGAACAGGATCTACAGATATAAAGCAGGACTTTGCCATCTCCCTTTATCCTGTGTGTAGGTCTATTTGCAGTAGTTCTTGTTTCATGTAGCGGCTTATATGCTGCCGCACCGATGGGCCTCTTTCATAGAGAACTGAAAGATCTTCAGATAAAAAGAACTCTATATACAGAAACGAGGAATGAAACCTTAAAGGGAAGTTTCAGACTCTAACCCTAAGCCCTTTAGGTCTCTTTTATTGTTAAACAATAAACATCCTTTTTTTTCTGTCTTTCTAAGAAGAGAATTAGAAATTAGATCAGGGGATGTGAAGTGTTGTATCCCAGATGTGTTGTTAGAATTGAGAATATTTTGTTACCTTTTAAAATTTAAACCAGAAACCTAATAAAGGCATAGTTTGCATTGTACCCCACTCCTAAGGATCCATATTTATTTCATACTGTGTGAGTGTGTTATGGATGGATTTGACATCAATGTGCTCCGTAACAGTAAAGTAATTGTTTCTGGACATAACTTATTGTGTGTCTGAGGTTTGAGCAATGTATTGAGCCAGGGGTCAAGTCCTGGGGAAAAAAGTGTGGGAATTTACGCAAGATCCACCTCCCACCTCTTCCCCCACCCCCCAAATAAAATTATACGCTTGTATGCATATATATAACTGGGTGAAGGGGTGACAGTGTGTGGGGGATGAAAGTGATTGGGGATGGTGATATTGTATGGATGGGGTGTTAGTGTGTGTATGGGGATGATAGAGTGTGTGTGGGGGTGACTGTGTGTGTGTGTGGGAGGGTGACAGGGTGTGTGGGGAGGTGACAGGGTGCATGTATGGAGGGAGTGACAGGGTGTGTGAGGGGGGTGTGACAGGGTTTGTGGGGGTGGGCTGTGACAGTGTGTGGGGAGACAGGGTAGGGATGGCTGTGACAAGGTGTGGGTAGGAAGGCTGTGAGAGGGTGGGGAGCTGTGAGAAGGTATATGGGCTGTAAGAAGGTAGGGGCTATGGGAGAGTAGGGGGCTGTGAGGTAGGTAGGGGCTGTGAGGTGGGTAGGGGGATGTGAGTGGGTAGGGGTCTGTGAGTAAATAGGGGGACTGTGAGTGGGTAGGGGGGCTGTGAGTAGGTAGGGGTTCTGTAATGTGGATAGGGGGGCTGTGAGTGGGTAGGGGGGCTGTATGGTGGGTAAGGGAACCGTGAGTGGGTAGGGGGGCTCACTGACAGACACACACACTCATTCACTCACACATTCACTGACAGACACACTCACAGACACACACTGACAGATTTACACACACAGACTCACTGACAGACAGACACACACACACATTTCCCCCCAACACTCTCAGATTATTTTTTTAATTTTAATTTAAATCCACCCAGCCTCCCTACCTCTGGGAGAGATGGGTGGATTTTTTTACCTGGGGTCCAATGGGGCTGCTGGCTGGGCTGTTTGGGTAGGAAGGCGTGCAAGTGGGCGGTCAGCTGAGTTCCAGGCGAGCCGCATAGTGATGCTGGGAGTCGGAATATGACGTCACATTCCGGCTCCCGGCATCACTCAGCGGCGCGCAGGGAGAGCTCACAAATCAGCACTCCCTCGCTGCCTGTCTGGACTCCAACTGCCAGCCTCGCGGGCAAACAAGTCCTGCAAGACTACTAACGGGAACGGCGTTCCTGCTGAGGAAAAAGTGCAAGAACGCCGTTCCCACGCGTTCCTGCAATACTCGAGCCCTGCACTGAGCCCTTTGATAAAGAGCTGTATTCCTGCTCTAGAATCCCACCGTGAGATCATGACTATATTCTTGCTCCAGACTCCCGCCATGAGATCACAGGCTCCTGCTCTAGAATCCCACCGTGAGATCATGACTGTATTCCTGCTCTAGAATCCCGCCATGAGATCACAGGCTCTGTATTCCTGTTCCAGAATCCCACCATGAGATCACTGTATGTGAAAAGCAAATGCCTGGAGCAATGGACCTTAAAGTGATTGCATACAATCATACAAATTAAAAGGGTTCTCTGAAGTTTATTGTGGTTATGGTGCAAAAAGTAATCGGTTTGTGTCAAATCATTTTTAACAGTTAGACAAAGAATGGAGCTCATTTATTTTTTGGGGGATCTCTCCTCATCCGATGATTTGGCAGAGTTTTTATAAGCAACCCCTATTTTATAGAACATAAAAGACCTGTGATAATGAGTCTATGGGATCACCTTGTTTACTTTCTGTCAAACAGCTCAGATGTATTGACACAAAGTAGGGTGATGGCCCCTGAAACTCTGTAGTGGTTATGGTGCTTGTTGTGCCCATTTAACAAGAAAGAAACTGTGAAATATTTAGGTTTGTTTGTGTTTTGCTTTTTTGTTTTTTAGTTTACATTGTTGTTCACAAAAATATATGAAATTGTGTATCTTCTTAACTGGCGGTAATACCAGTATCATGGTGGAAGAAATTTAGAATTCTGTGCCCGAAGTATTAGAGGCCTCTAAGAAAGGCTGTTGCAGAGATCATTATCAGCAGCTTGTCACAAACTTACCTGCACCAGGCGCCTGCGCCTCTCCCCTTGTTGGGCATTGTGTGACAAACTTTTTGGGCAGCTGTGCTGCTCACCTCCTCACCTCACCTCCTGAACGCTAAACATGGTCACGCAACCTGACCAGGAATTGTGGTATAACATTCGCCCCCACGAACAGCTTCCTTTAATGGTTTGGGTGGTACAAAATCCACATTTGCTGCTTATTTAGATTGCGTGATGTCCTGCCTGCCCTTAAGGTGACCATGTCATCTAGGTGACCCCTTTCTTTAAGTATATCATAATAAAATGGATTTGTATCGGCTCCGTAAAGAAGCTGAGTACCACAATGGGACCCCACCATACCCATACACATATTATTACTAGCAGCAGCTCGTGTCTCCTTTGCTATATCCTAGCTAATTGATGCCCAATATTTACACTGCAGATCTTTGTTATATCCCTTGATACTTGCGTGGATTGTACAAAGAGTCTTACTAAGCATCATGAGAAATGTAGTCTACAAACATCTGCAGTGTCCTGGGCAGACGGTGATGATGTTGCCTTGTGGTTACGTTTATTTTTGGCAAACATGCATTAGTACAAGATGTTCCACTGTTTTGTTTTCAAACAAGGAAGAATATGATTTATTAATGCGATTTCCTATTGAATACTGCATCACATCAGACACAGGTACCCATCCATTTCATATCAGAGTAATAGGAAAACAAATGTGTTAGCAGAACAAATGCTGACTTACAGTGAAACACTGTAGGAAATAAAGATGAAGATTAGGAATCTCCAAGCATTATAATTACTACAGAGGGCTGTTGTGCGATAGCATCACTCCCTATGTAAGTAGTATAACCACTAGCCAACATCTTGACTTTGTACCTGAAGTCCACCAGATGTCAGTCTTTGAGTCTTTCTATTCCCACCGAAGTCCTAGAGAAGTCAAGACTGGTTGGACGTCTTTCTATTCCCACCGAAGTCCTAGAGAAGTCAAGACTGGTTGGACGTCTTTCTATTCCCACCAAAGTCCTAGAGAAGTCAAGACTGGTTGGGCTTTGTGAAGAGGCTAATTAAAGGGTATCTGCCAATTCCTTGAATTTTAACAAACATATTTACTTATCCTCTGTGTTTGTGAGGTCTAAAAAAAAATTTAAAGTTTGAGGGCTAACCAAAAATATTGTATTTTGATGCTGTGAAACGGCTAAGTCTTGTGATGAGTTGTGCATCCGTATTGATATTCAGAAATATATTAATCTGCAAAGGACCCCAGGCACAAACACTGCCCGTGGGTTAGAAATGAATGACTTGACATTAGATGCTAGGGTATGTGGTTCACTTAACCAAATAATTTAGGAATATGGCTTCTGGGCATTTCTGACATCCTTGTATCTCGTTGTGGGGATGCATGACAAGTAGGATGCAAATGTCGGCTGTGCAAAGCACCCTGGGACTGGCTCTCACAAATGACAATGAAGAAGCACACAGACTGTCAGGCACACAGATTGCTAAAAGCAAGCCCATATTGACACACATCCACCCTGCAGCTGGGAAAGCATAATGGTGGTGCTGTCAGCCGGCTACTGGGTTTATTCTGTAACCGAGTCAGCCAAAAATCTAGCTCACCAACTGTTGCAGCATTAAAACCCCCATGAAGCTTTGCCAGCCTGTTCATGGTGAGAGAGAAGCTTCTCTTTTAATACCAAAGCATTTATTTTTGGCATGAATGACACTAACAATTAAGCAGGGATTTCTAAAGGATACATTTTGCCTTTATAAATATTAATCCAACATTAACCTATTACAATTTTGCACTAAACTCCAAACTTTCATGAATTGATTCCAAATGGCAAAACTGAGATATTTCCAAATGCAGTTTTTAACCTCAGTTTTGCCAATGTCACAATATCTGCCCCTTGTAACGCTGTGTGATCCCACAAATTATGTATTTTCTGAGTTCTGATGCACACCCTCAAATCCCCAGCTTCCTGGTGCCTCATTATGACCTCATATATGACTTTGGACTCCTACCATTAGTCTCCTTTCATAGTGTCAGCCCATGTGATGCTTTTTGATGATGTGTACAGACTTGTGACATCATGGTCTTCTGTGACCAATCAAAACCCAGTATAGGGTATATATACTTTCTTGTTGTCCTTGTTTCTTTGCCCTGTCGTGGTTCTTGTTACATAAGAGTGTGTTTATTCTGTGTATTAGATTTCCTGTTTTCTGACCTCGGCTTGTTTGACTATTCTTGCTCTCTGTTATCCTGATCTTGGCCTGGCTGTTGATTCCGTGTGTTTCTGTTATCCTGACCTCGGCTTGTCTGTTGCTTATTCGCTGTCTGCTTACAGACATTTTATATTTCTGTCTCAGGCACTAAGCGGGCCACTTATCAAGGACCGTTATGTGTACCTTTACTGTCTCCTTTAGGTTTGCGTGTTAGGGTAACTGTATTCCTGACAGGGCCCTCTTCACATGCTGTTACAGTATGTCAATCATGTTTTGTTAGAATTTAGTGTTTGTCTTGTTTACCTGTTGTACAGAGCTGTGGAATATGTTAGTGCTATACAAATAATTGTAATTGTAACTGTGTGCGTTATTCAGTTATTTGCTGGGTGACAGTGATGAATGGAGTTTTCAGTTCTCCTGTGAATTAGCAGAGGGGTTCCTGCAAACTAACCATGAATTTATTCTAATCAATGATAATTTTGTAGCAGGCAGAGCCTTAAAATTTTAGTTTTTTGTCTTTTTTCTTTTATTTTGCAACATTTTTTATTAATTACCTACTTAATGTAGCTTGGAGTGTCCATTAAACATCATAGTTTAATTTACTTCATAAAGCCGTTATTGAGTCAATCATCTCACACTGCAATTCTAAGGCTCTTCTCATACCTTGACCAATCAATCCGCGAGATATATGTATTAGAAATAAGATTTAGATGTTTGAAAGAGGGATCCCTAATACAAATTCATGCCAAGGCTAGGAGCCGACTTGTTTCTGTCCTACCCCTTGTTATTCTGTTTTTAGCATTGTTCAATGGACAAACAGAACTTTCAAGTAACTGATGACAAACAAGTTTAAAAATACAAAAATAAAATGATAAGATCCTTCACACCTATGTTTTTATTTGTATTTTTTCCATTTAATTACAATATAACCTATAAATTGCTGCATGCTAATGGAGAATATAATATGCAAGTGTAGTCCGGTACCCGTTGACATTACGTTACCCCAAAGCTCATGTTTAAGTAACCCGGTGAGAAATCTTGACCTGGTGGCTGCTAGGCCATTGCTTATTTTATCTGTTGGTTGAAAAAAGGCATATCAAATTTCTGTATTTTATTGCTGGAGAAATAATCATTTTTTTCAGCTAAAGTACATTGCTCGACAATGCACATTTTAATTGCATTTTAATTAGAGAAATCCTGAAAGTCTGGCAGTGTTTTTCCAATCTGACAAACAGAGTCTCTCACCCGTGTAAAAACGAGAGACTTAGTCACAGCCATTTTGTAACGTGTGTATGCTGAAGCCACGTGGCAGATGAATGGTTTGGCATAGAGTGCTGTTCAACATGGCTTCCTGTGTGCTGGTTTATACGATAACACATATATAACATGCCAGTCTCTAGCACATTACAACCTCCCATCTGTGTCTCTCACTGTTAGTATTTCTCTATGATTTTTGTACCCCTGCCAAATCCATATACAGGAACAAAAATACGAGTCTGTTTTAGAAACCTGATGCCGTATGTAACATGGAGACGAAAAGGACACCTGTTTGATTCTTTAGGGTATCCTGTTGTTTCTGTAAGTCTGTTTGAATATTTCACGGTCTTTTAAAAAGCGTTAGGAGCGCTGTAAATCAGAGTTCTTAATGTTGCTACTCAATAAGAGATTTCATTTTTTTTTTTTATGTTTCTCCACCAAGAACAAAGGACTTCGACTTGCAATACTTTTTAATTAAAGCATTCCTGGGCCCCACCACTTCTTTTAAACAATTCCTTAAGAAGAATGGTTGAATTCTTCAATAGAATTACATTTTCACGACATCTGACCCATGATGAGACCGAACAACGTCCTAACATAATGTTGGTTTAGAGACATTATAAAGGAGATAATGACTATACTAATTATCTTGGTATGGTGAATTGTTTGGAATAAAGAAGGGTGAATGATGGGAGACCCCTAAACCCTACTTAAACTGGGCACCAGGATTTGTACAAAATGACCAGTTTAGCCGCTTTTATGGTTCAATAGATTTAAAGGGATGGTAACAAAGTAATACAATTCACTCAGGTTTTTTTTCCATGAAGATCTTGCTCTCTTTAGACCTTATTGTCCTAGATGCTTTAATTAGAGATTGATATTCTTTATTTTTCAATTGAAAAACTAGGTTTATGTCTGTAGGATTTCAGGAGAAGAAGGCGCGAGCGTGATACAAGCTTTCCACCCCATGAAATTAATGTTTAGTATCCAGGGGAGAGATAGAAAGGTGATAGATAAAAAAAAAATTGCAACTAATGAGAATCGCAGATTCAAGCCTATAATAAACCTAATAGTCATTATCTTTCCTTGTTAATGACTACTATAGCTTATAGAGCACATCTGGACAGAAGCAGAACAACAATGTTTTAAGTGAAATTCACCACCAGTGTCTATGTTTTTTCATACTGGGCACTAGTTAAGGGAAGTGTGTTTTATGGTATGTCCTATAGAGAAAATTGGAATGAGGCTTGATATTTGCAAGATACAAATATAATCTTCCCACCTTTCCTATATCTACCTATTTCTGGTCAATATCCTCCCAGTTATGCCCAGTCCCAAAATACATTCTATATTAGACCTTTTGGAACATTTTGACTGCCTAGGATTGAAATAATCCTTAATGTAATCTTTTAAACCTGTACAGCAAGCATGTCAAACTCAAAGGCTAGCAAGGGCTAAATAAACAAGGTTAATTTAATGTGGGCCGCAAAAAAAACAAAAATTTAAATTTTCATAGAAACGTAGGTTTATTTTGAAAAGTACAGTATTAAAAAAAAAAACAGTGACCCCCTCTACTAAAACCCAGTCCCCCCCCCTGTCTACTAAACCCCAGTCTTCCCCTCTCGTCTACTAAATCCCAGTCACCCTCTCGTTTACTAAATCTTAGTCTCCCCTTGTCTACTAAATCCCAGTCCCCCATCTACTAAACCCCTGCCCCTGTTCTCACTCACATTCACTGAGACACACTCACCAACAAACATACACACACACTGACATACACACATAATCACTCCAACACACACATGCACTCACAGACACACACATTTACTGACCGACACACACTAACTGACAGGCTCCCTCACAGACGCACACACTCACTCACAGACACACACAAAATCACTCAGACACACAGGCTCCCTCACAGACACACACACAGACTCACTGACAGACACACACACTGACAGAGAGACAAACACACCCAGAGACAAACACACACACACACACACACACAGACTTCCATACACACACACACACACACATCCATATACACACACAGACAGCCATATACACACACACACAGCCATACACACAGACAGCCATGCATACACACAAACAGCCATTCACACACATAGACAGCCATACACACACACACACAGAGACAGTCATACACATAGACAGCCATACACACACACAGAGCAATACACACACAGAGACAGCAATACACACACACACACACAGACAGCCATACACACAAACACACATTTCCCCCCAACACTTTAAAAAAAAATTTTTTTTATTTAAATCCACACAGCCTTTCTACCTTTGGGAGAGCTGGATGGATTTCTTACCTGGTGTCTAGTGGGGCTGCTGGGTAAGTGTGCATTCAGAAAGGCAGGGGGGCGGGCAGGCAGCGAGGGAGCATTTTGAGCTCTCCCTGCTCAGCTCCCTTGCGTGCTGCAGAGTGATGCCAGGAGCCGGAGTGCCGTCATATTCTGTCTCCTGGCATCACTGTGGGAAGCTGTGCAGGGAGAGCTTACACTCTGCGTTCCCTCGCCACATAAATATTTGTTTTGGGCTGCATGCGGCCCGTGGCCTGCGAGTTTGACATCTATGCTGTACAGCTACAATATGTTGAACAATTGTTATAGAAATTGTTTTCCCAAATGTTTTTTAAAAGGACACTATAGTCACCAGCACTAATACAGTTTATTGTATTTGTTCTGGTGAGTATAATTATTTCCTTCAGTCTTTTGTAGTAAACATTCAGAGAACATGCAGTGTTTACATTACATACCTCCACAGACCACTCATCAGATAGCTGCTCGAGGTGCTTCCTGGGGCAGTGCTGCACAGTGTGACTGACATTCAGTGTCTCCATCCTCTACATTGAGACACTGAACTTTCCTCGTAGAGATGCATTGATTCAATGCATCTCTATGAGGAGATGCTGATTGGCCGGGGCTATGTTTGGCTTGTGCTGGCTCTGCCCCTGATCCTCCTCATTGACAAGCTCAGCTAATCCAATGCTTTCCTATAGGAACGTATTGTGATTGGCTCAGTTCATTAATTCTGATGATGTCAGCAAAGCAGGCAGATCAGGGGCAGAGCCAGCAGCAGCAGACTGTAATAAAGGTAAGATTTTTCTATATTTAGGAGGACAGGGGCAGCGGGGGGGCTAAACAGTATTTGTAACACTATAGGGTCAAGAATACATATTTGTGTTCCTGACAATATAGTGTCCCTTTAAGTAAAAGTCAGATAATTTGTTTTCATAGCTAGGATCTAACATGGTCAGTCCCTGGCTGGTCATTATAAAGGATCTTATCTGGTGGGGGGAGCACGGACGGCGGGGGGAAGCTCATGAAACAGATGGGGATAAAGATGAAGTTAAACATTTACAAATCTGGACAAGGATAAAGATGGAAATGAACATAGCTAGTATTTAAAAGTAAATACATAATTCAGGGGCACAGTTATAGCCAATCAAATAACCTAAACTCTCTAACAAATGTTCCAACTTGCATTTAGAATTCTCTGAACGCATTGGAATTTCATTGGGAATCCATTCATTCAGTTTATTCCCCAGCGATAATAAACCTTCACTTTGCTGTAATAAAATAAAACAGAATTCTTTCATGGATATTAGATAAATCTGAGTTCTATAAACAAACAGGAATAGCAATTCTGCTAATAATAAAATCTAGATAAAATTAGTATTCTAGCTACATCCTTCCCGTTCTGTAACAGAGAGTATTCGGCGTTACTACTAAAGAATATTCTAATAAATATTGGTGGAATCCCAGACAATACACCCCCATTCCTTATATATTGCGTATTTCCTATTTTAGACTGTCACTTCGTTTTAAAGGGATACTATAGTGCCAGGAATACAAAGCTTTATTCCTTGCACTATCGCTTACCCTTCCCCCCCCCCCCCCCCAACCCCCCACCCTTTCAGGTAAATTAAAGGGTTAACATCCCTTTATTTACTTACTTTTCACAGCACCAACGCTCCGCGCCCTCCGACGGGCTGTGATGAGCGGGTGCTAATGCACAACAAATGCTGCGGACGCGTTAGACCTTCACATAGAAAAGCACTGAATCAATGCTTTCCTATGGGGAAAATTTGACGCTGGAGGTCCTCATACAGAGCGTTAGGACGTCCAGCGTTCGATACCGGACCAAAGGTTCGTTTTGATTCAGGAAGCCCTCTAGTGGCTGTCTGGTAGGCAGCCAATGTGGGCAGACTTAGAGCTGCAATGTGAACATTGCAGTTGCTCTGGAATTGCAATGCTTAACATTGCAGCACTAAGTGCAAAAGGGACAGTGCGCCCAGACCAATTCAATCAGCTGAAGTGGTCTGGGTGCCTCAAGTGTCCCTTTAAACCTGCAATAAAAGGTGGAAGCCCCATAGAAAAGCATTGACTCAGTGCTGTTCTACGGTTAATTTTGGATCAACGTGTGAATGTGCATCAGGTCCATGATTCCTCCTTAAAAGCTTGGGAACTGTTTTGGGCAGCAACCTCGTGGTTAGCCGGTCACAAAAGACTTCCATACTTTGTGAGAACCCCTGAACCGATCTGAGTGAAATTTGAATATGTTGGTCACCCAGATCGGGGCTATCAGGGGACATATTATTTGTGGGGATACCATATGCATACAGGGGTGTTCTAAATATTGGGTAAAACTGTATTTTTTCTGCCTGGAGATAATTAAGTTTTAACTTTATCAGACTTGATTATCTCCAGGACTAGGGGAGGGAATTATATGTTTGTGCTGGGAGTGTTTTATGTTTCCTTGTTAATGATTGGATGTACCTTGTCCCTCCCTGTGGGATGTCCCCTTGCACGAAGACTTGCATAAAAGCCAGTGTGTGATAATTATAAGGCAGTTCTGTTGCACCCTTCTTCTAGACTCCGGCTGATGTTTGGGTATTCGTATGCTTTACTAAGGGAATCATCTTGTAAAGCTATTGCATTCGTAAGTGCAAAAGGGACAGTGCTAGCAGACCAATTCAATAAGCTGAAGTGGTCTGGGTGCCTACAGTGTCCCTTTAACCCTGCAATAAAAGCCCCATAGAAAAGCATTGACTCAGTGCTGTTTTACGGTTAATTTTGGATCAACGTGTGAATGTGCATCAGGTCCATGATTCCTCCTTAAAAACTTGGGAGGCAGAGATGTAGGCAGTGGTGAGGGAAAAGGGTAAGTAAAATTATAAATTGTATTATTTTAATCACAAACAGGGGAGGGGTGTGTGTATTTTATGAGTTACAGGGACACTGAAATATTAGCAATACAGATTTGTATCCATAATGTTTTAGTATTCCTTTAAAACCAAATTTGCAAACAGTAACTGATGTTACATCTGATAAGTGGGTTTTGGACTGAATCCATGCTGTTAGAACCACTTCCACTCCAGTTCATCGTATAGTTCCAGAATTATTGGATCGATCTTCTCTATTTGGTCATTTGTACTAAAGATCTGATCCAATTGGATGCACATCTTTAACAATTATATCCAGTGAATCTTTCCTACCCTAAAACATTTTGTGAAAGTTAGAAGAGAAAAATGTTTGTGGCATCTTATACGTTAAAAACAAAATGAGGTGCTAAATATTTTATACTTTATTCATATGAATGGCATAATACATATTTGATAAATACATATTTGAAAATTATGTAATTTCCAGACTATTTAAATCCTAATATTTTATACAGAATTCAATCCTTTTTTTATTTATTTATTTTTTAGCCATAACAAAAAAATAAAAGCAAGTCAAGTGAGGAAAGGCAAATTGTTTATTTTTTTTGTGCGTCTGATTTAAGTGGTTATGTTTGTATATTGTGTATTTTTTTGTAAATGGGTAATAATAATTTGCTCCTCTCTCCATATTACAGTATATACCATTGTGATGGACACTCGGTTCTGTTATTTTTAAATTCACCGTGAGCTCTATATAGTCAAATAAATTATATAAACTTTCATGATTAAAAAAAATGTCTGTCTTTTAAATTAAGTGATAAGCGTTTGTATTCCCACGTCAGTTTGTTCCTATTAATAAACCACAATTAACTGTAGAAAAGTATTCATATTTTTTCATTTTATTATTTTCAGGATGATCTGCAGAGTAATAATGAACGAGGCTACTTGTGCCCCATGGGAGAATACTAATTATAAAACCGTCTAGAGATGGATGAATATAGAGGTAAATATGCCTGTAATTAGGCATTTGCAGCCTAATTTCACTTGATGGTCTTGAAGATTGAAATCTATATTTTTAATAGCAGGGAATGGTTGCTAGCAAACCCCAAAATCAGATAGAGAGAAAAACAAAACAAAAAACCTTTCAAACTTTAGGGTCACTGGTTATATTCCCAGCAGTATCAACTCCGCTTTACATTTTAGTAAAGTTGATTTCAAGAGTATTATGTTTATTATACCCAGGGCATAATAGATAAACAAACCTATAACTATTCTTCATGGTACTTGTGATGTACTATTCACTACATAGGCAATTCTTGGTAAAAGATTAGGAGATTTCATATCCTAGGCCGACATGGTGAATCTGGAAAGAGACAAGTTTGAGAATTCTTCTAGAGTCAATTGTCAATTTCACATTACTTCTCAGTGTGGTACATAGGCCTATCAGGTGACACTTGATGTGATTAAGGTGGGAGTAGCCAATGGGTGAGGTAGTGAGGTAGTGAGCTCCACACCCAGCATATCGATACGCAGAGTTTGATTGATCACAGGGCCGGATTTGCCCTCATAGCTGCCCCAAGGCCGCTCTCCTCAAAGCACCCCTTACCCACATAAATATATACATGCACAAAAATTTGGTGAGTGTATGTGCTTGGATGGATGGATGAGACTAGTTTGGCATCTTTGATTGGATGTGTGAACGTGATTAGTTTGGGGTAAACTTAAATGGTAAATGTGACTAGATGGGTGATAGGTTGGACAGGGCTGGGAGTAGCTGGGTGTTGTGTGGGTGAGGCTATTTGTGGTTTTGTATGATAGTGGGAATGCTGCTAGCGGGGTTGCGTGTGTGCAGGTGGTTGTTTGTTGTGTTAGCTTTGTGAGTGTACAGGGAGTGCAGAATTATTAGGCAAGTTGTATTTTTGAGGATTAATTTTATTATTGAACAACAACCATGTTCTCAATGAACCCAAAAAATTAATCAATTAATCAATTAATCAATGAACCCAAAATATTAATATCAAAGCTGAATATTTTTGGAAGTAGTTTTTAGTTTGCTTTTAGTTATAGCTATTTTAGGGGGATATATGTGTGTGCAGGTGACTATTACTGTGCATAATTATTAGGCAACTTAACAAAAAACAAATATATACCCATTTCAATTATTTATTTTTACCAGTGAAACCAATATAACATCTCAACATTCACAAATATACATTTCTGACATTCAAAAACATAACAAAAACAAATCAGTGACCAATATAGCCACCTTTCTTTGCAAGGACACTCAAAAGCCTGCCATCCATGGATTCTGTCAGTGTTTTGATCTGTTCACCATCAACATTGCGTGCAGCAGCAACCACAGCCTCCCAGACACTGTTCAGAGAGGTGTACTGTTTTCCCTCTTTGAAATCTCACATTTGATGATGGACCACAGGTTCTCAATGGGGTTCAGATCAGGTGAACAAGGAGGCCATGTCATTAGATTTTCTTCTTTTATACCCTTTCTTGCCAGCCACGCTGTGGAGTACTTGGACGCGTGTGATGGAGCATTATCCTGCATGAAAATCATGTTTTTCTTGAAGGATGCAGACTTCTTCCTGTACCACTGCTTGAAGAAGGTGTCTTCCAGAAACTGGCAGTAGGACTGGGAGTTGAGCTTGACTTCATCCTCAACCCGAAAAGGCCCCACAAGCTCATCTTTGATGATACCAGCCCAAACCAGTACTCCACCTCCACCTTGCTGGCGTCTGAGTCGGACTGGAGCTCTCTGCCCTTTACCAATCCAGCCACGGGCCCATCCATCCTGCCCATCAAGACTCACTCTCATTTCATCAGTCCATAAAACCTTAGAAAAATCAGTCTTGAGATATTTCTTGGCCCAGTCTTGACGTTTCAGCTTGTGTGTCTTGTTCAGTGGTGGTCGTCTTTCAGCCTTTCTTACCTTGGCCATGTCTCTGAGTATTGCACACCTTGTGCTTTTGGGCACTCCAGTGATGTTGCAGCTCTGAAATATGGCCAAACTGGTGGCAAGTGGCATCTTGGCAGCTGCACGCTTGACTTTTCTCAGTCCATGGGCAGTTATTTTGCGCCTTGGTTTCTCCACACGCTTCTTGCGACCCTGTTGACTATTTTGAATGAAACGCTTGATTGTTCGATGATCACGCTTCAGAAGCTTTGCAATTTTAAGAGTGCTGCATCCCTCTGCAAGATATCTCACTATTTTTGACTTTTCTGAGCCTGTCAAGTCCTTCTTTTGACCCATTTTGCCAAAGGAAAGGAAGTTGCCTAATAATTATGCACACCTGATATAGGGTGTTGATGTCATTAGACCACACCCCTTCTCATTACAGAGATGCACATCACCTAATATGCTTAATTGGTAGTAGGCTTTCGAGCCTATACAGCTTGGAGTAAGACAACATGCATAAAGAGGATGATGTGGTCAAAATACTCATTTGCCTAATAATTCTGCACTCCCTGTAGGTTACATATGGTGTAGCTGGATTGTGCGGATGTTGCTTGCAGGGTTGGGGGATGCCGGTTCTGTGTGAGGGGGAAGGTTGCTTGTAGTGTTGTGTGTGTAAGAGGGAGGTAGTTGTGTGTGTGGATAGGACTTTTGGCATGTAGTATGTGTGTGTGCATGTAAATAGGTGCTGAATGGGGAGTCTACTGTGTGTTTAAGAGGATACAGGCTATGTATGCTTGGGGGATAGGGGCTGTAGAGTGTGTGTGTGTGTGTGTGTGTGTGTGTGTGCGTGTGTGTGAAATTGGTGGTGTAGTGTATGTTTGGGAGGACACTGTTGTGTGTTTTGGGTGTAGATGCTGAGTGTGTTTTGAGGGAGCAGCTGTAGTGTCTGGTTAAAGGCTGTGAAGGGGGAGATTCCTTAAAAGTAAATGGCCCATACAGGGTCACATATAAACACAGAAAAACACTCACAAATGCACGCAAACACAGTCACACACAAGTACACACTCAGTAATATATTAAAACACATACACTCACATTCACAGCTTCAGTACCCTTGTGTCTCTCCAGTAGCCCCCGTTCGTTCGGCCCCATTTGTTTAACATACCTGGCGTTCCTCTCTGCCTGCATGCTGCTTGAGAGTGGCAAATTTTATAGTTTTATTTCATAATACAAAAAACATGACTTTTCAATGTTCACCTAGAACCAAAAATGTATGTGGTCTGTTGACAAAAAATGTCCTGTAGTGGTAATGGTGCCATTCGGTCCACCAGTACTGTCTTACATTAAGGGGGCCAACATGTTTACATGGTATGATGTGTAACTGTGTCACACAGGCACCTTCTGGTCTTTTTGTGATATCGCTAAAAGACCATGAAATACGTTCAAGCTAGTACAAAATTGATGCTGCTAAAGTAGAATGGGAAGAAGAGTAGTAGGACCGTAGGTGCTCAGGCGACACATATAAGTGTTAAACCATTTAAAAAACTGTTTGATTCCTCACCTAGGGACAGAGTCAGGGGATTCATCCTAACATAACCGTACAATGCTCTGTAGTGGTTATGGTGCATAGACTGTCCATTGAAGATTTCTGACAGGACTGTAATAAATATATATAATTTTTTTAAATCATTTTTTGCAGCCTATTTATTAAATATGTAAATTTACTTCGAATTTCAGACAATTGGCATTTTTGTAAAAAGCTACAAAAACAATTGCATTAACTAGTTCTGTCTTTTTTTTTAATTTTATTTTTGTATCATTTTGAGTTGGATCTTACAGTATCACAGAACATGCAAGAAGGGACTTTGGTTGTTTCCGTAGCAGATTTGGTGAATCCGTTCTTCTCACTTATGCTAACCTCTTCTCCTGGGCAGTGTTTCGCAGGCCTCTGAGGTATAAACACACAGAATGAAGCTGTAATGTGATACGGAAATAGTACAATCGATGTATGTTCAGGGCTGCTGTTGCAAACACAGGATCACATTGCAGAAATCGAGTACTGCTGCAGCAAACCGTCCATCAGTATTTGGCTGCCGTAAAAAGCACCTTTCAATGCTATAGCGGAAGTGATTCTAATAGCTCGTCAGTCCCTTGGGGGACAATAATTCTCTAACTTTGGCTTGAACATTAACGAAAGAACATATTTAGAGAAATGTTATATAAATACAAATATACACACATACGTTTATATAAATAAAGTATCACAAACTGCTTGCTTTTATTTTATTATTTTATTCAGCAAGGAATCTCTTCCATAGCAGACAAGGGACTGCCGTTTGTATTTACCTACTTTTAAATAATATGAAAATGTGGGGATCTTCTGCCCAGTGCCCATTACCGAATGGACGCCAATTACCGAACATGCACAGCCAAATTCAGGCCCATGTGAGCCTAAAACCACTAAGGACACATTGCGATCCCTAGGTGTGCTCATGGTGGCAGAGTATTTATATCAATTTAGCTTGTTTACACTCTCCTGATTTCACCTTTCCCCTGACTGACATGTCTGGACTACTTAATTCTATAAAGTCTTGTATCCTGAACTACAGTCATTTATTCGTTTTGTATTAATGACTTTTTTCAGCCTTCCATTTTTCTCCACTTCCTCGGAGGTATCACATTAAAAAACATATAATTGTTTGCCCCTCTCAGACAGCATGACGATCTCCCCACAACTTGCATCAAGTATCTCCACAGGCAGTGATGATTAAATGCCCGTTTTCCTGGCACTGTAGAATCCTGGAGTGCCCCCCTTCCTTCCGCCCCTCATCCCACGTCGCTGAAGGGGTTAAAACCTTACCTGAACCTTAACTTAACTGAATCCAGTGCTGATGTCCCTCGGCGCTGGGTCAGGCTCCGCCAACGCTAGTCCATTGCCGATGTCCGCCGTCGGGGGAGACCTAATGTGCATTTGTGGCAATGGCCACGCGCGTGCATTAGACCTCCCCATAGGAAAGCAATATTCAGTGCTTTCCTATGGGGATTCCGGCAACGCTGGATGTCCTCTTGCAGAGCGTGAGGACATCGAGCGTCGTTTAGATTACCAAAAGTCACCTAAGCACCCGGAAGTCCATCTAGGAGGACTTAACCCTGCAACGTAATTATTAAGGTTAAGGGTGGTGGGAGTTGGCACCCAGACCACTTCAATGGGCAGAAGTGGTCTGGGTGCCTACAGTGTCCCTTTAATATCCATTACGTAGCATAGTAAGTGACTGTACAGAACTGAACTGGATTATAATGTCAATTGTGAACTCTTTAATTGTGTGTTATAGTTGTTTTGATACCTCTTGCTAGTCTGCTCTCTTGTGCATGTTTTGTATATTTTTGATGTTGTGCAGGATATGTATATTTCTGAGGTTGTGCATGGTTTGAATATTTTTTATCTATACACCAAGCTCTGTATGTATGGGTTTATGACTCAATCTGTGTTGTTTTCTATCTATAGTGTAGACTAGAATACATTTAGATATCATTATTTGAGCTTTCACAATTGAAACCGCATTTTTAGGGAGAAAACTCAACACAATTTGTACCCTGCATGTATTTATGTAACTGTGGGTACAATTCCAGAGATGACATATTCCTTGGTTACTGCATACATTAGAGCATTTTCCGATTCCTTTAAAGTGCTACACACGTAGGCTCCTCGAAGTTACATTCTCCGCCCCCTGACGTGAGCCATTAATTAAGGTTCTTGAATGAACAGCGGCCTTTCAATAGATCAGTCACTTTAATGGACTTTTCTTTTCATGACACCAGCCATCCGACATATTTTAATAAAGCCATATGTTCATTATTTAAAAATAAAAACTTGCTTAAATATTTAACCATTTTTTTTTTGTAAAGGAGAATTTCACCACTAATTTACAAACTAGTCTGATTCCTGCTAAGTTCAATGTAGACTTTTCCACTGCTGGGGGATAGTCCTTTAAAACAATAATCTAAATGAAATGTTTATTTTTATTTTTTTAGAGATTTAGGGTGCAGTGTGCTTTCATAGCCTTTCTGTTTTGTGGACCAATGTCTGCAGTAGCTTTTTATAAAAAGTTTAAAACGATTTGGAATTCTTGCACGTATTTATGGACTCGCAAGATCTCCTGTCCTACGGTTCTAACCTCCTTTTTAAACTTTTACTTTTATTCAATCCTCTAACTGCTAGCACCAAACAATCTTGGTACCCACCGTAAAATACCAAGCCTCTATAGTTCATCTACAAAACAGTGGCCTCTTCTTTAATTCTCCCATCCAGTCATACTGCAAATACTTTTATATATCTCTTACACATTTGTTGACACAATGAATAATTCTCTTCTGACTTGCTGATTTATTGACACACACTCATTCCCTTGTCGATTGCCGCTACCTACTCATTAAGCACATCAAATAATGTTACATATATTTAATAGATACTAGTTACCTTTTTATAATTTTATTGTTTATCGTCCAATAGGAGCAAGTATTGAGAATCTGTATTTTTTTTATCATTATAGCTCTGCTGCGTAAGAATGTGACATAATACCTCATCAATATGTTCTTAATTGAGTGGACGTTAAACTTCTCCCCAGCTCTAAACCTTTTATATTTATTCTATCAAAAAGCCCACCATGTGTCTGCTGTGTCTGTCAAAGGAACTAACAAATTCTCTTTATATATCTCCTTTATTCCCATCAGTGAATGTTTCCAAATGCCTACCCCAGACTTCCTGTCATTTATCTTTGTAAACAGTACCAAACAAATCTAATTTTTTCTGATTTCCCTATTATCCCTCCTGCTCAAATATGTTTTTATACCCTTTAAATGTTCATGTACTCACATTTTATTTGGATTCACAAAGATCATCTGCAATAATTAATTTGGGGCCTATAAATGTAGCCATGCCTTTAATTGCTGTTAGTAGTCAGTCCTGATCATCACTAATATATATTATATCACTAATGAAAGTATTTAAAAAATTGGGCAGACTAGATGGGCAGAATGGTTCTTATCTGCCGTCACATTCTATGTTTCTATGTATCATTCCTGTGTTCCCTCTATACATTCCATTTTGCAGAGTGTTAGTATATTTTACAAAATACACAATTAATACATCAATTGATGTCTGAGCCTCGTGTATTTGGCTAATGTGTCATAAGGCCATTTGGTTGGGCCGAACAGCTGGCCTGAAAGCTTGTGTCAGGCTGTGTTAGGGGAACCTTTCTTCAATACTTTTGGAGTTCACTCAAACATTGGGATCCATCACCCTGCCAAACTGACTATCATGGGCTTGATGAAAGGGGTTCAGCACACACATTGGACCTAATTAGACCTGGGAGCATTCCAGGTTTGGAAACAGATTGCTCTGCAAAACTTGAATATAATAATCCACACGTGTATGGGTTAACCCTTCCATTTGATACCTACCGTTTGCCCACAATAAACCCTTACCAGTCAGACAGGAAACCAAATACGTAGATCTTTGGACAACAAGATACCACAAAAAGGTTTGCATATAATAGACTCCAAATATAAAGGTTGGGGAAATCGTCTCTATTTAAAGTTATAGTTAATCTCTTTTAAAACGGTATTTAGCCTCTTTTGCTTTATAGTGCACGATATGTGCCCAGTGGCATTTTTCTTGCGATTCCTTTGATGTGAAATATAAACCCCTAAAATAACGTTTTAAAATTTTACAACATTCCTGAGCTAGCTAACCTCACAGCCACCAAAGTCCCAGGCAATACTTTATTATATAGAATATATAGAGAGAGATTTTCTGGAACCTCATTCGTACCAAGGTATATCGCTGCCAAAGAGCATCTCAAGTGTGAAGGGAACTAATTTGAGAAAAGCTGGTGAAATCACATCCTTTCCCCAGGAACATTTCCTCATTTCCTTTTTTATTGACATATAAAAATAATCGCACGCTATGTCAGGCACGGACTGTGTGCATCTGCAAAAGCAAACTGCGTATGAGGCAATGTGTTTTATGCACTTGTTATCAGAGCTCTGTGACATTAAAGGACGGATGGTTTGGGATTTAGGTGGGCCATAAAATATAGCAGGCGTACACAGAATATTATGGTGTCAGGTGGGCCAGACGGGGCAATACAAGAATTATTGCACCAAAAAGTGTTTTTCTCACTTTACTTTTTCAAACTGCAAGTACCAGGATGAATGTCTTGCTCGCACTCAAAGGGTTTATGGACTCCACTTTGATGAAATACACAAACAAACAGAACTATAACCCTCTGTGAGATGGGCAGTGCCGTACACTGGTATCCGGGCAGTGCAGTACACTGGTATCCAGGATTGGCGCATGTAGACCTTTTAGTTATTTGGTGAACCCAGTACCAAACTCTTGGTGATTTAGCATGCACAGATTGCTCCCCCCCCCCCTCTCCTCTATGACTAAAAGTGAATGTATGAGAGGTTTACCAAAAACGTCCCCGATATTTTAGATATAAGCAGATTTTGTTATATTAATGGTGGTTTTTAAGATGCAATAGAACCCAACTGAATGAGCGTTAAGCTGCTTGTTTATAATTTGGGTGTCTGCAGTGCTGGGTAAACAATGGCATATGCCCCATCCTGTTTTAGTTTTCCAACACTCACCAATGTGCTGAATAACCAGTCCTGCCGCTAAATCTTTACAATCCTCTCTAGACGATGTCCTCGTTATTAAAAAGTCTCTCTGGACTTTTTGGAACTTTTTATTACACGAGGTATACCTACTATACCATGAAAAAATAAATAACAAAAAATCCAGTCCACTCAGCAAATAGTCAGAAGTTCATGATAACGCCAATGTTACATGATCATTTTAAGGCCAAGGAAGGCCAGTGTGTACATTTTGGGGTAGCATTTTTCGTCCGGGAATAAGGAAGTTGAAAAGTTGAAAAATTCTTACGATAATTGTCAACCCCAAAATGATGTTCACCAAAGTGGGAATTGTTGGGAATTCAAGGTGAATTTAAAATGTTATGCCAACACAGCCAAACTCCAAAAACCTAGCAGGAGTTTTTTTTTTCTTCTCATCTTTTTAAAATTCAGTTTTATTTCCCAACAATTCAAACTTTAGTGCATGTAACCCGGTTAAATTGAACACACTGTTTGATGTGTAGCGTTTTTTTATAGACACACTCTCAGTCAATCCAATTATGTTCTCCAAATATAAATTTGCACCAGGCTCCTCCTGTGCCTCCACCTCTGGTTTTTGATGTTTTGTCGTATTGCTTCAGCTTGATTTAATTTGTAACGGCGTATTCTATGCCACCAGCTAGTTATACAGTATCCAACCTAAGGCTGAAGAGGAATGTATTGCAAAGCATAGGTCTGGCAGTGAAAGGGTCGAACGCCTCCCTAAAAATAATTAAATAAAATACTGATATAAATTACAGATTAGAAAAACTGATACAGTTTTGAAGCCGCTCTGTCACCCCCCCCCTCTATTTTCCCAAAAGCCTTCAGCAGATGATAATGAATACAAATGATTGAAACAAGAGAGACGTATTTGCATGAAAGGTTAGAAAGCTCGCAGCCTCTTATTCCCTTTTCAATCACGAACGGCATTCTTGAAACTGGTACTCGGTGCATCCATGTCACATCTGGAGACTGGAGCATAAAAGCTAATATTTAGGTATTCTTGGAAAGAATATACTGTCGCTATGACAACGCCGTGAATAGTGTCTACTTAAAAAAAAAATTAGAAAAATAAAATGGGGGGCAGATTAAAAAAAAAAAAAAAAACTACGCAAATACAAGCTGTTCTCGGTTGGATTGCCTCCTGCGGTCTCAGCTGCCATGGAAATGTCAGTCCGTGGAACGGGTACTTATAGTGACATCTAGTGGGAGTTACAGGTAACTAGATACAAATTGCACCTATACGAAGTAACACATGAAACAAGTGTTGGGATTATTTTATTATGATTTATAAAGCACCAACAAATTCCGCAGTGTTGTACAATGGGTTGACTAGCAGACAAGCACAGGAACAGAGGTTGTTGAGGGTCCTGCTCATTCGAGCTTAATTCTAGTGGGGTAAGTGGGGTAAAGAGGTAAGTGTAGGATACATTTCATGCACGGGAAAAGTAGGTTGCTAAAATAGTTTTAAATGAAGACTTTGCTTTTGTGTTTTTTAAATTAATAAAAAATTGAATTAGAGTTGCAGGAGAAAAAAGCAAGGTAAGTTACCAAGCTGCAGGGAGGACAAGCTATTAACAGCTTAATTAATATGCTTTCCTGAAGAAGTGAGTTTTTAATGGTTTTTGAAGGAACGGAGAGTGGGTGAAAGTGTAACGGAGCAAGGAAGGGAGCTCGATAAGAACGGTGCAGCCCTAGAGAAGTCTTGAAGGTCAGTGGCAGTGGTGCAAGTACAAACAGAGGATAGATGCAGAGGCGGCTCTCTAATTAGGCGATTTAGGCGACCGCCTAAGGCCTCGCGCAGTCAGGGGCCTCGCGGCCGCCTAAATCGCCTGAGGGCAGACTGACATGTCGGGTTCTCGGTCTATGACCGAGGACCCGACATAGGAGGGGGCCCGGCGGCTTGCCCGGGTGCGAGGCCCCTCCTGTCAGGCTGCCCGGGCAGAGAGCCAGCCTCAGTCTGCAGCTCCGCCGGGTGTGAGCTGCAGACTGAGGTCTCGCAATCTCCAGCCAATCAGAGCGTTGCCGCGGGTTACCACGGCAACGCTCTGAATGGAGATCGCGAGACTTTGCCCATGTGGTCTGCACCTCTGCATCCGGCGGAGCTGCAGACCGGAAAGCCCACTGGACCACCAGGGAGCCATCCAGGACAGATTGACTCCACCGGACCACCAGGGAAAAAGGTACATTTTGACCCCCTCTCACCCCCCTCACCCCATCTCACCCTGTCACCCCCCCTCACCCCATCTCACCCCCCCTCACCCCATCTCACCCTGTCACCCCCCCACCCCATCTCACCCTGTCACCCCCCTCACCCTATCTCACCCCCCTCACCCCATCTCACCCTGTCACCCTCCCTCACCCCATCTCACCCTGTCACCCCCTCACCCCTTCTCACCCCCCTCACCCCATCTCACCCTGTCACCCCCCTCACCCCCCTCACCCCATCTGACCCTGTCACCCCCCTCACCCCATCTCACCCCCCCTCACCCCATCTCACCCCCCCTCACCCCATCTCTCCCTGTCACCCCCCTCACCCCATCTCACCCCCCTCACCCCATCTCGCCCTGTCACCCCCCCTCACCCCATCTCACCCCTCCTCACCCCATCTCACCCTGTCACCCCCCCTCACCCCATCTCACCCCCCTCACCCCATCTCACCCTGTCACCCCCCTTCACCCCATCTCACCCTGTCACCCCCCCCGCACCCCATCTCATCCTGTCACCCCATCTCACCCCATCTCAACCCGTCACCCCCCCTCACCCTATCTCACCCTGTCACCCCCCTCACCCTGTCACCCCATCTCACCCTGTCGCCCCCCATCTCACCCTGTCGCCCCCTCACCCCATTTCACCCTGTCGCCCCCCCTCGCCCCATCTCACCCTGTCACCCCCCTCACCCCATCTCACCCTGTCACCCCCCTCACCCCATCTCACCCCCCCTCACCCCATCTCACCCTGTCACCCCCCCACCCCATCTCACCCCCCTCACCCCATCTCACCCTGTCACCCCCCCCTCACCCCATCTCACCCTGTCACCCCCCCTCACCCCCCCTCACCCTGTCACCCCCCTCACCCCATCTCACCCCCCTCACCCCATCTCACCCTGTCACCCCCCTCACCCCATCTAACCACCCCTCACCCCATCTCACCCTGTCACACCATCTCACTCCCCTCACCCTATCTCACCCTGTCACCCCCCCTCACCCCATCTCACCCTGTTGCCCCCATCTCACCCTGTCTCCCCCCTCACCCCATCTCACCCTGTCACCCCCCTCACCCCATCTCACCCTGTCGCCCCCCCTCGCCCCATCTCACCCTGTCACCCCCCTCACCCCATCTCACCCTGTTACCCCCCACCCCATCTCACCCTGTTACCCCCCACCCTGTCACCCCATCTCATCCTGTCACCCCCCTCACGCTGTCACCCCCCCTCACCCTGCCACCCCACTTCTCACCACCTTCTCACCCTGCCACTTCACCCTGTCACCCCCCTCACCCTGCCACTTCACCCTGTCACCCCTCTCTCACACTGCTACCCCACCTGTCACCCCCTTTCACCCTGTCACCCCCTCTCACCCTGCCACCCCACCTGTCACCCCCCTCACCCTGCCTCCCCTCTCACCCCACATCTGACCCTGTCACTCACCCTGCCACCCCACCTGTCACCCCTCTCTCACACTGCTACCCCACCTGTCACCCCCTTTCACCCTGTCACCCCCTCTCACCCTGCCACCCCACCTGTCACCCCCCTCACCCTGCCTCCCCTCTCACCCCACATCTGACCCTGTCACTCACCCTGCCACCCCACCTGTCACCCCCTTTCACCCTGTCACCCCCTCTCACCCTGCCACCCCACCTGTCACCCCCCTCACCCTGCCTCCCCTCTCACCCCACATCTGACCCTGTCACTCACCCTGCCACCCCACCTGTCACCCCCTCTCACCTCACCTGTCACCCCCTCTCACTCTGCCACCTCACCTGTCACCCCACCTCTTATTCTGTCACCCACCCTGTGAGCCCCCACACTATGTCACCCACCTTACTCTGTCACCTTACCCTGTCACTCCCCACACACCATCACCCCACCTCACACTGTCACCCTCTCTCACCCCACATCTGACCCTGTCACTCACCCTGCCACCCCACCTGTCGCCCTGCCACCCCACCTGTCACCCCCTCTCACCCTGCCACCTCACCTGTCACCCCCTCTCACTCTGCCACCTCACCTGTCACCCCCTCTCACTCTGCCACCTCACCTGTCACCCCACCTCTTACTCTGTCACCCACCCTGTGACCCCCCACACTGTCACCCACCTGTCACTCCCCACACACCGTCACCCCACCTCACTCTGTCACCCTCTCTCACCCTGTCACCCCCCTCTCAGCCTGTCCCCCCCCTCTCAGCCTGTCACCCCCTCTCAGCCTGTCACCCCCTCTCAGCCTGTCACCCCCTCTCAGCCTGTCACCCCCTCTAACACTGTCACCCCCTCTAACACTGTCACCCCCTCTAACACTGTCACCCCCTCTAACACTATGTCAGCCCCCCTCACACTAGGTTTCCCCCTCACACATTAGGTCTCCCCCTCACACTAGGTTTCCCCCTCACACTAGGTTTCCCCCTCACACTAGGTTTCCCCCTCACACTAGGTTTCCCCCCTCACACTAGGTTTCCCCCTCACACTAGGTTTCCCCCCTCACACTAGGTTTCCCCCCTCACACTAGGTTTCCCCCCTCACACATTAGGTCTCCCCCCTCACACATTAGGTCTCCCCTTCACACATTAGGTCTCCCCCCTCACACATTAGGTCTCCCCCCTCACACATTAGGTCTCCCCCCTCACACATTAGGTCTCCCCCCTCTTACCCTGTCGCCCCCTCTTACCCTGTCGCCCCCTCTTACCCTGTCGCCCCCTCTTACCCTGTCGCCCCCTCTTACCCTGTCGCCCCCTCTTACTCTGTCGCCCCCTCTTACTCTGTCGCCCCCTCTTACTCTGTCGCCCCCTCTTACTCTGTCGCCCCCTCTTACTCTGTCATCCCCTCTCTCTCTGTCACCCTCCCTCTCATGTTGTCACCCTCCCTCTCACTCTGTCACCCCCCTCTGTCTCTCCTCTCTTACTCTGTTACACCCCTTACACGAATGTAACCCTCTCACACTAATGTCATCCCCTCACACATCCCCTCACCCTGCCTCCCCTCTCACCCCACATCTGACCCTGTCACTCACCCTGCCACCCCACCTGTCACCCCCTCTCACCTCACCTGTCACCCCCTCTCACTCTGCCACCTCACCTGTCACCCCACCTCTTATTCTGTCACCCACCCTGTGAGCCCCCACACTATGTCACCCACCTTACTCTGTCACCTTACCCTGTCACTCCCCACACACCATCACCCCACCTCACACTGTCACCCTCTCTCACCCCACATCTGACCCTGTCACTCACCCTGCCACCCCACCTGTCGCCCTGCCACCCCACCTGTCACCCCCTCTCACCCTGCCACCTCACCTGTCACCCCCTCTCACTCTGCCACCTCACCTGTCACCCCCTCTCACTCTGCCACCTCACCTGTCACCCCACCTCTTACTCTGTCACCCACCCTGTGACCCCCCACACTGTCACCCACCTGTCACTCCCCACACACCGTCACCCCACCTCACTCTGTCACCCTCTCTCACCCTGTCACCCCCCTCTCAGCCTGTCCCCCCCCTCTCAGCCTGTCACCCCCTCTCAGCCTGTCACCCCCTCTCAGCCTGTCACCCCCTCTCAGCCTGTCACCCCCTCTAACACTGTCACCCCCTCTAACACTGTCACCCCCTCTAACACTGTCACCCCCTCTAACACTATGTCAGCCCCCCTCACACTAGGTTTCCCCCTCACACATTAGGTCTCCCCCTCACACTAGGTTTCCCCCTCACACTAGGTTTCCCCCTCACACTAGGTTTCCCCCTCACACTAGGTTTCCCCCCTCACACTAGGTTTCCCCCTCACACTAGGTTTCCCCCCTCACACTAGGTTTCCCCCCTCACACTAGGTTTCCCCCCTCACACATTAGGTCTCCCCCCTCACACATTAGGTCTCCCCTTCACACATTAGGTCTCCCCCCTCACACATTAGGTCTCCCCCCTCACACATTAGGTCTCCCCCCTCACACATTAGGTCTCCCCCCTCTTACCCTGTCGCCCCCTCTTACCCTGTCGCCCCCTCTTACCCTGTCGCCCCCTCTTACCCTGTCGCCCCCTCTTACCCTGTCGCCCCCTCTTACCCTGTCGCCCCCTCTTACTCTGTCGCCCCCTCTTACTCTGTCGCCCCCTCTTACTCTGTCGCCCCCTCTTACTCTGTCATCCCCTCTCTCTCTGTCACCCTCCCTCTCATGTTGTCACCCTCCCTCTCACTCTGTCACCCCCCTCTGTCTCTCCTCTCTTACTCTGTTACACCCCTTACACGAATGTAACCCTCTCACACTAATGTCATCCCCTCACACTAATGTCACCCCCTCTTACTCTGTCACACCCCTTACACTAATGTAACACTCTCACACTAATGCCACCCCCTTCTTACTCTGTCACCCCCTCACACTATGCCACCCCCTCACACTATGCCACCCCCTCACACTATGCCACCTCCCTACACTATGTCATTTTCCCCACACACTCTGTCACCTCTCTCCACACACACTGTCACCTCTCTCCACACACACTGTCACCTACCTCCATACACACTATCGCTCCCTCTAAACACACGGGCACCACTCTGCGCACTCTGGCACCCTCCTGCTCTTTTACACTCACCCTGCCACAGTTACTCCTTTACTCACCCTGTAACCCCTAAAGGCAGTCATTTCTACACACTGTCATAAAACATAGCGTCTCCATGAACTTAATGCCAAACGCCACAGGCAGTACACAAACATACACATGCTCAGGGAAACATACATACATATACAAAGATACTCACTGCCATACACACACTCTCAGGCACACACAGGTAGACAATGCAACAATGTATACAAAGACTAGTTCTCTATATCCAGTACTGCAAGCTTCCCCTTCAATATATCTACAGCTTCTTATACACACACAAGTCAACTGCAATTTTCTTCCAATAATGGTGTTAGTGGGGCCTCATGTATGAATTTCGCCTAAGGCCTCGCCAAGTCTAGAGCCGCCACTGGATAGATGCAGATCTTCGGCAGAGCTTAGGGGCATAGACGGGACATACTTGTGCATTAGTGAGGATAGGTAAATAGGAGCAGATATCTGTAGGCAAGTACCAGAATTTAGACCCTATATCTAACTGGAAACCAGTGTAGGGACTGGCAGAGAGGTGAGGCGTGGGAGGTTCGGGCAGACAGAAGATGAGTCTCACCGCCGCATTCATTATAGACTGTAACAGGGCAAGTTGGGAGCACGTAAGACCACTGAGAAGCAGATTGCAGTAATCAAACGAGAGAGGATAGCGTCATGGAGCAGCACATTACCTGCATCCGGTGTTAAATAAGGGCGGATACGCACTATGTGTTTGAGATGGAAGTGACATGATTTGGCAATCGACTGGACATGAGGGGTGAAGGAGAGGCTGGAGTCAAAGAACAACTAGGTAGGGTGTTATATTGTAACAATATGGATGGCATGACCCTCTCGGGCTCCAATTGTTTCTGACAGGCTTAGTTCTGGCTATTTTGATGCTCAACCCTCCTTTCTTTCTTTTTTATTATTTATTTCCCCCCAAGCTATGCTACATTGTGTGTCACAACATGCCATGGAGTGTCCTTTGAAGATACCACAGAAGACTGGACATGACTTGTTCATGTTACGAGCTACTAAGACACTGCATGCCAAGGGGAGCCATATTTTAATAAGTTCTCGGACTTTAGTTAAAGTGAACCTGCATCATAGTTAATAGTAAATGTAACACGAGTTAGGGCTAATCTTACTCTGCCTGCCATCATTGGGATTTCATGGCTCATTGTCAGCTGATCAGCAACATACAATGCGTGGCTCTGTGTCAGCTGATCAGCAACATACGATGCCTGGCTTTGTGTCAGCTGATCAGCAACATACGATGCGTGGCTCTGTGTCAGCTGATCAGCAACATACGATGCGTGGCTCATTGTCAGCTGATCAGCAACATACGATGCCTGGCTCATTGTCAGCTGATCAGCAACATACGATGCGTGGCTCATTGTCAGCTGATCAGCAACATACGATGCGTGGCTCATTGTCAGCTGATCAGCAACATACGATGCCTGGCTCATTGTCAGCTGATCAGCAACATACGATGCGTGGCTCATTGTCAGCTGATCAGCAACATACGATGCGTGGCTCATTGTCAGCTGATCAGCAACATACGATGCCTGGCTCAGTGTCAGCTGATCAGCAACATACGATGCGTGGCTCTGTGTCAGCTGATCAGCAACATACGATGCGTGGCTCTGTGTCAGCTGATCAGCAACATACGACGCCTGACTCAGTGTCAGCTGATCAGCAACATACGATGCGTGGCTCAGTGTCAGCTGATCAGCAACATACGATGCGTGGCTCATTGTCAGCTGATCAGCAACATACGATGCCTGGCTCAGTGTCAGCTGATCAGCAACATACGATGCGTGGCTCAGTGTCAGCTGATCAGCAACATACGATGCGTGGCTCATTGTCAGCTGATCAGCAACATACGATGCGTGGCTCTGTGTCAGCTGATCAGCAACATACGATGTGTGGCTCAGTGTCAGCAACATACGATGCGTGGCTCTGTGTCAGGTGATCAGCAACATACGATGCGTGGCTCATTGTCAGCTGATCAGCAACATACGATGCCTGGCTCATTGTCAGCTGATCAGCAACATACGATGCGTGGCTCATTGTCAGCTGATCAGCAACATACGATGCGTGGCTCATTGTCAGCTGATCAGCAACATACGATGCCTGGCTCAGTGTCAGCTGATCAGCAACATACGATGCGTGGCTCTGTGTCAGCTGATCAGCAACATACGATGCGTGGCTCTGTGTCAGCTGATCAGCAACATACGATGCGTGGCTCTGTGTCAGCTGATCAGCAACATACGACGCCTGGCTCAGTGTCAGCTGATCAGCAACATACGATGCGTGGCTCAGTGTCAGCTGATCAGCAACATACGATGCGTGGCTCATTGTCAGCTGATCAGCAACATACGATGCCTGGCTCAGTGTCAGCTGATCAGCAACATACGATGCGTGGCTCAGTGTCAGCTGATCAGCAACATACGATGCGTGGCTCATTGTCAGCTGATCAGCAACATACGATGCGTGGCTCTGTGTCAGCTGATCAGCAACATACGATGTGTGGCTCAGTGTCAGCAACATACGATGCGTGGCTCTGTGTCAGGTGATCAGCAACATACGATGCGTGGCTCATTGTCAGCTGATCAGCAACATACGATGCGTGGCTCATTGTCAGCTGATCAGCAACATACGATGCGTGGCTCATTGTCAGCTGATCAGCAACATACGATGCCTGGCTCATTGTCAGCTGATCAGCAACATACGATGCGTGGCTCATTGTCAGCTGATCAGCAACATACGATGCGTGGCTCATTGTCAGCTGATCAGCAACATACGATGCGTGGCTCATTGTCAGCTGATCAGCAACATACGATGCCTGGCTCAGTGTCAGCTGATCAGCAACATACGATGCGTGGCTCTGTGTCAGCTGATCAGCAACATACGATGCGTGGCTCTGTGTCAGCTGATCAGCAACATACGATGCCTGGCTCATTGCCAGCTGATCAGCAACATACGATGCCTGGCTCAGTGTCAGCTGATCAGCAACATACGATGCGTGGCTCAGTGTCAGCTGATCAGCAACATACGATGCGTGGCTCATTGTCAGCTGATCAGCAACATACGATGCGTGGCTCTGTGTCAGCTGATCAGCAACATACGATGTGTGGCTCAGTGTCAGCAACATACGATGCGTGGCTCTGTGTCAGCTGATCAGCAACATACGATGCGTGGCTCTGTGTCAGCTGATCAGCAACATACGATGCGTGGCTCTGTGTCAGCTGATCAGCAACATACGATGCCTGGCTCATTGTCAGCTGATCAGCAACATACGATGCGTGGCTCATTGTCAGCTGATCAGCAACATACGATGCCTGGCTCATTGTCAGCTGATCAGCAACATACGATGCCTGGCTCATTGTCAGCTGATCAGCAACATACGATGCCTGGCTCATTGTCAGCTGATCAGCAACATACGATGCGTGGCTCATTGTCAGCTGATCAGCAACATACGATGCGTGGCTCATTGTCAGCTGATCAGCAACATACGATGCGTGGCTCATTGTCAGCTGATCAGCAACATACGATGCCTGGCTCAGTGTCAGCTGATCAGCAACATACGATGCGTGGCTCTGTGTCAGCTGATCAGCAACATACGATGCGTGGCTCTGTGTCAGCTGATCAGCAACATACGATGCCTGGCTCATTGCCAGCTGATCAGCAACATACGATGCCTGGCTCAGTGTCAGCTGATCAGCAACATACGATGCGTGGCTCATTGTCAGCTGATCAGCAACATACGATGCGTGGCTCATTGTCAGCTGATCAGCAACATACGATGCGTGGCTCTGTGTCAGCTGATCAGCAACATACGATGTGTGGCTCAGTGTCAGCAACATACGATGCGTGGCTCTGTGTCAGCTGATCAGCAACATACGATGCCTGGCTCATTGTCAGCTGATCAGCAACATACGATGCGTGGCTCATTGTCAGCTGATCAGCAACATACGATGCCTGGCTCTGTGTCAGCTGATCAGCAACATACGATGCCTGGCTCATTGTCAGCTGATCAGCAACATACGATGCGTGGCTCATTGTCAGCTGATCAGCAACATACGATGCGTGGCTCATTGTCAGCTGATCAGCAACATACGATGCCTGGCTCTGTGTCAGCTGATCAGCAACATACGATGCCTGGCTCATTGTCAGCTGATCAGCAACATACGATGCGTGGCTCTGTGTCAGCTGATCAGCAACATACGATGCGTGGCTCAGTGTCAGCTGATCAGCAACATACGATGCCTGGCTCAGTGTCAGCTGATCAGCAACATACGATGCGTGGCTCAGTGTCAGCTGATCAGCAACATACGACGCCTGGCTCATTGTCAGCTGATCAGCAACATACATCGCGTGGCTCAGTGTCAGCTGATCAGCAACATACGACGCGTGGCTCAGTGTCAGCTGATCAGTTCCATGCAAATCAAGTGATTCGTCTGTGGGTTTGTTTTTTCGTATTCTATTTGTTGGTTCCGTAGTTCAGCCTGGAATCTTATTCTTTTTTTTTGGAATCTAAGACCGTGGTTTGTCTCAGGCTTTCTCAAACTCCGGCCCTCCAGATGTTGCTGAACTACAACTCCCATAATTCTCAGCCTATCTATTTCATTCATGGCATCATGGGAGTTGTAGTTCAGCAACATCTGGAGGGCCGGAGTTTGGGGTAGCCTGGTACAGTTATGAAATGTGCTGGTTAACTGGCATTTTTTTGTAACATCTCAAAGTTAATCACAGCCACATTACGTTTTTGGTAATATCTTTTACTCTCACTTTCCTATGTTTTTGCACAAGTTGGTCTACCCTGTCTGAGTGCAATAAATTGCATAAACCTGGAGAATAAGATGGTCCTGAAACGATAGAAAATACTAGAGAGTTATTAAACCCCTTATAGCAAGTTATTCATGTATAAAATTGGCATTAATATATAAATTATATATGGAAATAAACCTGGCCCTGTTTATCTGGGAATTAGTTCACCTATTTATCAACAAATAGGCAAAGTTTCATTAAAGCTCAATTCAAAAATAAGAATATTTTCAGTTTTAAGGAACCTTTTGATGTCCATAATTCTTTAACCCACTCTCTACTGCAGTCTGCCCTAGGTTTGAAGGCTACTAGGCAGTAGGTAACTACAACTATTCTGTTTATAGTAAACCTTCCGAGCACTTTGCACCGAACTAGACTTGACGACTGCATTTATCTCTTAATACCTTAACACCTGGACAATGTCCACAGAGCGCTGATTGTAGTCTAATCACATCAGTGTTCTAGAATACCGTGAGCATCAGTATTGGCTGAGTCACTTCCTGCGTTGGTGACAGCCCATTTAACAAGCTGCAAATTTGATGGTTTTCAATAAATGCCGAAATTTCCTTTTGGCATATGTTTTTTTTGTTTTTTGTTTTTCTAATGCAACATTTATGGTAAAGTCTTAACATTTGTGTCAATTCCAGTCTGGAATGCCCATTTCAGGGCTAGAAAATATTACGTATTTGATCTCGTTAGAACAAGTAAAAGGAATTGTGATTCATTGATTAGTGATCCCAAATTTCCAATGATCAATTGATTGGTTTGGCCAGCCTCGTACGAAATGTAGTTTGTGAATATCAGCAGTTCTAAAGGCAGACAGGCCCCAGTGGTTTAATAACAAGAGATCCTGAGCTATATTACTTACTGAGGGCAACATGTGAAAGTAAACCAGGCTGAGGATACACACAGGAGGTGATGTGCTCCCATTTTTCACCAGTAAAGCAGCCTTGTGTTTGATGAGAGAGGACATTGTTCACTTGTGCTTATTAACTCAATTTTGTAGACTGAACAATTGGCATTGTTGAGCAGTCAGGGTCAGAGATTAACGATGGGGACTGTACAAATACTACAGTGGGAAAATAGCTCTGTCCTACAAATCAAACAGGCAGGGTTTCTGATTGAAGGGGCTGGGAAGAAGGAATGGGGGTTCTGAGGCTTAATGCACTTTAGAAGTTATATCTGAGTATGAAGCCATAGTTTTCTTATTTAGTAGGGCTCTGGGCACAACTTGGATAATATAGAGTTTATTTCATGGCATTTTATTTGTTTGCATTACGGTGTGTTAATTTTTTTTTTTTGGCAAATTTATGTGTTTTAACAATTTTAATTAATTTCTGCTTTTAAGGTAGTTTACATCTTAAATTGAGTTGTTGCAGCTACTGTCATTCACTCTACAGCAGCTTGAATGCAATTCTCGTTCTTTCATTTTATAGTTATGGGTCAGTTGGAATGAAATCTCCACTTATAAAACCAAATCTATTCGGTTCTGTTTGGATGTGGGAGACATTCCAATTCATAGAAACATAGAATGAGACGGCAAATAAGAACCATTCGGCCCATCTAGTCTGCCCAATTTTAAAAAAAAATACTTTTTAGTCCCTGGCCTTATCTTAAGTCTAGGATAGCCTTATGCCTATCCCACGCATGCTTAAACTCCCTTGGTATAACGTATTTTGTTTGATATTAACAATTCATCGTGTTTCTGCCATCAAAAGTCCTGTGACAATTGGAGAACAAATTTCAATGGCAGACAGACTACCTCCACCGTGTTTTAACCCCTTAAGGACACATGACGTGTGACACGTCATGATTCCCTTTTATTCCAGAAGTTTGGTCATTAAGGGGTTAAAGGTGTCATAATCTTAATCATGTACTGTTTTTATTTTCTTTCTCAGAGTTTCATTCTTTCCATCATTCTAGTCAATGGTTTTCATTTCAAGGTAAACCCTCTAAAGAATGTGTGTGTCCTCAGGTCTTTTCTTTACTGTGATATTTTGAAGTCTATAGGGTTCGTCGTCTCTTCGACCAATACATTTGTGTTGTGGTTCAAAATTACAAGCCTTACTTAGCTCACCGCTGCCTTATTACTTCATAAAAACGCACTGCACCGATGATTTTAGCATACCTAGTGTTTTGGCTTAGTGCATCAGATGCCAAATGTAAGGCTTAGTGATTGCCATTGACAAATCCTCATATTAACAGAAAACCACAATAGACGCCTTTTCGAAATCCTGGCCCCAGAATAAGCTCCAGACTTTGTGGCAGTTATCATTTGCATGTACTAACATTGCAACGACCTCCGCTTGGCCAAGATGCACCTAAGCAGGCAACTGTCAAATTCGGTTTGATCCCCGTAAATTAACTGTATGGAAAGTGCTACATGCCTTTTGGTTTATGGATTTAAATCCTGTCAAATTAGAGCTGACAGGCTATGCTTAATCCTTTTTTAGTCATCGTTTCATTCCGAATTTCGATGTGCCGAGCACAGAGGCACAAGAACAAAACTTGTGTCATTGTTTTAATTCTGAATTAGGAATTGCACGCCAACTTGTGTCAAGATTAAACACGTATACTCATGGAAAAACCCCAGATGACAAAAAAATAATATATATATATATATATATAAATGTATTCCGAGTGATGGTCCATCATTCCAAGTGACAAGTGATGGACAGCATGATGCTGTCCTGAGGAAAGTCCCGATCGGGGACTGAAACGTCGACTCTTTATGGCATCTATATTCTACCTTTTATGTGAATAATAAAAGTAATATTTTAAACGGAGATTGAGAGTGCGGACCATCACGTGGAATACATTTGTATGTGGATGACCTGCATCCGGCACCCAGCATGTAAGATATTGGAATACATAGCCCGTAGTGCAAGGAACTTTGGTATGTACGTATATATATATATATATTTATATCTAAAAAGACATGCTATAGAATCAAATAGTCATCATGTAGGTGACCGGACACCCACTGCCAGGGTTAAAAAGGTTACTTAACTTTTCACCCTAACAATGCTGGTCCTTATAGTAAAGCTCTGTATCTTTGGTCGAGATAATTGAGATCCAGTGGTCTCCCATAGGAAAGCATTGAGAGGCTAGTGTGCATGGGTGACAAAACACTGCTCTGCGCCAATCAGATGCTCTCCCTGTTCTCATCTGATTGGAATAGTGGAGTTTAATTCTGCTATTTTGTGGAAACGCCTCTAGTGGCAACTTGAGGCAGGTTAACCCTGATATGAAAACAGCGGCAATGTTTTCAACTGATGCAGGTTTAAAATAGGTGGGCTTATGGCACCAAGACCACCTAATTGAGATCAAGTAGGGTCTCTTTAAATTTATCCTGCTGTTTAGATGTTATTGCCAAGAACAGGAGCTAACGGGCCTTTAGCTGTCTCAATGCTAAATGACTTTTTCCTCCCCCCCCCTTTTTTCCAAATTAAAAAAAACTCCCACTAGTTATTATGCTATGATTTGTAAATATTTAATACACACAGATGAAGATTGTAAAACCAAGTACTCCCTATACTTTAAACATTCTAACATACAGCGTCTTCTTGCTGGAATACATTCCCTGCACCATTGCTTTAATTTTGTTAACATAAATGTAACATTTTGCCACGTGCTTCAGAGTTTCTTCAATACCCCTGGATTTCAGAAAATGTATTTTATCTTTTAATTATAGCTATTATATTCTGTGTAATCTTGCATTAGCAGCTTAAGCATGTGACATAGAAAATGTCAAGCACCATTTTTGATATATAAAGCAATCCATTATTCTTCAAACGCTTTTTTATTTTTATTTATATTATAATTATTCATTAACCTCAAGGTCTCATCCTATTATCCACACCTTTAGTTCGTTGTAATATTTTGCTGGGGGGGGAAGAGAATCGAGTGCAAACATGTTAGACTCACACCTATTCACTTTTTTTTTTGCCATCGAGTGTGTTTTTTTAAATATTTTAAATATATATTATCTTGAAAGAGAAAATTGAATAGCTATGTGGTGCATCATTTGTGCTTAGTGCAGCTGTCACCTGAGTTATAATTCTGTGATCGCAAAAGTTTTATTCTAAAAAGTACAGTAGTCACTTATTAGTAAAAAAAAAATTTTTTTTTTTTTTTGCATGGTTTCCAACTTCTAACCAACGGCCCTACCAAGGCATTATGGTACTCTGCGGATGCAAACCCAACTCTGCTGGCGACATTATTAGCTTCAGATGTGTTCTTATAATGGCATCACACCACACCAATGAATGTCACCTTCAAATTCCACCTGATCATTTGCTGCCAGTACGTCACCTGAAAATAATTTGGTATTGAGTTGGGTTAATGCAATAAAAAAACGTTAATTATAGTGAGGTTAAAACCAGCTTTTACAACTTGGAACATAAGCAAAAATCAAAACCCTGGATTGTCCCAAATACCTCTAAACAGAAGTCAACATGAAATATCTTTTAGAGCGTGAGAAGAATATACTATCTCCATAGAACCCTCTCATTCACAGCAAATCAAACAAAGATCCCAAGGTCATGTCTTGACACATTCTGAGGACTTTAACAAACAACCTTCTGACTCAGTGGCCACCCAGTATACCCTTACTTTACCTCGTAATGTCTCTGGGATCTCATCCTATCTTCACATAGACTATCGTAGTCACAGGGCACGTCACATGCTATTATAGACTGCTTATCCTCACTTCGTTTTGCTATTATTTCTTTACTTGATGTAAAACCTAAAACTGCCTTTCACTTTATTGCTAAATATGGAAATTCTATTTGTCTATTAAAAGAAAATGTATTATAACCTGTGTTTATTTTTTGTAATGTTTGCATATAAGTAAATATTTATTACTGTGCTTCTCCTGTCTAAATTGTTCACTTCGATGGCAGCGTTTTTGTAAATGGTTGTTTTTTTGGTCGGGTAAACAAATATTTGCCAAGACAAGGCCCACATAGCTGGTTACCTGCTTGGGCTTTGGTAGGATAAGTGGTGCATCTAACCAATCAAGACTTCGAGATGGCAACCTCTCCAGAGTAAGACAGAAGATGTAAAGAAACGTGGTATATCCATTTATCAAAATAGCAACAATATAGAAAAAAAAAAAGGAAAAAAAGAAAGATAAATAGCAACTGATTAACACTGCTTGTGAGAATACACACCAAAAGGAAAGTGTTAAACAGACACTGTAACCTGGGGGGAGAGGGGAGGTTAGATCCCTAGATGTTGTAGAACTACTACTCCCATGATGCTTTGCATGCCTTTAGAATGACAAAGCATCACGCAAGCTGTAAATCTACCTTTTGGGCACCCCTGCTGTAACCACTTCTCATTGAAGTGGTTATAGTTTTCAGAGTTCAGTGTTTAACCGTTTTAAATGCAAAACAAAAGTCCTTGGTAGCCCACTTCTTATTAATGAAGGATTGGCCTGAACAGCAAAGGGGTGGCTGTGATTGTCAGCTGGCGGAAGCCTATCACAGATGCTCGTTGAAGGCATTAACTTGTACTGCTAGAAGGAAGTGTGTAATCTCTGGCTTAGCCACACCCCCAGTAGGGGTTGGACTGTAAATGGCCATTGGACCTTATTTAGTTTAACCTGCTTGAAAATGGCTAAATCTGAATGGAAGGACGGTGCAAGGGGACAGCAGGCACTATAATCAATTCAATGAGATGTTTACAGTGCTCACAGTGTCCCTTTCAAGGTCGGTTTATTTTTTGCCTGTATTAGGAAACAAGAGATTTACTTATTTGCACAAATTCTATGAATGATTCACACAAAGTCTATAATACATGCAGTTTTTATTTGCAATAATAGTTTTTTTTGTTTTGTTTTTTATTTAAACGGAATGCTGAATACACGCAAAATAATTTGTTAAACCCCACATTCACACTAGATTGCTCTGTAAGGATTAAACAGCGACGTTTGAGCTACAGCAGTATATATGTGTGCGCACGCGCGCAGCCAGACACAGCAAAATGCTTTTCACATACTTCTAGAAACCCACATCGAACAAGAGCAAGCATTTGACACAGTAACTTTTAATTAAAAATTGGGAAAAAAAAAAAAGATTTTGGCAGGAAATAGCTTGGCTCCCTAACTATCAAACAGGAGGCACTTTCTCTAGCTCTGCATGCAACCTTTAGTCTGAATAAATAGTACTCTGAGTGAAAGAGCAATCAAACCGTTCAATCAGGCCGGATTCACAGGAAGCCTAATATGAAATGCCATCATTGGGGGGGAAATCCTCGGCTGAACAGCGGGCATTGCAAATTCCACTGGGTACTTCACGGACACTGGGCACATAACAGGCTGTTTCATAGAAATTCATCTCAAGCGATCATCATAGAACAAATTGGGGCTTCAAAGGAAATGTTTGGACGTGGTGAATGAATGGCCTGAATGGGCCAAGCCCGGAGTATTTTATTATATCTTTATTTGAGATATCTTTGCCTGTGGTCTTGTGGCTACTGGAGCTTCAATTTCTTTATAATTAAGTCATCAGCAGAAATCTCTTGGAGAGATTATAAAGGCATTCCAATAGCTCTGAATTAACAGAGCGTAGATCCAGTAAAAACGTTTTCAACCAAGAAGCATTTCAAGGAGAGTGGACAGGGTTCGGTATATGTTGCAGGAACCCCTTCGGATTAAAAATATATCAAAGCACAAAAAAATTAAAATGACGGTTTGTGAGCAGAAAAGGATGCTCTGAATAGTGGTTATCACAGATGTTAGGAGGCTTAAATCCAAAAGTGATGCAACATCCAGGCCACAATTGTGAGATTACTAGTACTGACGCACTCTTTGCTGACCGACTGATCAGCATGTTCAGGGAGTTAAATGCTTTACATTGTGTACATTTTTAATGCTTTTAAAGTGTTATTTGTATGTTCATATTGCATTCCCAAAGCATCTTGTAAAGTCAATGTTTTGTAACGATTATTAAAAATTTATTTGGACTATTGATAGTATTAAAGCGGAATGGTCTCCCCTTCCCCTGAACAAATTAGTATTTGATAAAGATAGAAACTTTATGAAATACTTCTATGGACTGTAAGAATTTCACCGAAATTGCAACGCAGTCGAGGGATAGAGAGACAAATTAGGGACTTTTGTTTCTGTATATTTCCCTAGTCTGAAACTTCTTGACACTGGGCGGAGCTATCGCCGTCAAGAAGTGTCAGTTGCCCCAGCCGTCTCCGGTGATGACTGCAGGGAATTGATTTTATCTACGGAGGATCTAGCGGACTCATCCATAGACCTCAATGCTATACTCTTGCGCATACTGAGGCGCCAGTAGCTGAAGTGGACCCGTTGGGAGAAGATGGCAGCACACATGGTTCAGGTAAGTAAAACCTTTGCAGCCATCACCCCCAATCCACTAGACCACCAACACTTGTTTTCCTGGCACTATAGTGCCCTGAGGGTGCCCCCACCCTCATGGCCCCCCTCCCGCCGGGCTGGATGGAGAGGAAGGGGTTAAACTTACCTCTTTCTCCAGCGCCAGGCAGGGAGCTCTCCTACTCTTCGGCTGAATGCGCATGCAGCCAGTCTCATAGGAAAGCATTTACAATGCTTTCCTATGGACGCTGGCGTCTTCTCACTGTGATAAGCACGCAAGCTTACATAGCATTTTACATAATGCCGTGGGTATATTTTGTATATGCCTTAATTATTATTAGAGTGAAAAAACATTTATTCCTTAATACGCCAACCAATAAGAGCACTTGGACAGTCAAGTCCCTTCTTTCTCTCAAGACTTGGCTGTTAGAGCACTCTGGTTACTAGCCAACCAATCAGAGCTCCAGGTGATCTTATAAAGCAATGGACATTTCCCCACTCTTTGGATAGCGGTCTTAGCATAGGAAAGCCTATATCAAGGGACTTTTCCCGCTAGGGCACTAATTCTGCAGCGAGCACTCCATGATTAAAGAAATTAGGAGTTTTTTTTATGAAATGGGGGCTTTTCCAGCAACTGCAATAATCTCTGCCCAGCAGCTAGTTTTAAATGTTTAGTAGACATGCTTCCACCAGCTGGATGAAAGTTGGGTACACTATCTCCACTGTAGCAAAGATTTTTTTTTTAAATTCTTTTCACACTGGGCCCAGAGTTGAAGCCTTTGAGTTGGCGTTCTATTTGATTGGACTTCAAAATCAGGCTCTGAACAGGGCCTGAATTTGCGTTCATTCAGACTTCAGTGAATAACCCTGTAAATCTAGATATTTTTTTTGTTTTACTCCAGAATCTCACACTGGTCTTTAACCCCTTAAGGACCAAACTTCTGGAATAAAAGGGAATCATGACATGTCACACATGTCATGTGTCCTTAAGGGGTTAAGAGGGGGGGCAGAACAAAGTTGTCTTGTAGAAAGTTCTATTTTTCCTTTGATGCTTGATACTTTATTGTGCAGTGTTTACCCATAGCAACCCTTTCCCTCCCATTAAGAGATTAGTACACAAAGCTGCCACTGGGTAATTCACACCGCTGTATGTTTGCATAGAATAAAGTGTAAAACTGTTCAATTTCACAAATATTTCCATCATGCTTAAGCAAACACGAAATGTGTCACTTATTTTGAAGTCCTGAAATGTTTAACACCAACAAACTATACAAAAAAAAACAAACAGACCATAAAAATCTGATTTACCTTGTGATGGCGAAAGAGCCCCCTCTGGTGGTTATTTAACCAATTTTACTGTGCTAATGCACAGTGCATGGAACTACTAAATAGAATACATCATTAACCTTACTATACAAGTGGCCTTTAGAGTAATATAGTTAGCTGCATTGTAAATAAGAGCAATGTTTAACATATTCAGTTCAGCATACTCCATGTAAAAAAATAAATAAATAAAATTCTAAAATGAACGGTAGTAATTTCTTAACAGGTGAAATTTTTCTATTTTACAAATATAAACTTCTAATTAGTGTTTAATAATAATTATACGTGTTTATAATGCCACACTAAATATTGTGGTTTTAAAATTAACCCATTGGTAATGCCAACACAAATATATTTTAATTAAACTGAATTTATAAGGGAACGGTCAGTTTTTCTTGACAATTACCATTTTTTTTTTTTATGTGGACCTTATATTAAATGCCATCAAAATCCAGGAACAGCCAGGGCACGCAATGCAAATCAGGAGAAGAAATATAAAAATTGCAGTTCTCTATTATGACTTTTAGGTGCAAAGGACAGAGCTTATAACAATGATTAATATGGAGCTAGCCGGGTGCCCAAATGCAGGATAAAAAGGTGTGGATTTCGATGGTCTACATTTAAGATTTCTCACACCATTTAAAAATAAATTTATAAAAATGTGTTAGCTTTAAGGGGATAAGGAAATAAACTCAAAGGAATTGACAGTTCCTATTTAAAAGCCAAACGGAGATATTAAAGAAATATTTGAAGTTCCTTGACGGCTTACTGTGGGATGTTGTTGGTCCTGGCACAATTATGGTGGTTTAATAGTTATGGTGCTTAGTATATCCCTCTAAGATATTTAAAGAGCAACTCTATGCAGCAGAACCACAACACTTATTTACATTTACTCTTTATCCATCCAAATATTGCATGCCGTAACCACAATTATAGGCTTAGAGCCCTGGGATATAACAGTTTGGCTATGCCCAAAATCAATCATCTTGGTTCTTCTGAACTTGCCCTTTATGGGATGTGGAGATATGGCAGAGCTGAATCCTGTAATCTAGTGCTCAGAGACTAGACTTGCATTAACCTAAACCTGTACCCCATGAAATTTAGTCAGTCATATTTACCTATCCTGGTCTTTAAATTTCACATCATCCTATGCAAGAGTTAAGCATACCACACTGTGTATTAAGACCACTCTGGGTACAAAAGCCATTTCACATCAATGAGGTGGTTATGGTGCCCTCCGTTTAAAAAAAAAAAACAAAAAAAAAAACAAAAAAAACCACACAACTCCAAAACAGGTTAGCAGTCTCATCACACACACACACACATTTTTTTTTAAATAATGTAATAAAATAAGTGGTAAATACACTATCACAGAGAATTGCAAGTATTATAGAAGAAAAAAAAAAGAAAAAAATTGAATTTTTTATTAATGCAAGTGGACATTAACATTTAACATACAAATAAGCATATTACAGAATAACAAACAAAATTATATATATATAAAAAAAAAAGTCGAAAACACAAATGAGAGGCTTTGTACAGACTTAATAAATGGCACATGTTAAATTTCACATGTCAATGGGAGGGAAGTGGTTAAACCCTGCGTATAGACATTTGTAAAAATTGAGTTACACAGTAACAGGAAATTGAGAAAGGAACGAGCCTCCCCTCTGCTTCCAAACACACAAAATACAAAACATGCTTTGTAGGCTTGTTAAACACAAAACACAGATTCCGCACATTCCATTATTATTGTATATTTAAGTAGGTTAAGACATTTGAGCTATACATCCTTCTAGAAAGAATCACCAGTAAATGTATTCACTAATCTGAGATTTGTCTCAACTGGTACCAGATATTGCGGTCCATTAAACACGTTACTTCATGTTGATATGAAGAGCACTGCCCAGCATTCATATACTGCGGGATGGAAATATATTAACTAAACAAGGAATTCTACAATAACTGCCTAGAAACCATCCTGCAGCATATGAATGCCATAAACTAGAGGACCCATTTGCATGTATTAGTTGTGGTGTATATTAAAGAAAACACACTGGGCTTTGCAGCCTTGCACCTGGCCCAAATGACTAGTGGCGTTTCCTAAAATGTGGGCGGAAACTAATGCATGTGCATTAATTTGGGGCACAAATTGGTAGTTTAAACACTATATCGATGAATAGATGAAATCTCATCTAAAAGCTTTACACGTGCTAGCAATATTCCTAGAATAATGGATTGACATTGTCTATAAGGTGACACCAAAGACAAGTGGCTCTTAAGGTCTGTTATTGTAGAAATCAGGAACAATAGATGTGTACTGTATTTTTCGTACAATCTACTTGGAAATATGCCCTCGATTCATTAACATGAAGTAAGTAAACGGTCAGCGAGGTGTTTTTTTTTTATTTAAACAATGTCCTCCCTGGGAATGTTCAGTGGCAGAGTGGTTCTCTCCTTGATAAACAGTGCATTAGAAATTATAGGTATAGAGTTATCCTAATTGCATAGGACTTTCTGTAAAACTTATAGCTGCATTGTTGAACTCTGGGACTGCGTAAATTACAGACTTGCGTACATAGCACTAGATTCCCAAAAAACATAAAAACAACTGACACACAAAAGCAACATACACAAGTTGCATAAGTATTGTGCAACAGGATAGAATGTAAAAAGAAATGAAAAAGTATCCTAACATTTTCCCAGAACCGACACAAATTCTGCGTAGAATTAAGTCCATCCTCTCTCCTGCTCTGAAGTAGGAAGAGGCAGCCCCTGACTGACTAAGAAGTCCTTGTACTGCAATTCCCATCATGCAACATGTTCGAACCATACTCTGCCTTGCCTATCTCTGATTCTTGGCACATGCACACATTTCAGGGAGACAGTTCTGTTGGATAAGAATTTGCTCCTGAAAGATTACGTAAAGAGCAATTCTAATACCACCAGTAAAGGTGACACTTATGGTGTAATTTCTCTTCTTTGATTGAACAGATTCTAAGGTTGTTACATAAATTCACATTTGAAAAAGGGGGCTCACTTTTTCCTCAAAGTGCTCTCAAAAAACAGAAGAAAAAAAAAACAAAAAACCTACATTCACATTTCTTGTTTTTGAGATTTCTTGACTTAAAGTGGTCACGGTGGTTAGAGTATGTATGTGCAGCATTTCAAAACTTAAATAATTAAATCAATTAGCTATTTGAGGTGCAACTCCACCCAGACAGGATTAATTCCAATTCTGTGCATATTTGGCATCCGTTGTCAGCAAACATGGCATGCAGTCGACACATGACCAATGGTGGAACCACCCCACCCATCCCCGTACCTCCTAAGCCCTCTACTCAGCTTGTCCTCTGGGGAAGGGGGTTGACTACGCCAGTAAGTGTTCCTCTTACCAAAAACTGTGTTTTACTAAAACCCTTTTATCTGGATATCATTCCCTTCAAAGTTAAAGGCTGAGGTTTCCCTGACGCTTCCTTTTGGCATAACAGTACTTTAATTTCACTGGTACTACTTGGAGCTCATTGCTCTGTACATTCTGGGAATGGGCCCAAGGGACAAGGTGAAGTGTCGGACGAATATTGTGATTGCCATTTATGGAGATATATGCCAGCCGAAGAGACATACTAAAACTATTCTGTTTCATGTCACTCTGTTCAAATAAAGTGAAAGAAGGCAGCTGGCTGCCCTATGCTTACACAAAGATAGCATTTTTTGCCATAAAAATGAAAACAATAGCAAAAAAATAAATAAATAAAATAGACACATTTCAATAAAATATTTTGTTGTTTTTTTGTTTTGTTTAACAGTTTCATTTTTGTAGCTGCCCTGCAATCTCAAACAAAAAGTCATTTATGGACAAAAAAAACCAAAAAAAAAAACGCAACAGACTAAACAGAAACTTTATCCGTTTTCCCAAATAGGGATAATAATGGTATATCCCATCTATCAGCTTTTCAACATAGGAATCCCTTCAATCTCTACAACAATAATGTAATGCCACATCTCCCAATTTAGCAATGTGCCTTTTGATGCACTAACTAACAAAAAGGCGAGTTCTGGGCTGGGTGATGTCACCCGAATGATTCTTCCAGAGGTAGACACATCTCTGGCTGCAAAGGGGTTAAAACACTGTTTATGCAGATGTTCAGAGTGAAACACTGCATTAACAGACTCCAGGCATCATGCCCACTTCATATGACTGCAGTGGTTATGGTGCTATAAACTGTGACTATAAGAGTTAGAGATCTATCATCATCCATTCTTCTAATGTTTATACTAATTTAGATCCTCATTGCAATCACAATGAAGCTTGCGATGCAACGAGCAGTTATTGTGCTGGGATAAAATGGGTACAACATATAATGAGATGACACCTGACATCTTACAGAGAGCAGTCATGATGCTAAAAACCAAGTCAGCAAGAGAAATGGCTCTCGCTCTCTGCAGAATCTTCTCCACGCATTCAGAAATCTACCTTTATCGAGAACTAGATATGTTCAAAAATTAGTTTAAGACGATTTTTCTGAATCAAATTCCTGGCAATCATCGAGTAAACAGATTCCAAATTGTTTCACCTGTACAGATGTGATCGATCTGGAGTCTATTCCGATCAGGTTTGATCAACAAGAATTTTATTCCGACAAATAACACATTTTTTGCACAAGTCTGTAGATAAAGGTCACTCTATAAACATTGAATTAAGAACAAAGGCACAAAGGGCAGCAATAAAATAATTTGTCCAGTTATATAGCTAAATCCAGTCAAGCTCATGAACACTAAACGTTATATGGAAATTTAAAATCTCAATAGAGCGATTGCCTATTTTAACACATTTCGAGGAAAATCCCTTTTCCTCCAGTTATTTCTACAGTGAATTCTCTCAGAGCTATAGAATGTGTAGGTCATTTAAATCCTCAACAAAATCCCATGGGAAGAGCAAAGCTTAAATAAAGACCTTTAACCTGCTGGATACAGCAAACACAACTGATATTTACAGTCCTTCTTGTGGACAAAAGACTGTCTGTGACTTGGTCAAGGAGGGAGTTTGCGGTTCTTATAATAAATAGCTAGCCATCCATTCAAATGGGACATGTCAAAAAAAGTAGTGCAAAAAAAAAAAGTTTCACGATGTCAAAGAATGCTCTTCAATCACGTATCCGAGCCATGTATCAAGGTGAGTTACAGGTTTTGGCATCTGTCAGAGACAGACGTGCTGTATGCCCTGCTGTATTTAAAAGTGTTGAATGAGAAGCTGTCGTAAATGAGAAGGACCCACCCCCCTCCTGGGACTCAATTTCCCTGCGCCATTCGTGAATTAAATTTAGCTTTTCACAAGTATTTCATGGGCCGTCTGAGGTTTGCAGCGGTAAGTAACTAGTAAGGGCTGGCTAGTAGGGTAAGACGTGCAATTTTAAGCCGTGATCATCAAACTAAATAAAATAAATAGAAGGAATGTCCACCTGCAGATATTACTTCACATTCTGAAGTAAGCACATGGCACCGTGCTTCTGCATGTTTGAGTTTATAATAAAAAAAAAAAATTATAAAAAAAAAAAAAAAAAAAAAGACACTGAGCATTATCACAAATACAGCTCATTCAACAGTTATGGGGCAATGAGTCTCTCAGTGCAGTCTCCCCTAGATTATTGTGCTTTAAGAGCAGTTTGAAGAGAGTGTACTATAGACATAAATCTAATGTTAACAGAAAACACCTTCCATATGATAAAATCATAAAGCCAGGAAAACCGAGGACTTAAGCTACTGGCATCATTTAATTTCCCTTTACCAGGGCTGCCCGATAAGTAGATCCCGAGATGTAGTGGAACTACAACTCTCATGATGCCAAAGCATCATGGGAGTTGTAGTTCTACAACATCTGGGGATCTACCTATTGGGCAGCACTGCACTAGAGCATAAGACCACATTAAGTCATATAGTAAAAGGAAAAATAAAAAAATACAAGCAACAACTGTTTTTGTGCTGGATTCAGAAACCCTTTTAAACATAAAGGAACATTAGAAACGTGTATTCCTGACACTATAGTTATGAAATAACTGTTTAGGTGTTTCTCCCTCCCCGATCGCAGACAAAGCATGATTAACAATAAAAGGATTGGAATGATTTTTTTTTATACTAGCCAAGCTATACAATGTGAGTTACATTATGAGAGTAGCTATATTTCTTATGGTTTGGTATGAAAGGTTACATGAATCATAGCACAGAAAAATAGGACTTATAATCCTATAGAATACACTAAATATTCAATAGAATTATTATTGCGTAACATTTTGCAAAGGAATGGAAGTTTTTACAGATTTGTGAATTAATGGTTTTCAGCTGTTCGTGTTTTTATCCAAAGTTTTCCTATATCTCCCGCTGAGCATCGCAGCAACATGCTTCTTAGAAAGTGCACACATCATTTGTTCCCCCCTTGCCTACTGGAACACAGCCATGTCATTCCAAGGCTAGCTTCCACACCTTCAAAATATACATTATAGCACAGAAACTGGAAGAGTCAAAATAGATTCCAGACAAAACCAATCCGTTTAGTTAATCTATAGAAATGGCCAGCAAAGAATGAGTGCTCTAGTTTTAGAAGACGTGCCTTCAAAACTAGGGCATAAAAAAAAAGGGTACAGGCTTGTCTTTAAATATTAAATTGTCAAAAGATTATAAAATCAGGTAGGGAATCACTTGCCATGACCGGTCAGATCTCCATCAATAAAAGTAGACCAACTGCACATCTGGGTTGGACCAATGCAGTTCTAATTTAGGGATTTAATTTTCTATCTGGCAGGGGGAGGGTGGTAAGATAATTCTGTAAAAATACAGGGCGAAAATTAAAAAAGTCAAATCTGGAGCCAACCAAAACTAGCAAACGTAAAAGCTTCAATTGCTAGATAATTATGGGATGGATCTAAAATGAAACATTGTAGAGTCAGAGTTTGGGTGACTGTGGTCTTTTCATTCACGCTGCAGTACAATATATAAAATAGCTTGGACTATAAATTAAAATGTTACGAGTCAGAATGCCTAGAACCTGTCCATTTTATTGCCCGATCATTTTAGAAGGTTTTGGACAGTTTTAACCCCTTAAGGACCAAACTTCTGGAATAAAAAGGAATCATGACATGTCACACATGTCATGTGTCCTTAAGGGGTTAAAGAGTCCCCAAAGTGCTTGGGTTTCATTGAAGGAGCAATAAGAACATTTTTTGCAAGTCTACAAACATATGATTAAAGAGTTACTCAAAGCATCACAGCCCGCTCTAGTGGTTATGATTCCAGGAGTACACCAGCCCACTTCCCAGGTAATGGGGAAAAATGTTCAGCAATGTTTTTCCCCCTTACCTGGATCCTTACCAGGCTCTGATGCTCCCTGGTGATCTAGTGACACGCATCTGGCTTTTGCAGAGCTGTACAAGGCGGTAGGCAATGCGGTCAGCACATCGGGCATACGCTCCCAGCCAATGACGAACATTCTGTGCGATAAGGGTTTTCCCGGGCTGGCTGATGACACCCCTGTAATGCTGCCTGAGGTGCAGTTACATTTCAGGGAGCCGTGCTGTGTTTCATAACAAGAACACCGCACACACAGTCTACAGGCACCCTGACCACTTCAAATCACAGAAGTGGTCATGGTGCTTGGAGTAATTGGCCAGACAAAGAAAACAGTGTGGCCAGAAATAATCTTATGGCGGAAATCTATGTTTATAACCTGCCCCCCCACCATCCCCCTAAAAATAAAATAAAAAAATAGATTAAGACCAAAAAAAATAATATAGCTTTTTACAAAGTGAGCTAAAATATAAAAAAAAAAACATAACTCAATGGAGTTAAAAGTTATTAACAAGTAAATGGGGCTTGCTATACAGTACCAATAAAGCACAGAACCTAACAACTTCACAATCACCACATCCAAAGTCTTCTTTCCATATTCCATTACCTATACTGCCTTCCGGCATGCGGGGCACAGGAGGACATGTAAACATTCCCTGAAAGTAATCAAATCAGTCTTATATGGAATACACACTTATTGTAAAATCCATCTAAACATCATCAACCTTACATGAGCAGGTTTAACCCTGTAAACAAAATAACCATTGCCCCAAAAACAAACATAAAACCACGTAACAGTTAAAATAGATGAGAAACATCCCAGGATTGCATCCATGCATAACTGGCAACAGCTTGTCAAAGAATTAAAGCATGATAAAACAGGAAAGACATTCAAACCTCTAAAATATACAAGTAGAATACTAAATAAAGGAAAGAAAGTCATTTAGTATCAGATAAATGGAGTTTCAAGTTAACACCTACATCAGTCCATGTAATATGAAGAATTCACAAAAAGTCCCAATGACCAGAACACACGGGATTGGTTAGTTCACAGCTTGATGTAACATTTGTCCACAGGATGAGATGGGGGGATGGGAATATAAAAAAAAAAAAGAAATTATATTTACATAGCTAAATTTTAGGAGGGAACAAACAATTCCAAGTTTCTTAAATTGACGTCTCTTGCGTAGACATCAGATGACTCCTTTTGGATTTGGTTGATGCCTGCAGGAAATAAAAAATAATTTTAAAAATACATATTATGCATACCATTATGGTGATAAATTAAGGTAACAGGATATTGGCAGAAAAAAAAAAATACAACAACTTTTTTTGAGTGCAATGAGTTTAAAATAAAGGATGACCAGAGGGCTTTTTGTAGGTACGACAAGTTTTTCCCTTAATCTTCTGTTAACAATTCAAACTTCTGTGTAATGTAAAGAACTCAGAGACTGGCAACAACTGCAAGCTAGAATTACTACGTGGTCGCCAGGTAAAGAATAGTGAATAGCTATTACTTAAGGTAAAAAAAACAACAACAAAAAACGTTCTAAGTGTGATGCAAGAACCTTTTTAAGAGTGAGATATTCCAGCTGCTGAAAAGATTACAAACGACCTGTATACATTATTGGGTAAATCCAATGGTAATATTTCATATTGACCTCTTTCCTGCTGTGCAATTCCTCTGAAAGCTTTAACTTTGCCCGCGTGAAATAAACTGCAGGAGAATCCACGGCCATCTGAAAGAAGAAAGTTAGGTTTGGTTATTACTATACAAAACAATACTTGTTAATGAAGAAACTGCATGGGATTCGTCAGCAAACCAGGAATTATGGTAATGGGAATGAACTTAAAGCGGCCCTGTCATGGCCGAATCCAATTTTTTTTTTTTTTTTTTTTAATTAAACCCCCCTCCCGACTCCACTACACTCCGACTCCCCCCCTTGTAAGTTAGGGCCTCCACCTGACGCTCAGGGATGGGGGCCGGGGAGGACACTCCCACCTCTAATGCTCGCCTTCAAGATTTCTCGAGGGTTGCACCATTCCTGTGGAACGCTCTTCCCTCCTCCGTTAGATGCTCACCCAGTCTCCACTCCTTCAAAAAAATCGTTAAAAACCCACTTCTTCATAAAAGCGTATCAATTAAACTGTTAATAGCTCCCGACTGATTCCTCTTCTGCAACTGTCACTAGTCTAATACTATCCTTACCTTTTTGTGTCATTTTACCCCACTCCCTCTAGCATGTAAGCTCATTGAGCAAGGCCCTCAACCCCTCTGTTCCTGTGTGTCCAACTTGTCTGGTTACAACTACATGTCTGTTCGTCCACCCATTGTAAAGCGCTGCGGAATTTGATGGCGCTATATAAATAACATAATATCAATATGATGATTGGTCAGAAAAAAAAAACCTCACAAAGAATAGCTTCTGCGCGGTCATTGGCTGCAGCATCCTGTGCCTAATCCAAATGAACGAATGGCATTGAATTTGAAAATTCAGTGATTTCTAAGGATTATGGTATGTGAATGCTGATAGGCACTAGCTGCATTTGCACCAATAATCCGGGGCTTAGACCAACTACATAAGCCAATAGCCACAGTTGCTATGGGATAAGGATTTGGTGTTTACTAGAAATGAAGAAAGGAAAAAAAAATAAAAAAAAATTACTTACATATTTGAGGTTTTCTTTGGCATAGTCCGACCTATCTGATGACGGAGGGGTTATAGTTTTGCTCTTCTTTTCTGAAGCAACCTGGCCGCCCAAAACCTTGCGCTAAATAAATATCAGTTCGTCAATGCTTTGGAAATGTGACCAACAAGAATAAGTGTACAGTCTTAAATACTAATGTAATGTCTCCATCTTCAAATAAGCAAATTACAAAGTTACCGTAAAAGCCCATTAAAAATTTTTTACCATCTCTGTCGGCTATTGCATTTCTGTCTTGGGCAACATAAATGAATAAATAATCTTCAAAGTAGTAGGCTTAAAGGGATACTATAGGCGCCCAGACCACGTCAGCTCATTGACAGTCTAGGTCATGGGTCCTCAAACTCCGGCCCCCCAGATGTTGCTGAACTACAACTCCCATGATTCTCTGGCTATGTAATTCAAAGAAGCATGGGAGTTGTAGTTCAGCAACATCTGGGGGGCCGGAGTTTGAGGACCCATGGTTTAGGTGCACTGTCCCATTCCCCTTAACCTTAACATTGTAATTATTGCGGTTATTGATTTACTGCAATAATTACCTTGCAGGGTTAACTCCACCTCTAGTGGCTGTCTACCAGAGGGACTTCCGGGTGGTTAGGCAACTTTTGGTCACCTGACGCTGGAAGTCCTCACTTTGTTTTCCTAGCAGTATAGTTTCTCTTTAAAAAAGGGACACTATAGCTTATAGCATGTCCCCGCAGGCTCAGCAATGTAAACACTGCCTTTTCAGAGAAAAGGCAGTGCTTATATTGCTGCCTAGAAATCTCTAGGGGCAGTCACCTCTAGATGCAGACACTCATAAGCCAACAAAGGTGCTTCCTATTTCAGCTACATTGTGTGCACAACTGCGTTCGGTGTCTCCACACTGTGCATGGAGACGCTGAATACTCTCTAAACAGATGCATTTGATTGGTCGAGATATTCAAGATTGATAATCTGAGCTATGTAGGCAGGGCCAGCCTGCTGAGACTATCGAGGCAATTAAGAAAAGGCAAGTTTAAGTGCCTTTTTACTATAGTTTGTATTTCTAACACTCCTTTAATATGGGATATTCAAATTAAGGAAAGGCAATAAAGCATTCCTTTTTACGGAGACCCTAAAACAACAAAGAGTAAGCTTCCAAACAAGGCCCTTCAAACGGAGTGTGTCAGCCTGCTCTTAACACATCCTATCGATCTATATCCCGTCTATAACAATGATAAATGAGATGTCGTGCAAGGTTCACCAGTAATCAGTGGAGCAACACGTTGTAACATTTAAACATACTATATACGCATTGTAACTTACCTTAATCATCCCACTGAAGGATCGAGAGCGAGTGTGTTTCTTTTCAGAAGGCTCTTTGGAATTAGAGATGGGGGTTCCAGGATTATGCTTGTGGAACTATAAGGAAAAAAAAAATAGATGAAAAGTATTGTAATTTTCATAATGTTGCATCCATCATAATAAAAAGATTTCCATTTCTTTGTTTCCATGCACTTTAGCTCCAAGTAGTGGTTTTGCAGCCAGGGGCACTTTGCCACACCTCCCCCCTATTGTAAGGAATGAAACATTCTGGAACGGTTTGACGTCTTACCTAGGGTCAGCTACCTGCATCCACTAAGAATGCTGGAGATTCTGAGCAGGAACTTTACAGCTTAATTATGATTGGATGGCCACACTGAGTTACCAAGCAGGAACTTCCGTTCGTTCTCCTGCCCCAAGCACTGCAATGCAGAATTAGCCATGCTTGGGAAAGTCTAGCTCTCATTAGTAGTGGAGGCGGGGAGAGGCACCCGGCAGACCCTCGCTAATAAGTCAAACCTTTCAAAAACTGTTTGACTGGCACCATAACCACTACAGCAAGCTGAACTTGTTATGCTGCTTGGAGTGTTCCATTAAGTTATGGTAATGCCGTAGCTTTTAGAGATCAAAATGTTTATTAAATAGTTCACAAGCTCGTACAAAAAGACATTTTCACTTTCCCCCTTCTTATTCGCCATGTCCCTGCAGCCCTTGCTGGAGGCGATCTGGTCCAGTCCAGGCATTGAGGGAGATTAACGTCAGATGCCAGCCCTATATAGACTCTGCATATGCAGAGGACTTCCTCTTAACCCTGACCAACCCGGCCACCTCCATAGCTTTTTTTTTTTTTTACTGAATAACTGATACACTTGTACTCCCTTATCTCGGTGGATAAGCTGAACATAACGAAATCGGAGCTCCTCCCAATCCACATATCTAGCACTGACCTCACATCTAAAAGCAAAAATTTCCCCTACGAATATGTGAGTCTGCCATCGCCTACCTAGGCATACAACTCACCCCAGACGTCACAGCCCTGTACCGAACAAACTACGCTCCAATGCTTGAAAAGGCATACGCTGATCTCAAAGCATGGAAATCATTGGGGATGTCGTGGCTGGGCCGTCAAGATGAACTTCTGAACTTCAAGATGGGCTTCTGTCAAGATGAACCTCCTACCCTGTTTTATTATTTTTTATTTATTTTTTAACATATGTTCCATACCCTTCCGGTCTTGTTCCGTACAACGGACCTTATATCCCTGCAGAACGCAATTAATACATTTATCTGGAATGGCACCAAACCCAGAGTTTGCAGGGAGACATTATACCGGTATGTCCCAAGGAAGTCGGGAGGGCTGGACCTCGCTAACTTGTTTACATTATCTTTTCGCGGCACACTTGACCCAAATTCAGATGTGGTACCTGCCACCCATGAAGAAACGATGGGTAGATATTGAACATTCAATCTTTGGGTGGGACCACCCTTCCTTCTACATGTGGCTCCGCAGGCAACTTCGCCCCTTACCCACCCTCCGACGGCACCTACAATTACTCACTCACTTGACCTGTGGGATAAACTACACATTAAATATGACCTAGCCTTGGCTATCACCGATGACCCCCATTCTCCAGAACAGACTGTTCCCGCCAGGACTCACGTCCAAACATCTTGCCCAGTTGGAGAGGAATAACGAGACTGGGTAACCTGTTCACCAATGACCAAGTCATCTCCTACACAGACATTAAAGAAGCTGAGTCTCTCTCAACATTTGATTACTTTCAATACGTTTTTAAACTCCGCAGTTTTGCGGCCACACCCAGCATCCAACAAGCAGGCAAAGTGCCACTTACTAGCTTTGAGAGAGACTGCATGGTAGCGCCTACCAGGAAAAGCCATATATCAGACTTCTGCCTCACGATTGCAACACTTGCAACCCACACTAAAATATCCATCACATACATATCTATCTATATATGGGAAGCTACATCATCCCTCACAGTTTGTGAAACCAAAATGCTTTTGCGGATGGTAGCCGACACTGGCTATCACACATTTCTTGCCCACAAATCTGTGTTGGAAACAGTGCGGGGCAGTGGGAACATTTCTCCACTGCTGGTGGACATGTCCCAAACTTACACCAACCTCCTCACAAGAATTTTAAACAAACCATTCCCACTAGATCCTTGGGCACTACTGCTATCCAAGCCACTGGACACTTTTACAAGAGCCAAAAATAAACTAATAGCACTAGTAGCCCATGCCACACGTGGGGCAATTGGAGAGGTATGGTCATCCACCAATATACAGCTACAAAAAGTATCCCCCCTCGCTCCCCCACATAGCAACACCCTAATGACAACATATACAAACATCCCTCATAGTACCAATCGCAAGGGCTGTGGAACATTGAAAACAAATAAGGGTATCTATGTTACAATTGCAACCTTAAACATAGCTCACTGACACCCCGCAGTATTACAGGCCTGCAATGTAATGTTATGACCTGTTCTCTTCTGTACTGTTCCTTACTTTTGCCAATATTGTAAACCAATTTCTTGTTACCTATTGTACGTTTGCCTATGTTACCTTTACATAAGTGAAAATGAAAATAAAAGAAAGAAATAAAAAAAAAAAAAAAAAAACACATTTTAGGCATAAACCCAAATGAAATGACATTAAACAAAAACATCAGAAACACCAAAATCTCCACGTTTTCTGGGCCTTGAGGACATACAATAGGTTTGTTTTTTTAACGTCATGTTGGTATTTGAGGAGTTACTACACAGTATTTCTCATATTTCTGATGACTATTTGAATGAAGAAATTGACCCAGCTGCTATAAACTTGCTGCACCTTTTAACCATATTGCGCAGTCTAAAAATACAGTAAGCACTGTATTGACTGCTGTGTAAATTTATGATTGCATGTCATCTAAAACACACACACACACACACGAGAACACTGCAGTTGTTAAGAGAGCCACTAGAGGTCACTGTGTGACAGATTATTTATTCTTTATCCCAACAGTTGTCAGACAAGTAGAGACGCTGAATTCAGAAACTTCAAGTAAACCTGTTTTCTTGCCGCCCACCTCCCCCACCCAAATTAGTTTTTCCTGACTTTTTATGCAATGCCAATCATGAAAACTGGCGATAGAGGCATGCACCCACAGAAGGGCACAGCTACCAGTACATTTAGCAGAAAGTGACTAAAATAAATCTGAAAACGTCTAAAATAAAATTATTATTGCCATTTATATAGCGCCAACAGATTCTGTAGCGCTTTACAATATTATGAGATGGGGATTTAACTATAAATAGGACAATTACAAATAAACTTACGGGAACAATAGGTTGAAGAGGACCCTGCTCAATCGAGCTTACATTCTATAGGAGGTGGGGTGTAAAACACATAAGAACAGGAATTTGCAATCAAATAAGGTGGGCTGCCCTTTAGGATAGGGCAAGAGCCAGGTATGTGAGGTAGGGGGTTAGTCTTGGAGGCCATAAGCTTTCCTAAAGAGATGGGTTTTAAGGCACTTCTTAAAAGATGCAAGACTAAGGGAGAGTCTGATGGCGGTAGGCAGGCTATTACATAGGAAGGGAGACGCCCGCGAGAAGTCCTGCAAGCGCGAGTAGGAGGTGGTCACGGGCAGAGCGGAGAGACCGAGAAGGGACATACCTATGGATCTGTGAGGAGATATAAGGGGGGCTAGAGTTGTTCAGTGCTTTATAGGTGTGAGTTAGTACCTTGAATTGACTCCTATAGCATACAGGAAGCCAATATAAGGACTGGCAGAGGGGTGAGGTGTGAGAGAACCGACTAGAGAGGAAAATCAGTCTAGCAGCAGCGTTCATTATGGACTGTAGGGATGCAGTACGGCTTTTGGGAAGACCAATCAGGAGAGGGTTACAATAATCCATGCGGGAAATTACTAGAGCATGGACAAGCTCCTTGGTAGTATCTGGTGCAAGAAAGGGGAGGATGCGGGCTATGTTTTTAAGATGGAATCTACAGGATTTGGCAACATGCTGGATGTGAGGCTCAAAGGTGAGACCAGAGTCAAGTATGACGCCAAGACAGCGCGCTTGCAAGGATGGACTGATGTTGGTACCACAAACTTGAAGGGAGAGCGAAAGAGGAGGATCAGTATTAGGAGGAGGAAAGACAAGGAGCTCTAGTAATTTCTTGCATTGATTATTGTAATTTTCTCCCAATTGGTTTTTACCCCAAGAAGCCATACTGCCCTGCTACAGTCAATGAATTCTGCCGCCAGACTAATCTTCCTCTCTAGTCGCTCCTCTCATACCTCACCCCTCTGTCGGTCCTTACATCGGCTTCCTGTATCCTATAGGAGTCAATTCAAAGTACTACTCCATACCTAAAAAGCATTGAACAACTCTAGCCCCTGTTACATCTCTTCACTGATTCACATGTATGCCTCTTCTCCTGTCCGCACCCATATGGCTAACTCGTGCATGCAGGACTTCTCACGGGCAGCTCCCTTCCTTTGAAATAGCCTGCATGCCACCATCAGACTCTCCTAGTCTTCAATCATTTAAAAAAAAAAAAAAAAAAAAAAAAGTGCCTCAAAACACATTTCTTCAGAAAAGCTTATGGCTTCCCAGAGTAACCTCTACCTCACATACCTGTCTCTTGCTCTCTCCTAAAGGGCAGCACTCTACTCTCTCCTCCAGCTCTGCTTCACTCCCACCTTGCTTAATTGCGATCCCCTGTCCTATAAATGTTTTATACCCCACCTCCTCTAGACTGTAAGCTCATTTGAGCAGTGTCCTCATCAACCTATTATTCCTGTAACATTTTGCAATTGTCTCATTAATTGTTATATAACCCCCTTTATAATATTGTAAAGCACTACGGAATATGTTGGAGCTATAAAAAGACCAATAATGAGAATATCATGTAGTTATAAAAAAATAAAAAATAAAAAAAAAAAAAATAAAAAAAAAAGGGTTTGTACCTGACGAATAAGCCTCTTCTTTTTAGCAGAATCTGGCATACTGTGAACATGCCGGAACAGCTCCTTCAAGGCCTCCTCTGTATGCTGTTGTGTTTTTTCCTGGAGTGATGAAGATGAAGACGTTGAAGAAGGAGAAGACCCCAATCTGCTCCGCTTTGGGAATTTCAGAAACTGTAAGTCACTAGAAGAAGGTCGAGCAGACAACAATTCCAAGTCGTCCTGAAAGGAGTGAAATAAATAAGAATAGCAGCAAAAACCCTGTTTAGGTCTACAAAGTCACTGAATAACTAGTATGGTGGAGTAAACCATGGTACAGACATCATAGGAAAAAGGTTATCAAGCCGTGGAAACTATTGCTTAAAGATTATATATATATATAAAAATTCCAATTATTTGACATCCTCCCTCAATGTCACAAGACTCAGACAAGTAGACATATGTAGCATGCTCAGAACATTCAGTCCATTCTGATGTGCTCCATCTACATATGTGGTTATGATATTTTTGATTTCAGTATTCCTTCTGTTCTACGCTTTTGTTGGATACCCCTATCCAAAACCTCTTTCCTGTGGTGTAGTTGACCACCGCTAAAATGATTGTACAATTAGCGTTACCTTTGACGCTGGTGCTTTATCCCCAGTGAAATACAGCCGGCAGTATTCTCTGATATATGGAGGAGCCTGTAACAAAACACATCAAACTCAAATAAATCTGTGTCCAATAGTCTAATAGCTTTTCAGTAATTTTGTAAAAAAAAAATTCCAATGTATTTAATTTTTGTTCACACAAAATGTGCATAAAGGAATGGGATACAGAAAAGAAAAAGGGAACAGGGAATGGGGACAAAGGTACATAATACATCATGCATCACATATCACATAGGTCCCAACAACCGGTTATACAAAAGTCAATCCATGGTACATTAATCAACCAGTAACATGTGCTTGTGGTCACCTGTCTGTCCGGGCTTGAAACGTGAGATCCTCTGAGTTGTGTACCTTATTACTAATTATTTGCGGCATCTCTGTGACAGTGAGGCGTAGTAAAATGTTGGGGAAATGGAGAGTGTGGGGAAGGGGGGCAGCAATCGGTATATCGTGGGCCAATAGGTGGAGGGCTTCTATAGTAGCTTAGAAGAGTTAAGTTGAGGTCTCTTTTATATGATTTCCATTTGAATTATTCTTTTCCCTCTTTTTTTTTTTTTTTTCCCCCCCTAGTTATTTTTGTCCTAGTCATTGTGGTATTAATCCTCCTTTTTATATTCCACCCATCTGTGCCATCTTGTCCTGTGTTTGCTGGTTGCCGTTTAGTCGGCTTGCCATAGTTTCGTAAGCGTGCGCCGAGTCTATTCTGTCTAGAATTTCAATCATTGTAGGCGCTGGTTCGGCCTTCCACTTGTGGGCTATAGCTGTTTTGGTTGCCATGAGGCAATGGATTAATAGGTAAAGCTCGTCTATGGGTAGGGGATACGGGAAGATGTGTAGTAAAAAGCATTCTGGTCTCAGTGGGACCGTGATCCCCAACTTGTTGTTCATGTGCTGCGCTAAGGACTGCCACATCACAACAATCTTGGGGCACGACCAAAATATATGGGAGTGGAGAAACAATTCCCAGTCGCCTCGTGTGAAAAAAAACAAAACAGGCATCCCAAAGTCTTTCCCAGTGGGAAACATTTTGCAAATTAACCATGCGATGGTATCTAGTCCCGTCCAGGCTAGCTCATATTTATCCGGGGACGGATAACTTATGCTGGAGATGCCACGGGCAGATAGGGACCCTCTACCATAATTTTTTAAAAATTGAATCACTGTAATGGCTGTCAGATTAAGACTAGGACACATATATGGGAATATGTTTGCAAGCAGCAATTAACATTTCGGACTTAAAAGTGACATTTCATTTTAATCGAATAAAATGTTTTTGTTTTTTTAATCTCCTCCTTTAGTAAATGGGAATTTACTTAATATGATTACTAAAGGAATTAGACAATTATGGTATATGGTTTAAATTATTCCTTCTGTTTTATGATTAAATACGGATTTGGCTGATATTTGGATTTTCCATGGATAACTTTTTGTTTTTAATTTAAGCTGGTTAGTAGCCTTTATTAAAGTACCAGCACATTCACTAGAGCTAAACTATCTAGAATAAACTGCAAATCAAAACAAGCCTTGCAATCGAAAAAGGAAAAATGGGGCTTATGGACTGCTACCATAATGTACTGACCCTTTAAGAACTACTTGTGGGCATGTGGATTGTATAATACGGTCCCTAGCCCTTTAAATACTTTGGGGACAGATGGTACTTTTGTATATGGCACTTCAGAAGCTGTCGAAGTTACCGAAGTTGTCGAAGTCGTCGAAGTGGGCGGTATCCGACAAAGGACCACGTGGCGGCGGCCATTTTAACTTCGAACACCGCCGACCCTTAACATCAACTCCACTTCGACTAAAGTCGAAGTACAGGCACACTTCGAATGGGACTTAGCCGTTTTCATGCCAGGAATTGACCGACCGCACAGCCCAAATCTATGGAACTGTTTTGGGCAAGAAAATGTGCTTGCGGTCGGTCATAAAAGGACTTCCGTGTAACTTTTGATCCACTGGAGGGATTTGCCTGAATTTTGGCAGTGTTTATGTTTAAAGTATGCTGCGTCTGAATATGTGATTTGTATGTGAATGTGATGTATGGTTTTGAAGTTACAGATATTGTGTAAAAGTTATGTTTTAAACTGTATAATAAGTGGATTATGTCTCAGGCTAAGGGGAGGGGATGTGTGGGTTGTACCATATCTCGGATTGGTTATTTTATGCCTCCCCCTGGGTGTGGCCTGTATGTGTGAGATGGAAATAAAAGCCAGGCTGGATGAGCCAGTCCAGAGTTCTTGTTTTACCCTCAAAGTGAAGTGTCGTCTCATTATTGGGGGAAGGATTGATTGCATGCTGTTCCAGTTGACTGCTAGGAGTGTAAGCCTATTCGTATGGTTCCTATTCAACGGTCTACAGCATTCATATGCTAGAGAGGATTCCTATGCTTCTCTGAGTCGGTGGTTGTGGTGTCTGCTGCAGTGCTTGAAGTCCTCAGGGGCGCTAGGAGCATCCTTTAACGGAGGTACCCAGTCGGGGTGCCGGGCGATCCGTTACACTCACCAAACAAATTGCTGGCCAAGATTCATGGGAAAGGTATAACAAAACATAATATATAATATTATAGACTATAATTTATCAGCACTAGAAAATACCCAGAAAAAAACAGCATTTACCAAAATTCAATTACAGCTGGTGGGAATGAAATAGGAGAAATACCACTCAGAGCAATGTTACAGTAAGACTGAATTCACACCCATTACGCTCAGCAGGAAATCCAAACTGGGTCTCGCTTAACAGTGGCCACAAGATATATTTTATCAGTTACCCCAGCTCACCTTAAAAAGCTTCTGTGAGTGCTTAATCATGAACGTCACGCCATTATTCAGCTTTATTATATGTTCCTGCAGGTCGTTTGCCGTAAGCTAGAAAATAAATATTTTTAACATTTCTCAATGCATGGATTACGAGCCATTTGATCAGAAGAAACACGGCAGACAGGAATGGAACGACCAATATATACTTCAAAGACTGTGTGTTAACGTTGGTATTCAGCGTAAATCAATGTGAACTGAGCAGCACTTACATTTTTAGGCCACATGATGTGAGGTGCAAACATCAAGGCTAAATTGTGGGCAGACATCTTATTGCGGTCTTGCTTTTTTGCAGTCTGATAGAGAAGATCCAGCAGGAGTTTGAGAAGATTTCGGTTTGGTGATGGGAGAAGCAAGAAAAGGAGCTGCAGAGCTTCAATTTGTCTCTCCTTATCTGGTACTCCTGTCCTGTTGCCCTTGTCATCAAGAAGCAAAAGGCCTAAAAAAAAAAGGTAAAAAAAATAAAATAAATTAGGTAAATTGCTGGAAAGGAAATCATTTAACATTACTCTTCAAAGTTTATTTAACCAACCTCTTACGTTAATGAAATCATCCCAATTGTGTTTATTCCTCACCAGACATGTAACTAGTACTTTAACTCACAGATCAGTGGATTGAAGTATCTGTAAACATTGTGAGCATTACACAAATCACATTCCGGTGTCAGATTGATATCCTGTCTCTAGCCTTCATAACCTATTTTTGCCACTTCTGCCATATCTGGGCTGCTGCAGACTTGACTGACTTTAGGTGCAGAGGGCTTGGTTTTATCAAACCGTTTGTTTGCTAAGATTGGCCATTTTCTCTGCCAATCAGATACCCCCCCCTCCCCCTCCAAATGCAGGTTCTGGTGGTTTAACAAAACACTAATCATTGGGATTCCAGGGACATTTAAATTGCTATTTTTCAGTATTTTGGTACTCCTGACAGGCTCCTTGAGCTAAACACATGTAGCGACACATATTTGGCATTAAACAACGCTAAAGCAGTAAATATTGAAAAGAGAACAAGCTTTGTCCAGTCACCGTTTGCTGCAGGCTGGGGAAATACAGATTTAAGATCTTAAGGCAGACATTGATTTATGAAACACTACATCAGGTCAGATCTTGGTAGAGTGATTTACAGTGAGAGCAGGATCCCTGACATCTTGTATTATCAGTTATATAATCAAGATGAGTGTACGGGGGTCTTGTTTGCCTTGTATTGCACACATTGTAGTACCTTCTTCTCTACTGCAGACACTTGGCAACTTTCTCCACCTTACCGATCAGGACACAACTAGGCCTGCCTGATTCCTCCATACTCAACACTATTGTGAAATCTTTGTTTTACCATGCACATTAAAAAAAAAAAAAAAAAAAAAAAAATTACATCTTTTACCTGCAACTTTCAGATGAGCATTATAATGCCGGTGTGTCAGTAGAGGTTCTGGTAATTCTCCAAGAAACATTTTTAACAGTGTGGCAACATCGTTGGGATGAAATTCGCCAGACTCCACGTCGATATCAATCCCACTGTTAAGAGCGTCCTTCAGAATCTGCTGTCGATTGCTGTTTCCAGGGATACGAAATAACCCTTCTGTGCGTAAATCTTCAGAAACAAAAGAAAATATATGTAAAACTAATTTGAGCAATAAAACTTAACAGATCATTTGCAAATTATACATTATGAGAGTCTTCAGTTAAAAAAAAAATTATAAAATTAAGAAAAACACATTCCAAGAGATTTTTTGAAATTCTATTTTTTTTCCCATTTTTAGTTTCATAGCATGTCCCTAACTTTTACATGAGCTTTTAATAGCTCAAATATAGCAGTGAGCAGTCTTAAAGGGCTACTCCAACCACCACGACCACTTAATTTGAAGAGGTTTTGATGGTACGAGTCTGTACGTTCTGCTTGAAATACTCCACAGAGAGTTCTTCACTTTTCTGCTGGGGCTGGTTACACTCCCTGCACACACAACTAAGGGTTCTGGGCTGCCTGATATCAGACATGTGCAAAAATGTTGTCTGTGTGCACAGCGCAACAGATGTAATCAATCTGTGGTGAGGACAGTAAGCCCTGACATATGCCCACAGGGGTAAAAAGATACTGGCAACATGCTCGAGTATAGTGGTCTACAAGCCAAATATTATGGCAATGGATCAACATTACTTCACAGGGTCTAGAGATCTTCTTGTGAGTGAGGACCAACAAAGCACTTAGTATAGACCGGAACTTTACCAGTATAGATATTGGCAGGGAAATAAGCATATTTCTTTGAAAGCTAGACACAGAACAGGCAACCAAAATACATTTTAATAATGGTGCGAGTTCTTGACAAAACATAGAAACCACTTCAGTTTAGCAAAACGGGGCAAACAAACAGGCGAAATAGAGTTGTCCGCCTCAGCCCCAAGCCAGTCCTAGCCCTCCAGCAGAGCAATTTGTGACAAAGTGGGCATTTGGAGGCCACTCGCCTCCTACATCCCCGAAGCTTCTGTCGCTACTAGCAACAGCCGCACACTTGGGAACGGTGTAAGTCGCTCACAGCCTCTGGTATAGTAGCCTCTAGTACTTTCTTTGGCCAAGATCTCATTGAGCATGAGATTTGCCTTTTTAGGAAAAAAAAAAAAAAAAGACCAGAGCCTACAATGGTGTCTGCCTCTCAGCTCTGTAGCCCAACCCTGCACCTCCTATCTGAATTTTGTTTTAGATCAGAAATGGTGACTGGAATTTTTTTTAAATTGTGATGCAACAGCAAAATGGCCACCTCCATTAGTAATTAAAGATTTGCCATAGCTGGGTCAGCTGGAAAACGATTTGTATTACTGCTCTAATTTCGGCTTCAATAGTTATTACATTTATTGGTACATGTATGTCTGAAGACTAGCTGCTTAGATTGTAGGCGCACAAGGGCAGCATCAGAGTGTGTCCCGAGCAGTAGCACATGGAATAAAAATACATTAAGACAAACGTTAAAAGGACTTTCCAGTGCCAGGAAAACAAATCCTGCAGTGCCCCCCCATTCCATGTTGCTGAAGGGGTTAAAACCCTTTCAGTGACTTATCTGAATCCAACGCCGGGTCAGGCTCCGCCCACGCTGTCAGCCGACGGGGGAGACCGCATGCACGGCAATGGCTGCGCACGCATTACACCTCCCCATAGGAAAGCATTATTCACTGCTTTCCTATGGGGATTCAGGTGACGCTGGAGGTCCTCATCGTTTAAAACACTTTTCAGGTTCTATGAACACGGAAGTCCCTCTAGTGGCTGTCTGAAAGTCAGCCACTAGAGGAGGACTTAACCCTGCAAGTTACATTTTGCAGTTTATAAAAACTGCAATAATTACACTCGCAGGATTAAGTTTGATGGGAGTTGGCACCCAGACCACTCCAATGGGCAGAAGTGGTCTGGGTGCCTGGAGTGTCCCTTTAAATATATGAAGTTTATCTGCCTTTTAATTACAGTCCATAAAGGGCAGCGTATGTGACTTTAATACTTACTTTTGTGTAGGTATTCAATAAGCTGGTATATTTGTGCAATGCCTTCTTCTGTCAATGGTGCTCCAAATACAATCCCCTTCTCTAGAAAATAATAATTGAAAGAAACAATGGGAAAGAAAAAAGAAAAAATACTCAAAAATGTATATCACCCATAAAGAGTATTTCTTATTTTAAAATGTGCATTTTCACCTTTTATATAAACAAACATAGCATCAAAAAAACATACAAAGAGAAAAACTGTTAAAGAGCTATTTATTACTACAGCAGTCTAGTGAGGTTTTTTGGAGCTTTTTTTTTTTTTTGCAAATAGTTTTTCTGTTATCCATTCCTTGTGGCCTATGTATCTTACTGATTATACTCTCCCCTAGCCCCCTGCACTTTAGATGTATCTTCCCTTAATTGGATCAGATCTTAATGTCCAGGAACTGCCATTGTGTTCACCTCTGTCTATGTTGTCTTCGGTTTGCCCTTCTGTGGGATCATTTGGATTGACAGGTAATTGTTAATTTAGCCTGGAACCGGAATGGGAACTTTGCTAAATGTATGCTCATTGTCAAAATGACTGCTTTTTCTAATGTATAAAAACAAATCTAGGGAAGTTAAAAAAAAAAAAAAAAAATTTAATTACAAAACGAGGGGAAACAAGGGGACAAAAATAAAAATGTACACGACCACTTTATTTTCTATTATAACCATAGATATCGGTGTATAAAGAGTGTGGAGGAAGCAAATGTAAGAAATGCTTTATACATAAAATCTGCTTCACCAAACATTACTAGTGTGACTGACTATAGTGGTTATGTTTCTCGCAGTCCCTGGAAGACACTGCAAAGACCCCCCCCCCCCCCAATGGTGACTCAGCCACTTGCAGTGCGGTGGACCAGGGTGCATGGGAAGGTAAGTTTCACTTACCATGTCTATCCAATGGAATCTCCACAACTCCTGGCAGTTCATCTGCCAAGAGCCCACATCAGTGATGGACTCTCACGAATTTCCCACAAGACTCTCCATAGACAATGCCTTTTTCCTTACAGCCCTCTAGTGACAGTTGTAGGAAGTGAGAGGGATAGCACTGCCTTTTGCCAAGTGTAGGAAACATTCATAATACAAAGTAGCCTCTAATTTGTCATATCTTCATTGCTTTGGAATATCAATGAAATTCCAACATTTTTATAAAAAAAAATAAAAAAAAAAAATATTGGATCTATTTAACTTAACTTCTAGTCTGATAAAAGTCTAAAAACAGGCATTTAACAAACCTTTACGTTTAAGGAAGTTGAGAGATCTGAAGAACGACGTGGAGGCTCCATTAGATCCAGGAAGTTTGGGGTCTACCTCTCCCATGAGCTGAGCAAACTCTGTACCAGGCAGATCTATTAACCGGGTGATGTTGCTGACCACAAGCTCGGTAAAGGCCTCTGGATTCTCATGGCGCAGTTTCTCCACAAAAAAATCTGGGTTATAAATAACTGGCTGGCTTCGGAGTGAGGCATCATTGCAGATAACGATGCTGCACAGAGCGTCTCTGCAAATGGAAACATAGTATGCAGCGGATATTGTGAAAGAATAGCATTGGACCATTATCAATATTAGAAAAAACAAAAAGAAAAGTCTCTCTTACAGTCTTGTTTAATACAGTTCATGCTGCTGTCTGGTTCCTTTAAAAAGAGTATATTATTAAATGGGCACTGTAAGCACCACAACCACTACAGCACAGCAAAAACAAAACTTTCTGAGGACAACTTTCCATCTACCATGTGAATTCATACTTACAAAACAGGTGGAAATTGCATTTTGATGGAATATACAAAACATTTCTTATGCTCATAACAGTCCAATATAAACACCATCTTATTTTTTTAAACCCCTTCAGGAAAAGATGCAGGTCAAATTGTTTGACTCTTGGCATTTAATCTGTCATTAAGGAGTTGACGTAGGAACACAATTCAGTGGCTTATTCCCTGAACTAGCCATGGTCAGGAACGGGGCAGCGGATTACACATTTTAGATTAAAATAGCCAGACTCCCTGAGGAAGAGGGGAGAAATAAAACTGGCGAATTAGATAAATATTTCTATTTTGTCCCCACATTTCTAATTCCATGGCCTATTCCCCAGTGTGGCATAACAGGGGGCCGTTCTAGAATAATCAGATCATACAATACAATTCGAAGCAAAAAGAAATTCCATTGTAAAACAGTGAATAGGCAAAGACATGTTTGTAGAAATTAACATGCTGGCAATTCTAGGTTTTGTGCATATTTTATAAAAATGTATATTTACACCAATTGTTTCTTTCTTACCTCAAATTATTTACAAACAATACAGATAATTCAAGCAGTTGTATTTTGATTATATTAATAAAACTGGATAGGATTTTATAATGCTAGTTTGTGAATTTCTCCCAATATCAGAAAGGGAAAGATAAATGTAAACATATCAGCAGCGTGTGTACAGATGACATACACAATTTATCTACATTACAAATAATACACATACATTTAGTGAAATTATTAGTGGATCAGAAAGAAAGACAGGGAGAGTAAATAACAGATTAAAGACCCTTACATGAGAGCAGACAGCTTTTGAGGCGCCATTCATATGTCAGAAAACTAATTTGATCTGTGCGATATGAAAGCCGTAATAAACACACACAGCCCATACACATTCCAGACATACTACAGCCTACAATAATACATTGTACTACAGTAGCTCAGCTCTGTGGCCACCCTAAGTAAAGACCACTTACTACATAGCATTTAAAAAAAAACAACAAAAAAAACACACCAATCTACTGGTTTTGGAAATAAATATAGAACGGCTGGAATTTTCCACCATTCTGAGATGACAAAAAATATAAATAAATATGTATTGTCCAGTTCTAGAATTATACTTTGTAACTATAGTCGAGGAGCACAGACAAGTCTTGTCTGCCAAACTTGTAATACCAGCGGTGAGAGGGTTTAATAGTTCCAAGTATTGTAGTACCCATAATAATAGGTTCTGGAACAGTGGTAGGCGATATTCAGAACTCCAGATGTTGCGGACTACACTTCCCTAGATGCTTTGCCAGCATTATAGCTGTAAGAGCATTAAAGGGATAGTATAGAGCCAGGAATACAAAGCTGTATTCCTTGCACAATAGCACTCTCTACCCTCCCCTCCCCCCCCCCCCATACTAGTGAATAAAGAGTTAAAAACCCTTTACTTACCAGATCCCAGCATCAATGTCCCTTGGCTATGAGTGGCGAGTTCACCTACTCTGAGGTCCCTCAACAAGCAGGTGCGCGCAATAGGCCTCCCTGTAGGAAAGCATTAAATCAATGCTTTCCTATGGTGAAATAGACGCCGAATGTACTCATGCACAGCGTGAGCACGTTCGGTGACAGTTACCCGAGCAACAGTCCATTAACATCCAGGAAGCGCCTCTAGTGGCTGTCTGGTAGACAGCCACTGGAGGATGACGTAGTGCTGCAATGTAAACATTGCAGTTTCTATTGAACTGCAATGCTTTACATTGCAGCACTAAGGGCAATAGGGACACTGCACCAAGACCTCTTAAATGAGCTTATGTGGTCTGGGTGCCTATAGTGTCCCTTTAAGGGAGATATAGTCGACAACACCTAAAATTCTCTTAACCCTGCAATCTAAAGCATTGCAGGGTTAAAGGGCACCTGTAGGCCGAGCCAAGATTCAAAATACTCAAAATAAGTGAAATTGCCTTTGATAAAAAGTTTTCATATATTGATGACAAAACATGGCACATTTTATCAGCATATTATAAATAAACGTACAAACTCCAACAAGCTTATTTTGACGGTTACAATTAATAGCCACAGTATAAGGGAGGGGGGAGATGAGAAATATGCTCTGACACAAATGTAGTCTATAAAAAAGTTATTCTAACGATTGGAATTATTTCAAGCACGTAAAGTGCATTGCACTTCACATAAGGTTTCAGTTACCTTGCTGTAACGTGACATTATGTTTTAATTAAAATTGTAGTTTACATGGCATTTAATGATTTAAACATGCATAACCCAAACGTAAATAAAAATTTTTTTTTTAAAAAGCTATAGAAATAAATAGAGACAAGCCAGAACAGATACCATTCTATTTTTTAAAGGGGCACAATAGGCACCCTGACCACTTCAGCTCATTCAAGTGGCCTGGGTGCATTTGCCGTACATTCACATTGGACCACGCTGTTCGCGGGACGGATGAGGTGGCGGAGCATCAACCCAGCGCCGGGAAAAGGTAAGTAAATAAAGGAAGAGGCTCTGCAGTATCCCTTTAACCACTTAACCCCTTAAGCACACATGACATGTGTGACATGTCATGATTCCCTTTTATTCCAGAAGTTTGGTCCTTAAGGGGTTAAGGACAAAGGCAATACATGTACACGTTCTGATCAAAACAAACCCTCGAAAAAAAAAAATTGGAGCCTCCCATCAAGCTTAGTTTTTCATAAAAAAATAAAATGAAAAAAAAATCTGCCTCTGATCACATTCCTTAGTTTGTACGCAGCCCTTTCAACCATTGGCTCGGATAAGAATTTTAGACAACAATCGCTTTATAGAGCAACTCATCGTTTTAAATATGGAGCACAAGAAAAGTCACAAATTCCTAAATATAAATAAACCACATCGTTATGAGAAGCTTTGGAATGAAGATTTATTTTTCTCTATGGGGCAATATAAGTGCAAGGCAAAAGGTACATACATACATACATACACTTCTGTGTAATACACACACTTCTATGTAATACACACACTTCTATGTAATACACACACACACACACACCCATAGCATTTCCCATTTAACAGAACCAATAAAAATTAAATAAATCTGGTATGGGAACATGTCCAGTCACCCAGATTGATGTAAAGCTCAGAGAGTTGTCCACTGGGCCTGTTCTGTGTATTATATCATTGCACAGTTCCTGGAGGTAAAGGAGACTGACTTGTACAGTGCAAGCAGCCGATATGTTGTGACAGTGAAAGGGACGCTAGACTCACCCACCTGTCATTAGCAGAGAGAGATATGGGCCCCAGGCAAAATAAGTACATTTAAAAAATAAGAGAAAACCGACCAGAAGCAAAAGGCAAGAATTCTGAGACTACTACCTTACACTGCAACAAGCTGTAATAATCATTGTGGCTTAGTGTCCCCTGTAAAGTGTTAAACTGACAGTGATGCCAAACCTCCGCCACCTCCAGCTGTTGCACTACACACAGTCACAAGCGAAGCCAGGAAAATAGCTGTCTGAGCATTGTGGGAAGTGTAGTCTGAGACTGTTGGGGGTACAAGGTTTTACCCATCACTTGACAGTCTTATTATTACTGAAGGGGATATCTTGGGCTTGATGACAGTTTATAGCAGCTTATACTCCAGTTGTACAACGGGGGAGGCGATACAAACTGCCATAATGCTGGCTGAGAGTGATGGGTCATTAAAGGATTTTTTCCTCTGTGTTTCTCAGGGGGCAATATCCAGCACTAAGTGCAAGGTGTAATTATATTACTGAATGGGATATCTTGGTTGAGATGACTGTTTATAACAGCTTATTCTCCAGTTATACAATGGGTCTCCCACTGGGGGAGGGGATACAAATCACCATAACACTGGCTGGCTGAGAGTGATGGGTCATGAAAGGAATCAGATGGTGTAATCATATTACGGAACGGGATATCTTGGTTGAGATGACTGTTTATAACAGCTTATTCGCCAGTTATACAATAGGTCCTCCCTGGGGGAAGGGATACAAATCACCATAACACTGGCTGGCTGAGGGTGATGAAGGGTCATGAAAGGAATCAGATGGTGTGATAACATTATGGCCTCTCCCTGCCTCAGTGAATGAAGCCTCCCAGTAACACTCCAGATACACACAGATAATAATAATAATAATAATAATAATAATAATAATAATAATGTCTGGGAGCAGGATATCAATATAGACAGACACAGAGAGACAGAGAGCTCTGACACCCCAGTCAGAGAGAGACAGACAGGGAGCTCTGACACCCCAGTCACAGAGAGAGAGAGACAGACAGAGAGCTCTGACACCCCAGTCACAGAGAGAGAGAGACAGACAGAGAGCTCTGACACCCCAGTCACAGAGAGAGAGAGAGAGAGAGAGAGACAGACAGAGAGCTCTGACACCCCAGTCACAGAGAGAGAGAGAGAGACAGACAGAGAGCTCTGACACCCCAGTCACACAGAGAGAGAGACAGACAGAGAGCTCTGACACCCCAGTCACACAGAGAGAGAGACAGACAGAGAGCTCTGACACCCCAGTCACAGAGAGAGAGAGAGAGAGAGACAGAGAGCTCTGACACCCCAATCACAGAGAGAGAGAGACAGACAGACAGAGGGCTCTGACACCCCAGTCACAGAGAGAGAGACACAGACAGACAGAGGGCTCTGACACCCCAGTCACAGAGAGAGACACAGACAGACAGACAGAGGGCTCTGACACCCCAGTCACAGAGAGAGACACAGACAGACAGAGGGCTCTGACACCCCAGTCACAGAGAGAGACACAGACAGACAGAGGGCTCTGACACCCCAGTCACAGAGAGAGACACAGACAGACAGAGGGCTCTGACACCCCAGTCACAGAGAGAGACACAGACAGACAGAGGGCTCTGACACCCCAGTCACAGAGAGAGACACAGACAGACAGAGGGCTCTGACACCCCAGTCACAGAGAGAGACACAGACAGACAGAGGGCTCTGACACCCCAGTCACAGAGAGAGACACAGACAGACAGAGGGCTCTGACACCCCAGTCACAGAGAGAGACACAGACAGACAGCTCCGACACCCCAGTCACAGAGAGAGACACAGACAGACAGAGGGCTCTGACACCCCAGTCACAGAGAGAGACACAGACAGACAGAGGGCTCTGACACCCCAGTCACAGAGAGAGACACAGACAGACAGAGGGCTCCGACACCCCAGTCACAGAGAGAGACACAGACAGACAGAGGGCTCCGACACCCCAGTCACAGAGAGAGACACAGACAGACAGAGGGCTCCGACACCCCAGTCACAGAGAGAGACACAGACAGACAGAGGGCTCCGACACCCCAGTCACAGAGAGAGACACAGACAGACAGAGGGCTTTGACACCCCAGTCACAGAGAGAGACACAGACAGACAGAGGGCTCTGACACCCCAGTCACAGAGAGAGACACAGACAGACAGAGGGCTCTGACACCCCAGTCACAGAGAGAGACAGACAGACAGGGAGCTCTGACACCCCAGTCACAGAGAGAGACAGACAGAGAGCTCTGACACCCTAGTCACAGAGAGAGAGAGAGACAGACAGAGAGCTCTGACACCCTAGTCACAGAGAGAGAGAGACAGACAGAGAGCTCTGACACCCCAGTCACAGAGAGAGAGAGAGAGAGACAGACAGAGAGCTCTGACACCCCAGTCACAGAGAGAGAGAGAGAGACAGACAGAGAGCTCTGACACCCCAGTCACACAGAGAGAGAGACAGACAGAGAGCTCTGACACCCCAGTCACACAGAGAGAGAGACAGACAGAGAGCTCTGACACCCCAGTCACAGAGAGAGAGAGAGAGACAGAGAGCTCTGACACCCCAATCACAGAGAGAGAGAGACAGACAGACAGAGGGCTCTGACACCCCAGTCACAGAGAGAGAGACACAGACAGACAGAGGGCTCTGACACCCCAGTCACAGAGAGAGACACAGACAGACAGAGGGCTCTGACACCCCAGTCACAGAGAGAGACACAGACAGACAGAGGGCTCTGACACCCCAGTCACAGAGAGAGACAGACAGACAGGGAGCTCTGACACCCCAGTCACAGAGAGAGACAGACAGAGAGCTCTGACACCCTAGTCACAGAGAGAGAGAGAGACAGACAGAGGGCTCTGACACCCCAGTCACAGAGAGAGAGAGAGAGACAGACAGAGGGCTCTGACACCCCAGTCACAGAGAGAGAGAGAGAGACAGACAGAGGGCTCTGACACCCCAGTCACAGAGAGAGAGACAGACAGAGAGCTCTGACACCCTAGTCACAGAGAGAGAGAGAGACAGACAGAGGGCTCTGACACCCCAGTCACAGAGAGAGAGACAGACAGAGAGCTCTGACACCCCAGTCACAGAGAGAGAGACAGACAGAGAGCTCTGACACCCCAGTCACAGAGAGAGAGACAGACAGAGAGCTCTGACACCCCAGTCACAGAGAGAGACAGACAGGGAGCTCTGACACCCCAGTCACAGAGAGAGAGACAGACAGGGAGCTCTGACACCCCAGTCACAAAGAGAGAGAGACAGACAGGGAGCTCTGACACCCCAGTCACAAAGAGAGAGAGACAGACAGGGAGCTCTGACACCCCAGTCACAAAGAGAGAGAGACAGACAGGGAGCTCTGACACCCCAGTCACAAAGAGAGAGAGACAGACAGGGAGCTCTGACACCCCAGTCACAAAGAGAGAGAGACAGACAGGGAGCTCTGACACCCCAGTCACAGAGAGAGACAGACAGACAGGGAGCTCTGACACCCCAGTCACAGAGAGAGACAGACAGGGAGCTCTGACACCCCAGTCACAGAGAGAGACAGACAGGGAGCTCTGACACCCCAGTCACAGAGAGAGACAGACAGGGAGCTCTGACACCCCAGTCACAGAGAGAGACAGACAGGGAGCTCTGACACCCCAGTCACAGAGAGAGACAGACAGGGAGCTCTGACACCCCAGTCACAGAGAGACAGAGAGCTCTGACACCCCACTCACAGAGAGAGACAGACAGAGAGCTCTGACACCCCAGTCACAGAGAGACAGACAGAGAGCAGCCATTAATAGACCATCCCAGACACCAATAACTGAACCCACAGCCCCTGCTTTACCCGGACTCCCACACCCATCACTCACCGCTTTAACCCCTTCCAGCTCTCCTCTCCTTCCTCAGCAGCTGCCATTTTGTTTTGAAATTAGCCGCTATCTCTTCCGTCCCGCCTCCCTCGCTCTCCCATTGGCCTGGCGGTTCCCCCGCCCTCCTCGCCTGATTGGCACATTTGAATAGTCTCTTCAAAGAGGGAGTGGCCCCGTCGCGTGCGCCCTTTTGTATCATGACCAGAAAGAGGGAGAGGGGGGAGGAGAGGAGAGGATGGGGGCGGAGTGTCTCGCGAGGGAGTTCCCGCGAGAGCAAGGCATGATGGTTAATGTAGTCCCTGTTGCTATATAGCCCGTAGTCCCTGTTGCTATATAGCCCATGGCAACAAGACATGGCTGGTTGTAAAAATAAATAAATCAAATAAAGCATTTCTATCCTCTGGTGTAACCTGTAAATCAATGCTACAACACTGAAATTACTGTGTGATCCTGCTTGTGTATTTCTATAATATAGTTTTACATCAGCCTAGTTTATCACAATTTCTTATTATTTTGTATATCACTTCTCATGTTTCCATGGAGACACAAATATTTATAGATCTAGATTGTAAGCTCTTTTGAGCTGGGTCCTCATCAACCGATTTGTTTCCGTAACATTTTGTAATTGTCTCATTTATTGTTAAATTTACCCCTGTATAATATATTGTAAAGCGCAGCGGAATAAGTTGGCGCTATATAAACGCCAATAACAGCATTTTCCGATGTATAAAACCATTATGTCACTTTTTACATTAGGATGCTTTTTTAGGGGTCAGATATGTTATGTTGATATGTTATGTTTGTCCTGATCTATTTCCGCTAATTTACCTGCATAGAAAAGTCCCCCAGATTGAGTATGTTGCACTAAAATATCGAAGGAAATGGGCATGGATGTGTGCCTCAGTTGTAAATATAAATAGTACAACATTCAGTCTACAAATAAATATATATATATATATACCCTGTATAGGCACAAGACAAAAAATGTCAGTGCCCTTACTAAAGAGGAAAATGATAACACAAAAAGAGAAAAAAGAAAGCCCACAATCAAAAAATGCAACACAACAAAGGCGTAAATAGATATGCAACATTATATAAAATGTATCAACAGGGGAGAGTCCTGGGGAACATTATTTAGTGAGTATGCCCTTTCCACCCTCTCACATAGCCACATAATAAACGCTCACAGGAAATCTGTAACTATGTGCCTTGCCAAACTGATACCGGAGAAACTGACGGAAGCCAAGCACAGAGAGATGGACACAGGTTTCTTCAGGAAGGAAGAGATTCTTTATTGGATCACCGATCGGGACTCAGAGGGACTAATGTCACCAAAATACAGCAAGTTCTGAGCCCCGGACAATAGTGCAGGCTCCTTATATAGGCACATAACTCCTCCCATATTAAGCTCCACCCGCACATTCTCTTAACCAATCAAAACGAACAAGAACTAACTTCCTGCTTGACCGCATGGCCTGTCCAGCACAATGGAGGAGGGGAATACTACATCCTGTATTCTTGCACATGCTCCGTACACTACTGATCGTATCTTGCCTCGTGCAACCAACTGATCGATACGTCAGCATATGCACGTACACATGCCACGTGGTAATCTCGGCCTACTAAATTTATTTTTACCGAGATTCCACCACATTCCCCCCTTTGATGCCTCTTGATATTTCACAATTACTTGAGGCATCACTTAACCTTGGTTTGCATACACCGCAAGTTACCTTGAACCAGACCAGACTTATCTATGATGTGAATCTTCAACACTCATCTTCCTTCATTGGTTCTCCCTGATCTAGAGCCTTATATTTATAAATTGCCATTATCTGTGCAGCAGCCTTCCTCTCTGCTATATTTTCTATCAGGCTTTGCACAGACCTAACTACTAAGGGTATAAGACATGGCAGGAGTAGACACAACATTAAAATTAGTAGGACTCCACCTACCACTGCCTTAAGCCCTCCAAACCACTCATACCAGCTACCAAACCAACTACTTGGATTGTACCCTTTCCATACCTGAGTAGGCACATGCGCTAGTTTAACCATATGGCTAGTAAGCTCAGCTATTGCTTGCCCTTCGTCATCTATTTGAAGACAGCAATTGCTCAGGTTAAACTTCCCACATACACCTCCCTCTACTGCCAAAAGGTAATCCAAGGCTAATCTATTTTGGTATACTGCTGTCCTCATCCTGGTATTATGCTTCGCTAGAAGATTGAGCGCTTGTGATGTCTCGTTAGTAATGATCTCAACCACTGCCTGTAATCTTATAATACGGTTGAGCATATAAATTGGGGTTCTATAACCAAAGGTACCATCCTCTGCCCACGTGGCTGGCCCATAGTAATCTATAATACGCTGGGGAGGCCATTCATTATCTTCCCAGGTGCCTATCTCTATGGGTCCTCTTTTCTTCCTATGATTCACATCATACACTTTAACACCTAAAGTCTCACCTGTTTCGATAGGTAACAAGAAGAAGGATGGTTTGAGCATACCCAACACACATGCCCCTTCCCAGTCCTGTGGCAACTCCGAATAGGCTTTCTTACCACAGATCCAGTACAAATTTGCTGGGGCTCTCCAGTTAGATGTGATGGATAGATCAAACCACACATCCTTTAAATTGGCGTATCTTGCAAACGGGTTAGATGGTTCTGAGACATTTGAAGCCGACCACCAAGTTGTATTCTTTGTATCATCATCATAAGCTTTTTGCCCTAGACAAGTTAATTCTCCTACAAAAGTATTATACATCATTCCTTTCCTCGCTATGCAAACATAACCTATGATGGAGGTCTTTAATCTCCACTCAGATTTACCTCTAACACTCATATGATAATCGGCTTGTGAAGATATTAATTGGTCAACTGCCTCAGAACCGGACATTACCTCCTTTGCTTCCCAAGGCCATTGGTCTCCCATGTTAGTACCTCCACACACATAGCAGTTGGTAACATTAAGACTACCGGCAATACTTTCAGCTAAATCAATAAACAGGTTTTTAGCATTATGGGGGATCTTATTATCTATGCTCATCTCTTCATAAAAGGAATGGTATACTTGATGAGTCTGGGAGGATACCGTATCAGTCTCTATCCCTATAAACAATACTGTCCCAGGATCTAAACCCGTCCCATATATTTGAAACCCAAATAAATTACCATATTTATCTAAGAACTTGTCGGGGTTATTTATAAGTATATGGACTGGATTACATTCCATAGACTTACAATATGGGCTGGTAGGCAACTTAGTCACAATCATGTCCTTGTCTACTGTCTGTCCCCAAGTTGCCCACCCCACACAAGACCAATATGGGCAAAATTTATAATCTCTATTTGGGCATCTAGGGCTCACATACTTATTTTTACTACTGGGACAAATATATTTATCGTTAGACCCATACGTTCTCTCCCATCTAAGATCCCCACATACATTCCACGGCTTTCTACCACTTGATATCGCCTTACACGCATCAAATAGCAGAACACCCGAAGAATGTACGGATTCTAATACCGTCTTATTAATTAGGGTCCCCTGAGGATCTCCATTCCTGAGAGTCAACCAAATTGTACGGGGTTGATACTCTGGACTGAAGCACTTAGGTTCTCCTACTCCTAAATGGCACACACTATATTCTATATTTAAGTATCTACATCTTGATACATCTCCTTTACACTCGTATTGCGAATGCCAAATTAGGGTTTGGGAAATATGGTTACCTGTTCTTGTAGTCTTAATGCATACCTCACAGCTAGGAGTGTCGGTACCTCTACCTTCCTGAATATAAAAATACACATATAAAAACATTATTAAAAACACATCTTTCGTCGTCATCCTCAGTCTTCGTCCGTGCGAAGGCACCTCAGCTTCCAGGATGTAAGGGCTGCAGGGAATGGAGTTCTGCTCGTCTTCACAGGGGTCCCTTCGAGACTTTTCCTGACTTATACGTTGGTGAGTGGACAGGCTTTATTATAGCCTTCTCACTCACTTACCAAATCTCTGAAACAATAAAATTTGTAATCCACAAGGTTCCTCGTCACTCCGACTGAGTCGTGCGCTTTAACCGGATCTTGCAGGGATTCTCTGGATCTGCTGTAGCTTGCCAAGAATCGACTGCTGCTGGTTTAACCCTGGAGTGATGTATCCACGGAGTCACTTCGGCTACTTTTATCGCTGTAGGGGTAGACAAAAGAACAACATAAGGACCTCTCCACTTGGGCCCTAATGGTACATTATTCCACTCTTTAATCCACACTTGGTCTCCTGGGTGGTAACTATGAACTGGGGGATAAATATTCACAGGTAATCTATCTTGTACCCATTTCTGTACCTCCTCCATAGTCTTACCCAACTCTACAACCTGCTGCCGGGTAATTCCTTCTCCCAACTGACTCAAATCCCCCCTTAAGTTACCAAGTATGGGAGGTGGTCGCCCATACATGATTTCAAAAGGAGAGAGGCCCATCCTTCTGGTAGGTGTACTGCGGATTCGCAATAGAGCTATGGGCAAGAGAACGTTCCACTTAAGTTGGGTTTCCTGACACATTTTAGCCAACTGATTCTTAATAGTTCTATTCATTCTCTCTACCTTACCAGAACTCTGGGGTCTATATGCCGTATCAAGCCTCCACTTTATACCAAGCATATGAGTCAGTTGTTGTAGGCACTGATGAACAAAAGCTGGACCATTGTCCGATCCTATAGAGCAGGGTAGTCCATATCGGGGTATTATTTCTCGTAGCAGGAATCTCACAACTTCCCCTGCTTTCTCTGTACGAGTAGGACATGCTTCTACCCAGCCTGAATAGGTACACACAACTACCAGTAGGTAGCGATGTCCACCAGATTTAGGCATCACTGTATAGTCAATTTGTAAATCGGACATGGGGAGTCCCCCCATAAACTGGACTCCTGGTGGCTTTACTGGTCTTTGCCTTGCATTATTCTTAGCACACGTTACACATCTTCGTACAATGGCCTGAGTCAAGTTAGACAATCTTGGTATGTAGAAATGTTTTCTGAGAGATTCTTCTGTGCTGTCTCTCCCAGAATGTGTCCCGTTGTGATAGTTTTGGACAATTTCTACCGCTAGTGATGCTGGAATGACTATTCTTCCATCTTCTAGCTGATACCATTTGTTCTCCAAATATTTTCCAGGTTCAGTCTTTAACCACTCCTCTTCTTGAGCTGTATAAACTGGAGTCCATTGAGACAGTGGAGTTGGTATAAGAGCAGCTATATGCTCCACATATTCTTGTCTTTCTGATTCAGCGGCACGCTTAGCTGCACTATCTGCCATCCGATTTCCTTTGGTTACATAACCATCTCCTCTCAGATGCGCTCGACAATGTATAATACCGACTTCTTTCGGCTCCCACACTGCTTCCAATAGTTGTAGGATTTCAGCTGCGTACTTGATTTCTTTGCCTTCTGAATTCAATAGTCCTCTTTCTTTATACAAAGCTCCGTGGGCATGAGTGGTTAAAAACGCATACTTGGAGTCCGTGTAGATGTTCACTCTTAAACCTTCAGCCAATTGTAACGCTCGTGTCAGTGCTATCAATTCTGCCTTTTGTGGGGGGGCGTGGCCTACAGAGCAAGCAAGCAGACGTGTCTCCCCTGAGCTCCGTAAGGGCCTGGGAGAATACCCGACAAGAGAGCCGCGAAAATAGCAAATCCGAGGTTAAAATCGATATCCCCCACACAGAGTGACAATGGGGCGAAAACACAAGAGAACTCACCAACAAGAAGCTCCCCGGCAGCAAGATATTCGGCTTTCTTTCGAGAGGCCGCCGGCACAGCGCCAGACCAAAATGGCGCCGGAGGAGCAGGGGACGCCGGAGCCTTCAGAGGCCTCCCAGGAGGAGGAAGACCCGACGAGCTCGCCGGGCTCCAGAGCGGAGTCTAGCTTATCTGAGGCCGGGGAAGATGAAACACCCTCCACAAAAGGAGACATCAGGAGGCTACTGACCGACCTCAGGAAGGTCTGGAAAGAAGACCTACAGGCAGCCCAGGCTGAAATAGGGATGATCCGCCACAGAGTGCAGGAAATGGAGGACAGAGAGGCATCCAGAGCTCAACATATACAATCCACAGACAGCAGACTGGAGAGCCTCTCCTCTCAGGTACAACAACTGACCCAAGCAGTGACCACGCTAGAAACACGCCACAGGCGAAAAAATCTGCGTCTCAGAGGCGTCTCAGAACAGATACCTGATGGGATGATACTTACCTTTGTAAGAGACCTAACGAACACTATGGGCATCACAGACACCCCTGCACAACATGCCATAAGCTCAGCATTTAGAGTGAGAAAATCTGCGGCAGCACCAAGCACCGCGCCTAGAGATATCATAGCCGTAACAAGAGATATCTCAGTCAAAGCAGAGATTATGAAGCGTTCCAGGGAAAGGGGACCGGTACAATACAAGGGCCAAGTGGTCTCTATATATGCGGACATACCGTTCTCTGCTCTAGCGGAAAGGAGGAAGCTGGCCTCAACCGCCAGGCAGCTAAGAGAACACAAAAGCAAACAAAAGCAAATAAGGCTATACAAGCGATATAAGCTAAAAGGGAGGGATAGCACATCAAAGAGAATACAACCTTAAAACGGGCCGGGATCTTTCCAGATCTAAAACATAAATACAGTAAAATATGGTGAAGTATGAATGGACAAGGGGGTGAGTGTCCAGGAGGTAGAGAACTTACAAAAGGTATAGGTTTTCTGCGCTTATCTCCCTTTCGGGTGTTTGTAGCCAATCAATGTGTAGAACAAACAATAGATTTTCCTCCAAAATGGTAAAATCCTCAGTATGGACAGAAAAGAGAGATATACATAGAGTAGTACTGTATAAAAATATCAGAATTTAATCACACTGATTGCACTTACATTCAGGTAACAATCAGCAAGCATGTCTCCACTAACAAGTGGACCGAGATGGCAAATTGGATCAATGATGCAGATGATGAAACAACTGGTCGTACCATATAAAGTGCTAAAACAAATAAATACAATAATAAAATAATATAATGGAAATACTCAGTCCAACGCGTTTCGTCTTGTGTAGACTTCTTCAGGGATATGAGTACTGTTCCTAAACGTTCCTTTTTTATATCTGTGTATCCAGGTGCTTTCCATTGGGCTTCTCAAAAAAACCGCGAGATCGGGCACTTCCGGGTTTCTTCATACGTTCTTCCTTATTGGTCCCTTTAGGCGAACGTCATACGTCCTTTAAGGCGTGTGTATACTTCCGCGTTCCAACAGTGGAACGCATATCGTCGTACTATTTTTTGCGTTCCAGCCTTGGAACGCATGCAGCAAAAACCATATCCACAGGATCGAGACGACAGCGGGTGGGGAAAAACCACCCCCTGACAGCCCGAACCCATAGATAAAGTGTATACAGGAGCATATTACACATATGTAAAAAACAGAACATGATAGATCGATATATATGCGGATCTAAGAGAGACCCAAAGGTCTGGATAGGAAATATATGACCAATTGGTCATCCGATAGGACTATGTTATGAGAAATGCAAAAAAACTAATAAATAAACTAATAAAAACGTATATGAAAAATGTATATACAAAAATGTATATAAAAAAATGTATATATAAAAAAACCCAATCTAAAAAAACTATCTCATAAAAAATATTAAACCAATAGGGTGTCAAGTAAATCCGCCCATATGTACATGTAAACTGTAAGAACAGACCACAAATAAAAAGTCAATCAAATTGCAACAAGGTAATAATACAAATAATATCTATAAGCTAACATATGTATATATAATGTATTAAGTATAGGCTTCTTAAATGTTCTATAAAAAAGAAAAATTGAGTTAGTATCAGTCAATGTAAATATATCAAATGTATTGCTCCAAGTTCCAATGGACCCACCCAGTGAGAGAAAGGAGAGAAAGGGGGATAACCCAAAACAGAGGTCTTATAATAAACCTGTGAGGTCGATATCTTGATTTAACCCATTTCTTAGTGTTTTTAAATTGAATATCCACTGTGCCTCTTTTTTAGCTAACTCATGCATTTTGTTACCTCCTCTCCAATGCTTTTCGACAGAATCTATACCAATTGCAATCAAAGTGGACCAATTAAAAAATGTGCATGTATTGCAATGTCTCGGAACACTATGTTCTACTTTGTTAGTTCTAATATTATTGAAGTGCTCTCGGAATCTGATATGTATTGGTCTGATGGTTCTACCTATGTATTGCGCACCACATCCACATTGTAATAAATATATTACATATGTGGATGTGCAATGGATGAACTTCTTGATGGTATATATCTTCTTTGTGTAAGTACCTGTAAATGTTATAGTCTTTCTCTTTTGATGGGTGCATGTGGAGCAAGTGCCACATTTGTGGAATCCTGCAGTTTTTTGAGAGAGTAGAAAATTGTTATTATTGGACTTGGGAATCTGTATGGGTAAGAGGCTCGGGGCTAATTGATTTTTTAGATTATCAGCTTTTCTGTAAATAACTGTGGGTCGATCAGGTAAAACGTTGCCCAAAATTTCATCCTTTTTTAAAATGGCCCAATGGTTTTTAAGAATTTTTTCTATTTTCTTGGCATGTATGTTATATTTAGTGATAAATGCAAATTCCGTATGAGTGTTGCCATTTGTATTTTTTAATTTATTATCAACCAGAAATTCTGAGCGATCCCTGCTTTTTATATGTGTGATTGTCTTTTCCATTTGTTCCCTATTGTATCCTTTTTCAGAATATCTATTTTTTATTATTTTTGATTGTTCATCAAAAGTTTGAATATTGGAACAATTTCTTCGTATCCTTGTTATTTGTCCCTTTGGGACATTATTTAGCCAAGTGGGATGGTGTAGGCTAGTTTTTTTGATGGCAGTGTTACAATCAGTTTTTTTAAAAAAGGTTCTTGTGTTGAGTGATCCTGTTTCAACATACAAGGTTAGGTCCAGAAAGTCAATAGTCTCTTTGTGTATATTTGAGGTGAATTTTAGGTTATACTGATTGGAGTTAATGCTTTGAATGAACATCTCCAAACTGCTTGTATCACCTTCCCAAATAATAAGTACATCGTCTATGTAGCGTCGCCATAGGACAAGGCTCCCCCCCAGCTGTGGACCCAACCGTATGCAACTGACCCAAGCAGTGACCACGCTAGAAACACGCCACAGGCGAAAAAATCTGCGTCTCAGAGGCGTCTCAGAACAGATACCTGATGGGATGATACTTACCTTTGTAAGAGACCTAACGAACACTATGGGCATCACAGACACCCCTGCACAACATGCCATAAGCTCAGCATTTAGAGTGAGAAAATCTGCGGCAGCACCAAGCACCGCGCCTAGAGATATCATAGCCGTAACAAGAGATATCTCAGTCAAAGCAGAGATTATGAAGCGTTCCAGGGAAAGGGGACCGGTACAATACAAGGGCCAAGTGGTCTCTATATATGCGGACATACCGTTCTCTGCTCTAGCGGAAAGGAGGAAGCTGGCCTCAACCGCCAGGCAGCTAAGAGAACACTCCATAAGGTATCGCTGGGGGCAGGGGGGATCACTGGTGGTGACCAGTGGAGACGTAACTACAATACTGACGTCGGCAGAGGATCCTGAGCCCCTGCTGCAGAAACTTGGGCTCCCACTTCATATACGGACACCCACTGAAGAGACACAAGCAGAATCACCCAAAAACCACCGAGAGATCATGACCAGCAGCACCCCTGACTCCCGGCAAAGTCTGCTCACACCGGCCAAACAGACACAACCCGCACTACAGGGCAAGGACGCCAGCTCAAGCAAACCGCGACATATAGATGGACTATTCAAAGTTCAGAGACTCACTTACCAGAAACCCTGCGGGATTAACACAAAGAGCTACTGAAGCCTGCTGAACCTTCCCAGGCGCCGGGGTTCATCTCATCTCACTCCGACTCAGCACGCTCAGAAATATGGACAGATGTATGCTCAGACACAGAACTATTACCACCAGGTTTTCCTGCATTTAGGATACTCCCGTCACCCATTCATACTGTTTTTATTGTGCACGCATATGCCCCGCGTAATCTCACATTGTCTTGTAAAATTGTTTTTCATGATGTACACAGTCATATGTGCCACTTCATCAGTGTTCAATTACCTTATCCATAATCTGGTAAAGATGTTTAATGCAAAAAAAATTTCAACAAAATTCAAATTGAAAAAAAAACCAAACAAAAAAAAAACATACTCATACAATACACACAAACAAAGAATAGAAAATCAGAAATATTTAAATCCTTAAAAGCAAAAAGGGCATTTTAATGGTTTAAATAACTGAAATTAAAAAGTAGAATGTAAATCAAAATGGTTAATAGGTATTTTATTGTTAACTATGCATTAGTAATTAGTACAAATTACTAATAAATATCACCAAAGAGGGTAAAAAAAAATAAAAAAATAAAAAATTCTGCCTTTTGTGCTGATGTTCCTTTTGCCAGTGGCCGAGCTTCTATCACCTTGTCTATCGTTGTTACTGCATATCCTGCATAGCGGATCCCTTCTTTCACATAACTACTGCCGTCGGTGTAATATTGAACATCGGGGTTCTGGATGGGAAAATCACGAAGATCTGGTCTACTTGAAAATACTTCATCCATTACTTCCAAACAATCATGTTGACTTTCAGTAGGTTGTGGCAAAAGGGTAGCTGGATTTAAGGTATTTACAGTCTCTAAATGCACTCTTGGGTTTTCACACAACATTGCTTGATACTTGGTCATACGGCTGTTACTAAACCAATGATTTCCTTTGTAATCCAGCAACGTCTGTACTGCATGTGGGACTCGTACATAAAGTTCTTGACCCAGAGTGAGTTTATCGGCTTCAGCTACTAGCAGAGCGGCTGCAGCTACGGCTCTTAGATAAGGTGGAAGTCCGCTGGCCACTGCATCCAGTTGCTTAGACATGTAGGCAACAGGTCTTTGCCATGATCCCAAGTACTGTGTCAATACTCCCACAGCCATTCTTCTTTGCTCGTGTACATACAGGTAGAATGGTCGTGTGTGATCAAGCAGACCTAATGCTGGGGCACTCATCAAAGCCTTCTTCACATCTTCAAATGCCGTTTGCTGTTCTTGAGTCCATAAGAAGGGGTCGTGCTCTGTACCTTTGATAGCTGCATACAGAGGTTTTGCCAGTATCGCGTAGCTGGGAATCCATATCCTACAGAAGCCTGCTGCCCACAAGAATTCTCGCACTTGTCTTCTATTCTTGGGTATCGGTATTTGGCACACAGCTTCTTTTCTCTCTGGCCCCATAATTCTTTGACCTTCAGAGATATGGAATCCCAGATATTTGACAGTTGGCAAACACAACTGAGCCTTCTTTCTAGACACCTGTCAGGGTACTCACCTGTGAGACAGACGGCCAGACGTGGTCGCTCCTGGAATTCCCAACAGGGGACTTGAACCGGGGTACTTATCTATCCCAGTCCTGCTCTCTGCCTCTGAGCCACAGCAGCTTTACCAGAGACTTCTGATTCCGGTCTTGTTCATCCTGGCTTGGCTACTACACCGGGGGCTGCACCTTGACTTGTCTGCTTCTCACCTGACTCTGATCTTCATTAGCAGGGTATTTAAACCCAGCCTCGCCCTGCACTCATTGTCAAGTCTTTGATCTGTGTTCCTGTGTCGTACCAGTGTTCCTGTTTATTCTGCTTCGTATATTTGACCTCGGCTTGTGACTACGTTTATTCTAACCTCTGGCATCCTTTGACCTCGGCTATCCCTCGACTATCCTGCTGGTTCTGCCCTTGCCTGTCCTGCAAATTTGGTACTGCATCCTGCACAGCCCCCGTGCACAGACCCACAGGCCAGGTGAATTCTTACCTGACCACCTCGGCCTGTGGCTATCTGCAAGGGTGAGCGACATATCTGCGCTACAGACTCCCAACTCAGGTAAGACCCTGACAAAAGACTTGACCAATATGGAGTCCGCAGAAATGTGCTCACCCTCACTCCAGCAAGTGTCCAGCCTGGCCCAGATTGTTTCGGAGTTGCAGCAGGAACTTTTTTCTCTTAAAGGCGCAGTACATCCAGCTCCGGAACCCTTTGTCATCATGCCCGACAGATTTGATGGTAACTACACGTCCTTCCAGTCATTCAGGATGGATTGCGAGGTATTGTTCTCTTTAAAGCCTCGAACTTACGCCACGGATTTCATCAGGGTCAGAGCGGCTATCAACCTGTTGTCTGGACGCATTAAAGTTTGGGCTTACCAAATGTTGCAGAGGAAGAGTCCTGTCCTTGTCAGCTGGGAGTCCTTTATTATTGCTTTGGACTCACAGTGCAGGACCACTAAGCCCAAGCCAGCTCCACCTACTAAAAAATCGCGGAGTCTACGTCACCACACCCCGGTGATACCCTCTTATGATCCAGTTCCCAGGAGAACTCCAGAGGTATCCTGTGTTCAACTTGATCCTGAGGAACCT